>NW_022900948.1:48148401-48196537 GCF_012274545.1 Fukomys damarensis
GGGGGGGGGGCGCAGAGCGCCTCTGGGCCATGGGAGGATCCCTCTCACACAGGAAGGGCTTCCTGACTTTTCGGCAATGCGACTCCTCTGAACCCTGGACCGGCAGAGGGAAGGTGGTCCCCTCACCCGCTCACCTCCTCCCTTCTTTTGCAAGTTGCCCCCCAGGTTTGGAAAGAAAAAGACAGAAGCTCTAAGGGTGCAGCTATCCAATGGCTTCTCCAGGAAGGAAAAAGCAGCTGCTGGGGTCTTCTGCCACGGTTTTCTTAATTACAAATAAATTATTTTGCAAGCCAAAGGCCAATATTTAGTTTTGAACAGGTGCTGAGGTTGTAATGTTTGTGAATTCTTTCATTCTTGTTCCAAACAAGAAGAGGCCCATTAACAGTGACTTCAGGGTTTCTTAAAAATGTCTTCCAGTTTCGGCTGCTACTATTTGAAGCACAATTGTTCTAATAGGAATGAAAGAGACATTAAAAGGTGGAATATGTCTTGAAATCTCGGCTCATCCCAGGATAGGTTTACTGAACGGGAACAAAGGTCCACTTTTGCAATTAAGTTTTTTTGTGTGTGTCCTGGGTATCGAACTCAGGACCTTGCTCTTGTGAGCTAGGTGGTAGAACCACTGAGCTAATCCCTGGCCCTGCAATTAACTTTTTTTGTTTTGTTTTGTTTTTGTACCAGGTATCAAACTTGGGTCCTTGCACTTGCGAGACAGACGACAGAACCACTGAGCTAAATCCTCAGCCCTGCAATTAACTTTTGATATCATAAAGAAGCATAAAATGAGATGTCAAGGCCTTCAGTTTCTGTACATGTGTACAATTTTGGATGAAAAAGAATTTTCTTTCTCTTGGAGAAGTTGTTGATTTCCATTTCAGAAGTCTTTGGATGGACTGGATTTAACTTAATGGTTCCAGCACCTGCCAGGCAAGTGCAAGGACGCAAGTTCAATCTCCGGTACAAAAACAAAACAAAACAAAAAAACAAAAAACAAAACCAACAACAAGAAGTCTTTGGACATTTGATATTTAATTTTTTTTTTTCATTTAGAAGGACCAGCTCGTGTAGTAGCCAAGCCTGGCAATGCATTTCCACCCAGTTAGAGTGTGGCTAACAGAAACAGCAAAGCTTTTAGTCCAATAATGGCACCCACACCCTTCCCTGAGATGCGGGGCTACATATTTCCTCATCCCTTGTAGAGTCACAGCAGAGGACACTTTGTTCTCCTTGTGGCTAAGAGGGAAGAAAAGTGGCTTTTCAGCTCAGAAGACAGATGGGCTCTGTCACACAACCTTACCCTAACTTTGGACATAAAGATGTAGAGAGGAAAGTGAGAAAAGTCTCCATAGACATTTTGACAGAGTAAAATGTTATAGGCAGTGAAGTTAGATGGAAATTAATACACAGGCAGAAAGGGACAGGGCTCTCAAGAAGTCAGTGAAAAATGAAGACATCAGAATCGTGGCTGGAGTACATTTGAAGGCTGGGCTTCAAGATAAAGGTGCAGTGGTCAGGCCTCCATGCCTCCCCGAGGGACAGCAGTAACTTGGAATGATGCTGTAATTAGCACTACCGGATCAGCAAGTCCAGTCAGGCTTCAGTCACCCAGATGGGTGACCAGAGCATCTGGACCCATCCTCCCCAAAATGCCTTTGTTCCTCCATGCACCCTTGCTTCATGACCCATTCCACTATCGGATCAGGGTTAGCTGAGTGGCCATGCTTGTCATCCTGTAGGGTGACTGTATTTGACCCATGCTGCACCCATGTTGTGACTTTCCTGGATAAATTACCCCTGAGCAAGGGCCTGGGCAGCCACACACTTGGGACCCCTTCCTTTACTTCATGACCTCATTCTTCAATGTTATGGGACCACAAACTCTAATCGGTGGAGAGTTCAATTTCTCCTACATCAGAAGAAGCAAAAATGTCTTATAAAGTCCATCTGACTTTTGGTGTTTTACACTATATAGTGCCATTTTTACAAAAATATACATAACTTTGCCTTCCACCCAGGATGGGTACTTAATGTTTGGTTTCTGTTTCTAGGCAATAGGTGTCATGTTAGGCTGAAAAGGCTAGGACTCAGGTGGACATCCCCAGTGGAACTGAACTTTCTCATCACAGAATGCACCTCTGGAGTGAGGCTCCCAATCCTGTGCTTGGTCCTTGTGGAGTTGGAAGAAATTCAGGATCTGAACGGAACCTCAGATAAAAATTATGGTTCTGATAAAAAATGTAGATCTCCTTTATTTTTCCTTCACAACCATTCTGAAGGATCCTCAACTGCAGTGGAAATCTGTTCTTTAAAAATCAATGTGGGGTGGGCCAGGGAGTTAACTCAGTGGTTCCAGCACCTGCTGGGCAAAGTCCCCGAGTTCGAACTCTGGTACTAACAGGGGATCATTGTATGAGATGCCAGGTCTTTGCTTAAAAGGAATGAAACCTTTATTTTCAATTCTTTGTGGATAGAGAAGGAATTTTAAATTTGTTAGATCATCTTTCTGTTTTGGGAATGGTTGTCCAGGGCCATGGGTGCAATGATGTGGGGAATTTAGGATAGATTCACCCGAATTTGAGAGTGATGGCTGCAAATGGGAAATATTGACCATTCTGATGATTATTCAGATGGGTCAACCCATCTGAATCGGAATAAGAAAGCTTCCTGATAAAATACAGATAAAAAAAAAAATCGATGTAGCCTATGAATAGAACCAAGAAGTGCAGCTCATCTAAATCAATATAGAAAAGGCCTTCGGTAAAATTCAACATTGCTCCTGATAAAAGCCCTGAAGAAACTACACGAGAAAGTTCCTGTCTCGATATTAAAGTTGTAAGATAAGTGCCTTGGAACGGCCGCCGCCGCCATTCTGATAAATAACTTCCTCTTCACCTTAAAGTTTTCATCCCCTACCTCACGCGTCATGGGTCACAGTAAACGTCCAAGAGCGGCCCCTGAGTGGCTGCCCATGCAGCTGACGCAATCCCCGACCCGCCTACACCAGTCACCCACTATATAACCAAGCCCCTTTCCGCCTCTGTCTCTCTGTCCTTTGTTCCCTTTCTGCCGCTGAGCAGGCCACCCTGCAGCCAAGGCTCTCTAATAAAATCTCTCACACCGGCTCTGTCGGTCCGCGGAGTGATCTTTGGTGGCTGCCGGTTCCTTTCAAAAGCTCTACATGCCAGCCCCACAGGCAACATCGTACTGAATGGGGAAAAGCAGAAGGCATTTTTCCTAAGATCACGAAAAAAAACAAGCAAGAATGTCCTCCTTCACTATTCGTATTCCGTGTAGTACTTAGAATTTTAGCCAGAGCCATTAGATAAGAGAAAGATATAAAAGGATGCAAAAAGAAAAGGAAGAAAAGTATTCCTGTTTGCAGATGATGTAGTTCTATGCTTAGAAAATTCCAGACTCCAGTAAAAGCCTCTTAGAACCGATAAACAGCTTCAGTAAACTAGCAGGATACAAAATCAACATACAAAACCCAGCAGCTTTTCACTTCACCAATAATGGACTTGCTGAGGAAGAAATCATGTAAGCAATTGCATTCACAATAGCCCCCTTCCAAGAAAATGCCTATGAATAAATTCAACCAAGGAGGCAAAAGACCTCTACAGTAATGAAGATGAAACACTGGAAAAGGAATTTCAGTAAGACACTACAGGATGGGAAGGAGATAGGAGATTAGGGCTGGGACAAAACCCCTTGAGCAAGGGGTGTAACCTGGCACCATGGAGACCCAGGGCACAAGTGCAGCCTGCAGAATCTGGGATGACTGTGCAGTTCCCTAACCTTGCACGTAGGGCCAATCAGAAAAGTGCTATTTTCAATTTTTCTTTTTTTGTTGTTGTTGTTTTGCTTTTTTTGAGACAGGGTCTCACTTTGTAGTTGAGACTAACCTGGAACTCACTATGTAGCCCAGGCTGGTCTCGAAAGCACAGTGATCCTCCTGCCTCAGCCTCCCGAGTGCTGGGATTACAGGCGTGTGCCACCACACCCGGCACTCGATTTTTCATTTACATCTGGCATGAAAGCAAGTGGACCTTTCATGGGACAGCCTAGAGCTGATGTCAGGCCCAGTAAGTTTCTGATAGGAAGACTGCCTGATGCCTTGTTTGTGAGGGGAGAGGGGATCTAGGGGTTGCATACACAGAAGAGCCCTCCAATTGTCCTCATGGCTGCTGTGAGTCTGCTTATGGCCCCTCTCATTCTGCAGAGATTACTTCTTTTCCATCTTCATTCAATTTAGATCCTTGCTACCTTTTCTACCCATCTTGTCCAATTCTCTGTTCAGGACACATAGAGCCTGGATAGAATTTCTTCAGGACCCAAAAGCCCATAAGAGAAATACCTCCATGTTCATGGATCAGAAAAATGAATATTGTTAAAATGTCACACCAAAAGTAATCTATGGGTTCGATGAAATCAGCATCAATACCCCAGTGACATACTTTACATAACTAGAAAAAACAACCCTAGAGTTCATTTGAAAACACAACAGACCTCAAATAGCTAAAGTAATTCTGAGCAAATAGAGCAAGGCTGCAGGTGTCACACTATCTGATTCCAAGACACACTTCAGAGCCATAGAAATGAGAACAGCATAAAAACAGACGCAGAGGCCCGCAGAATGGAACCGAGCGTTGCAGTATGAGATCGTGGCCTCATAGAGGATGAGGAAGATCACTCAGAGACGAAATTTCAGTCGTCAACCCAAGGACCCAGAGGGGCTGCTTCTTCAGCATAAGAGAGCTGCAGGGAAGCAGCAGCTAGCTGAGACTCCTGCGGTTGTCTATTTGTAACTCAAGGACATGAGAACAAAGATGTAGAAGAAAAGCATCTGCAACATACTGTGTAGGAGTTTTGGTCAGGGGCCAGGGCTGGGATGCGATGGTTTGTTACTGACGCAAGTTGACCTAGTTCAAGCAATCAGGCAAAGGAAACACAATGGCCAAAGCAAACATCTCTGAGCACAAACTGCGTTAATTCTGCTGATGTTGTTCTGAAGGTTCTGATCTAAACTCTGACCACGAATTCCAGGAGTCCTGAACTGACACCCAGAAAGTCCTTTCCTTTTTCACATTCACTTCAAACACACTTTTGGCCAAAGTCTCCCCATGATAGAGGACCCAGAAACAAACCTATGCACCCACAACCGACTGACTCTCCATGAAGGTGCCAAGAACACACATGGGAGAGAAGACAGCTCTTCACCAAATGATGAAGGAAACTGGGCCTGTGCCTGTATGCACAAGGCTGAAGCTAGATCATGGCTGCTCACTCTACAGAAAAATCAACTCAGAACAGATCTAGACCCTCATGTAAGTCTCAGAACTTCGAAATTACTAGAAGAAAATATAGAGAACACTTGAGATATTGGCTTAGGCTGTGATTTCCTGATGGGACTCTAAGAGCCCAGGAAACAAAAGAATTGACAAATGGGTTGCATTAAATTAAAAAGCTGCACTGCACAGGAAGCTGGCAGCAGAGTGGAGAGTGGAGAGCCACCTACAGGATGAGGAGAGAGCTCTGCTGGCTGCACATCTGCAGGGGAACCAGAGGACATGAAGAACTCACAAAACTCACCCCCGAGAGAGCAAGTGACCCAACCAAAATGTGCAAATGATCCAGAGACACTTCTCAAAAAGCATACAAATGACCAATGCATCCCTGAAAAAATGCTCAACATCTTTAGCCACCAAAGAAGCACAAGTCAGTTCTCCACACTGAGAATTCACCTACTCCAGTCCTAATGGGTATTTGAACCAAGCCAAACTAAACCAAAGTAGATGCAGCTAATGCTGGTGAGGATGTGAAAAGGAACACAGGCGCTGTTGGTGGGAATATAAATTAGCACAGCCACTCTGGATGACGGTGTGGAAATTCCTCCTAGACCTAAAAATAGAACTGCCGCATGGCCCAGCTCTGCCCCTCCTGGGCACTTGTCGCAAGAGATGAAGTCAATGTGCGGCAGCAACAATGCTGTCTGACTTCATTGCAGTTCCCTTCACGTAAGTTGTGGAGTGAGCCAGCCGGGCATCCAGCAGTGGGGGAATGGACAAAGGAGGCACAGTACAGGTCCACCGCAGTGTTTGGCCCTGAGGGAGGAGGCTGCAGTGTCACCCGCACCTGGGGGTCATCTGTGTGGGGGATTAACTAATGAGCAACTTGGAATGCCCAGCTGAACTGAATCAGCGTGGTCTGGGAATGGAGGACCCACCTGAGGATTGTTGCCAATGGCAGAAAAAGAGACCTGAAGGAGGAAGATTGGGGTTGTTGATTATCTAGGAGAAGCTTGCTACAGATGGTTTTCCTGATATGAACCAGGCTGTTCTCCTCAGGGGAGCTCTGGTGTTCACCGTGTCACTTCCTGGCTCAATGTAGGTCCTCAGCCTGGTGGCACAAATCCTTCACCCCACCCACGTAGGTTTTCTGCTTCCGCCACTGGCCTTTGGGCCTTCCAGGTGCAGATCCTCAATACAGAGAAGCATGAGGCATTGCCGTGGGCTCTAGGCCTTCAGCTGGACTTGTGTGAGACATCGCTGTGGGATCCAGGCCCGTGGCTGGATTCGGTAGGTCTCTAGCACATGGACAGATCTCTTGCATGACTCTGCATTTGACTTTTTGGGTGACTATTATAAAATAATCCTGTAAATTATGTGTCTTGTACTAAGTCGATTCCTTTGACCACTGACTACATCACGTTTAAGTGGAATAAGCCAGACACAGAAGGACATGTGCCACATGTTTCATCTCCTAGGTGGAACTAAGAAAACAAAACAGATGGCCTGAGACGGAGGAGGGACTGTGACGGAAGGGGAGGGAAGAGAAGGGGTAGCGAGAGAGGGCCGAAGAGGACGCCATGATCAGTGGGCGGTGTGCACATGTGTGAAAGCGCACAGCAAAACCACGGGTTTGTACAACTAATACACGTTCATAATTACAGTGAATATAAAGTAAAGACCTCCCAGGCCCAGCAAGAGACAAACAACCCAGTTAGAAAGTGGACGGGCCATAGGAAGAGGCATTTCCCAGGTGCACAACGGCAGGTAAGCATGGGAAAAACGCTCGACACCATTGGCCGTTAGGGAGATGCAAACTGAAAACACAGGTGGGCATCTTCGTTCACCCATCAGACACCCAAGTAAAGAGGGACGCCCTAGTTGTTGGTGAGGACACAGAGACGCAGGGCTCACACTTGCCTGGGGCCATAAAAGCGTCCGGCCATCCTGGGAACAGTACGGCAGGCGTTCACAGAGCAGAGCTAGCGCTGCCACACCGCCCGTGGGTGTCTCCTCCAGGCCAGCGTGGTCCACGTCCACACAAAGACCGGCACAGGTGTCAGCGGCAGCTCTGTTGGCAACAGCTGAACCCACCCAGGGCGCCAGGCCCTTCCACAGGCAGACGGAAGATATAAAAGCAAGAGGCCTGGCCCTGCGAGCATCCGTCCACTATCCAGACACTTGCAACAGGCGAGGGAGCCACCCCGGGTTCTGTACAGCAGCACAGAGGGGGATTGCCGGAGCTGTCCATGGCTGGGCTGGCTCCGCAAGGCGGCAGGAGGCCCATGGCGAGCGTCCTCCCCATGCAGTACCTGCTTCCTCCAGTCTGCACTGTGCCACCACTGAAGCGGCTGGGGAAAAGGTTCACAGGGAGTCTGCCTTATTTTTTTAAATGCACATGGCCCTAACATTGCCTGAAAATAAGTGTTGTTATTTTTTTTGTACCGGGATTGAACTCAGGACCTTGCACTTACAAGGCAGGTGGCAGAAACTCTGAGCTAAATCCCCAGCCTATGGAAAGCATAGCCATATTGACCTGTGATTCACCCGAGCAGTGTGGATGTGCCGTCACCCATAGCAATGGGCTAGTTCAGCTGGTGATCTGATCTATTGCCTAGCAGATGTAACTCATAATATTTGTTATTACTTCCTTCTGGAATGTGTGGGTGGTACTTTCGCTCCCGTACAGCTGGAGAGTATAAAAGGAAAAGGTTCTGTAATAAAGCAAGCAAGTAACGAAAGAAGAAAAGTGTCTCCCGTCTCTCTGTCCTCGTCCTTTCAGGTTTAGGACCTGCTGGCAGGATCCTGACGTCGCGGTTCGCGACACCAGCCCTCCTTAAAATAACTTTTAATTTAAAAGATGTAAAGGTCCTGAAAGATACAGATTGATCCAGTCCCACTGGGGACCCGAGAACTGCGTGTAATGTGGAAACCTGTACAGACCTTAGGATCCAAGAGAGCTCACTTCCGGCTGTGCCATGTAATTCGGCGTGTGGTTCCTGTCATGGTCCTGTGCCTGTGCAGAGGGTCACCTGGGGGCCCAGAGGAAGGCGCTGTGCTCGGCACTCGCCTCCCATGCTTCAAGCTCTCTCTCTGCACAGTTGAGTGTCGTAGGTGACAATCACAGGAAGGCACCTCGGGCACTTTAGTCTTCAGAAATGCAAGATAAAGCCACAGCAAGATGTGCTGTACAGAGATTGCAAGAGTTAACATTTCATAGCATCCTCATACTGCAAAGGTACAATGGGATTTTTCTAGCTCTCTCGGGAAACCAGCAGTTTATTAGAGAGGTCCTCAGGGGAGAGGAGGTGCCAGGCTCAGTGCATGCATGTGCAGCATGGCAAGGGACACACCAATGGGCAGCCGTCCTGGGTCTGTTACCTGGGACCCAGGGGCTTTTCACTCAGACGCAGAAGCTCATCTCTACGTTGGGATTGGGCACAAGCCACCCCTCATGCAGCCTCAGCCCCACAAGTTCCCAGGATGGCCACTTGGGGGAGGCCAAGTTCTCTTATGACGCAAAAGAGTGCTGGGAAAAACCTGTCCACACATTATAGAAATAGGGGATGCATTTTCACCCAGGAGACTGGACCTGTCCCTCTTTCCTCTGTGCTCACTTTACAGACAACTTCAGGGGCTATGGATGGCAGGGAGACTCATCTCGCCTGTGGGACCAGGCACTTACAAGCTACCCTCCCTGGGCCACACTCCTGTCCAGTGGCACCTGTAGATGTACGCAGTTGCTTGATCGCCCCCTGCGTCTTCTCCACCCTGCTGCTTGGGTTCTGGTCTCCCTCCCTCGGGCCCTCTTTCTCCTCCCTACCAGTCTGGCCTTGGTGCAACTGGGGACCCAGAGGCCCGCGGCCAGGCCCTGCCTGGTCCCTCCTTCCACCCCCTGAATGGTCACGATCCTTGATCACTTGCCAGTGGGGACCTGGGACCACCAGGGTCGGCCCCTCCTGAACATGCATTTCGGAGTTCATCTGCGGAGCTGCTTTGCTCCCCGTGTCTGTGGGACTCTGGGGGTGTTATGATTTATATCTAGACATCCCCAAAGCTCCCATCTCTCTCTCTGCTTCCTGCTACCATGCCAGCAGCTTCTCCCCCACCATGCACTTCTGCCAACCATGGCCTGAAACCTCTACAAAATGAGCCAAGATAAACTTTTCTTCCTTACAGTTATGAGCGCTGGGTGTCGTGTCTCAGTGACAAGAGAGTAACTAAGGGTGGTAGAAACAGGATCTGGTGGCTGCTGTCCTAGTGCCTGCAAGGCCTTCTTCCCAGCCCAGGAGTTTGGCAGGGCAGGAGAGGCCTGGGCAGAGGCAGTGGGCACCTGTGGGGCATCTTGGCCCAGGCTGTGCCCTCTTCCAGAGCCAGGCACAGGCACCAGGGCCTTCTTTGACTTCCTCCAACCAGACAGCCCCAGGGTTCTGGCCCTGGCAGCCAGGGAACCTTGCAACAACCCCATCCTGCCTGTCGGGCCCCATCGCCAGCAGGTGACAGCTACATGTGGCCCTGGCCTGCAGAGCACTTCTGCCTTCACCATGGTCGCAGGACCCGGCTTCCTTACCCCTCCCAGCAGCAGTGACGGGGCAGCCTTGCAGCATGTCGCAGGAGGCTGCAGTGAGCGCCCAGGAGGGCTAAGTTCCGGAGCCATTGGCCGGTGCCCAGCATGTGCTCCATACCCACCCGGCAGAAGCTCAGATCTAGGAGGAGCTGGCTCTCTCAGAAGCTCCTCTGTGGTGCTCCGTCACTACTCAGGGCTGTCCCCAGTCCCTCCCAGCCTTCCTCCTGCTCTTGCTTGGCCAGTGGATGCTCCCTGCGGTGGGCGTCACCTAGGCCGTCTGTGGCACGAGGCTTTGGCTCCCCCACGTGACTGTGAGCACCCCCCTGGCATCCCATGAATCCCAAATTTCTTGTGCACTCAGGCAAACAGGTGCATACAGGTGTACACACGAGCACTGAAATGTGCCTGCACAAGTACACACATGTGCACACACATTCACGCATGTGCACTCGTGATGCACGCACACACCCGCCCCCACCTCCTGAGGGACAGGAAGCTGACAGCCAGGGGCACTGCCTAGCAGGAGCCCGGGTGTCATGGCACTGCTAGGCCCCCAGCTGTCCCTGGCCCTTCCCTCTTCCAAGTGAGAGAATGATTGCATAAGCTGGCGGCTGTGGGCAGCCCAGGCCTCCACCCTGCGCCTGTGCTGACACCTCTGTCCCTGGGAGCCCCAATCCTTTTAGTCTCGGTGGCTGAGCAGCTTCCTCCTGAGGCCCCAGGCTCCTGCTACCCAGATCTGCCTGGGCTGCACAGTTATGGGGGTGCGGCTGGCTCTCAGGGCATCTGTGTGTGGTGCTGGCCTCTCCAGGGCCCTCTCAGGATCCTAGACCTCAGGGCCCCTGGCATTGGAGGTGGCCTTGGCACACAGACTCAGCCACTCTCCATCGAGGGCAAAGCTTCCTCCATTGCTACCGACCGTAGGGCAGCTAACACGGGATTTCACGAGGAGATACAGGTTCTCTGAAAGGTGGGAGCAGGTTTGGCGATGACAGTCAGACAAAAGCACTCAACACCGAGGTGAAGTTTGCCAGTGCTGCTGCAATTTTATTTCTAATTCTAGGTGTTTATATACTAGTTTCAAGGGCACACCTCAAGAGTGATTTCAGTCACAGGCAGGCATGAAAAAGATAGACAATAGTACTGTAAAAACTAAGACCATAAGGTCAAGGTAAGACCACACCTATATACCATCACAAAAGCTAAGACCATTAAGTCAAGGTAAGACCACACCTATACGCAGTCAGAAGGGGAAGTTTGTAAGACAAAGGACTGGCTTTAGCATGTCACCTTCAGGTTCACCTTCAGGACTTCACAGGGGCTCAGGGTCAGCACTTTGGCCGCCTGTCCTCTTGTGCCTCAATACCTCCCCATCTCTAGGAACATCTAATTGTTCCTAACCTTTCCTGGGCCCATAATACAATTCTACAGATAATGAACAAATAGTAATAAAGACAAAATAGAACAGAATTACAAATGAACCCAATGTCCCCAAACTGCAGGCAGAGAGGCCAGCTATTCTCTTCACGGCTGACTTCGCATGCGGTGTGTGCCAAGGACTTCCAGGAGGCTTAACCCCGTGGGGACGATACCTCTGGTCTGGTTTCTGCCAGGTGACCGGCATTGTCACGCAGACTCTACTGGAGTGGTCGTGGCACTCCATCCCACATTGGGGCTCTGTGTCGGGGGTGGGGGTGTCCAGGAGCTCAGCTCACCCAGGGGGCAGCCTTCATTGCAGACCCCAAAGCGACCACAAGCCCCGTGAGGATGGGGGATGGGAGCCCAGGCACCAACAGCAAAAGCGGGGCCTCTGCCCCGTGGCTCCTAAGCCTGGGGGCACACAGCGCTAGGGCAGAGTTTCTGACCCTGTGCAGACCGTCCTAGTGCTGCTGCCCACCCAAGCAGGGGTCTGGGGAGCTCCAGGCCTGGCCACGAAGACTTCTTGCCTGGGAGCCGTCCTGGAGCTCTGGCTCAGCCCAGCCCCAGCCTGACCTTTTCAGCAGAGGCTCCTGTCGCCCCAGGGGAGCCTGTGGCCCGCCCCATGTCCTGGTTATCCAAACATGCTGTTCTGGGGTGGCAGGGCCCCTCCGGGTTCTGAGGGTATATATGCAGCTGCGCGGGGGCCCCAGCACCCACAAACACCTGCCGCACCCCACAGAGTACCAGGATGAAGCTGCTGCTGCTGAGCCTTGGGTCGGTCCTGGCCTATGCGCTGCAGGACCGCAGCGAGGCACCTGTGCAGCCAGGCTTCCAGCCCAAGGAGGTGAGCACCCGGCTTCTCCTGGGCCTGTCCCCTCACTCCCCGTGCACCCCAGCCCAAAGCTCCCTGGTACAACTGCCTGGGGTCCAAACAGGACAGGTGAGGCCTCCCCACCATGCACCCCCTGCTGGCTGACCCGGAAGGCCCACGTGGGTGAGGATGCACCCCTCGGGTGGAGGATGGGGTGCAGGCATTGTCGGTCTCCAGCGGGCACCTAGCAGGGCAGGTTGGCTGGGTGGGGGCTGAGTTAGCCGGTCCAAGGCTCTGCCCAGCACAGGGGCAGACAAGAGAGTCTACACCCCACAGCCCTGCGGGCGCAACTGCCCCCCTGCTGTTGCCCAGGCTCCAAGCAGATCCCTGGGGGCTCGGCGATCAGGCGGTGTCTGTGCTGCAGGTGGAGGGGCCCTGGCACACCCTTGAGCTGGCCGCCACTAACAGGTCTGCGATTGTGGAAGGGGGCTCCTACCGGTGCTTCATGATCGGCGCCAGAATCTTGGGGAACGGGAACCTGAATGTCACCTACTTCCAAAGGTGAGGGCCCTGCCCAGCGATGGCCGCACTGCAGCCCTTTCCCCAGGACCCATCTGCTCCCCGCTCAGCTGGGGGCCTGGTGACTGCTCAGTCCCGGGCTGCCCACCTGCAGGGTGAGGCGGCGCCCTGCCGGGGTGAACGTTCTGGGGTGCATCCAGAAAAGCTGGCTTCTCCTTAGGAACGCGGATGGGAAGTGCGTGAAGGAATTCTTCATTGGGGAGAAGACTGACACCCCCGGAGTCTACACCTTCGAGTGTGAGTAGTGACCCTCCCTCCCCAGGTGGGAGCCGGCTGGTGGTCCGTGCAGACGTGGTATAGGGGCAGTTCTCTGGAAGCCACAGGGGGAAGCTGGGGTCAGGAAGAAGAGGAGGCCCCGAGTCTGCAATTCAAAATCCAGAGCGGCGGCCTGCAACTGGGTCCCCCGGCTCCCAGGGCTCCCTGGAAATGTGGGGGCCCCTCTGTGCACAGAACAGTCAGGGTTGGAGGGGAGGCCAGAGGGAAGAGCAGGGCTCAGGTGGATTTTCTCTCCCGGACAGAGTTCTCAAGGAGACTTGTGGGGCTGCTGGAGCGGGGTGGGGGCAGAGGGTGCCAAGCCGAGCCTCATAAGCTCGGGCCAGGATTGGGGAGCAGCTCGGGCTTCTCCTCTCCTCCTGGCATCTGCTGTCCCCGGAGACACAGAGACAGAGAGATGGCAAGATGGAGAGAAGGAGAGACAAAGAGATACAGGCAGGGAGATGAAGAGAGACACAGAGATGAAGCGGTAGAGTGGAACATCCGTCTTTCTTCTGAGCTGGAACCTTCCTCGTGTGACAACGACAGGGCGATTTGAAAGTGGGTGACATTGAGAAAGGCGGGAAGGGTTTGTACGGAACTGTGCCCACCTAGTGCCACCTGGAAAGGCAAGATACAGGACTGGCCAGATCTCCTCGGTCCGCCTGGGCGGCGGACAGGCCGGCTGCTGGGTTCTTTCGCGCAGATGCCAACAAGAGCAAAGGCCTTGCCCAGAGCAGACACATGGGTGATGTATTTGGAGAATTCCGAGAAGTCCCTCTCTTGGACTAATGATGGTCACAAAAGGAAGGGAGAAAGGTCAGACCATAGCTTACCTCAAAAAACTAGTAAGGAGTGACAGTTCCACCTCATTCGTTACAAAACAGATGTCTTGTGGCTTTTTTGAACCATGACTGAGTACCTCGCATCCTAGCATTCAGAGCACGAATGGCTGACAGCATACTTTTGCAGGACAGCCGGGGTTTAGGTAAAACTGGCTGGTACTTGAATGCAAGTAATCTTTTTTTTCAAGCTTTCAGAGTCATTCCAGCTCAGCCAACACTCCCACTGTTTTCCCTTTCAAAAGATACAGTTGGACCTGATTAGTAACATCCGACTGTGACCTCCCGATGGCTTCCGGAAGGCTGGTCCATACTTAGGGTTACAACTGGTTATGTGACTACGTTTACACACCAGGGAAAGCCTTCCTTGTCTCAGAACCAAGCAAGACGAGTCCGTTTTGATTGTGTTTATTAACCTGTGAAGGCAATGGTTGACAGCAAGGAAACACTGTCTCTATTTGTGCTCTTGACTATGCTGATTTCATCAGAATTCTCTGTATCTAAAGTGCTGCCTTTTACTTGTTGAAAGCGATTTTAGTGTGGTGTATGTATAATGCCGAATAAAGAATATTGAACCTTTCTCAGAAAAGAGACAAGACAGAGAGACGGACTGGGAGCAGGACTTGGCGCGGAGGCCTGGGTCTGCGGGGTTGGGCTGGGCTCCAGCCAGCAGCACGTGAGGCTGAGCCTGGGAGACAGGGTCAGGCTGCCTGGGCCGGGCAGGTGCAGGGTACGGGTGGCCCGGCTGGATCCTGACAGGCCCGGGGCGCTTGTGTCTCCTGCCTCCCCGGGTAGACAAAGGCAAGAACGTCCTGACTTTTGTGGCCGTGGGCAGTGACTTTGCTGTCATGGACTTCGAGAACAACAGCCTGGACCTCGTGGTGGTTGAGCTGCAGGGTGGGTGCCCGAGTTGGCCATCTGGAGGAGGGGCGGGAGGAGGCCCCCGTCTGGGGACACCAGAGAGTGGCCTGCGGCCTCATGCCGGGGCAGCAAGGCTCGGTGGGCGCCAAGCAGGCAGCCTATAATCATGGTGTCCCCGGCTGCAGCTCGGCCTCCGCTTCTCTCGGTGAGCCCACCTGGGAGGGAGGCCTACAGTGAGCACCTATCCAGACGAGGCATCGGGTTGGATAATGTGGAGGACCTGACTGTGCAGGGTGAGCTGCCCTTTCACCCCCATACCTCTCTTGGGCCCAGAGGACACAGCCCCTCAGGAGACCACAGCCCCTTAGGAGTCCACAGCCCCTCGGGAGGCCACATAGTTCCTCAGGAGTCCACAGCTCCTCAGGAGGCCACAGCTCCTCAGAGGTCCACAGCCCCTCGGGAGGCCTCGGTCCTTCAGGAGACCCTCCTGGAGGACAGGGGTCTCTTGCGGAGTGAGCCAGGGTTTGGGGGTGGGGAGGGCTGCCCTGACCTCACTTCTTCTCCCACCCACAGCACGATGCCCCTCCCTGGGCTCCTAGGTGAGTAGACGCCTGCCGTTCAGCTCTGCTCTTCTGGGGACAGCTCATGGGGACCGTCTCCTGAGCCCACCCTGGTGCACGGCCAGGAGTGCAGGTCTGAGCCTGAGCCACCATCGGGGACAGAAAGACAGGTTGTACGGGGGCTCACGGGGCTTGGCACCTCCCGCAGGAAGACCAGGCCCCCATCAGCAGGGAACAGAGGGGCACAATTAGAGTAGGGGCCCAAGCTGCCTCCCTATCTGCAGTCACCTATGCTGGACGCCCGGGTGCACACACACTCCAGCCTGTGCACACCAGTGCTCACACGCACACCGCACGAACACGCTCAAATGTACATGTACACACTCCACACACACACTCCTCCTGAAAACTCCCTGGTTGGCCCATCACCCTTGGTTTGCTCCCCACTTCCTTCACCCCGAGTGTCCTGTCCTGTACCCCAGCCAGCTGGCGTGGTCCTCACCTGCACCCTGGCTTCTGGGGCAGCCCTGTCCTCACTCCTCCAGGCAGCAGCGCTGAGCCCTTTTACCCCGTCGTCCTCCACAGCTCGGGAATGTGGGGTACACACAGGCCCCTGAGAAACCCCAGAATCGCAGCCAGAGGCCAGCAGGAGGCTGGGGTCTGTGACCTCGAGGCCTTGGCCCTGGTCTGGAAGGCTTGGGGGTCCAGTGGTTCAGCCACGGCCACACAGGGCCCTTGGGACCGGGATAGCAGGACAGTGGAGGGGAGGGCAGGAGGGGACAGTCTTGGGAACTGCAGCCAGGCTGGAGGTGCAGCAAAGCATCTGGTCCTCAGGTCCCCGGAGCACGACTGCATCCCGAGCCAGTGTCTCTTGCAGCCTCCGCTTCCAGACCCCTGCCCAAAGCAATAAACAGGCTCTGCATCTGCTCATGGCTCGTGGCCTCTTCTCTTGTCTGCACCTGGTGGCAGTGGAGCTCCTGGGCTCTGGAAAGGCTGCTGGATGGGAGTGGAAGAGCCTGTGTCCCCAGCCCTTGAAACAAGGCAGAGTGGGTGACAGGGAGGACCCAGAAACCCTGGGCCCAGGTGCAGCTGGGCTGTGGAGGGGCCAAGGGGAGCGCTGAGCCACCAGACCCAACCTGTCCGCACGACCCGGGCCCCATGTCTGTCCCACCTGCCACCTCAGTGTCCCTGACTGCTGCTCCCACACAGGCTGGGTTGAGCCAGCACCTACTGGGGCAGCACTTTGGGGTCCCTGAGCTCCTGGCCAGAGTCCCCCAGATGAAAGAGGAAGGGCCTGGAGGCCAGGGGAGCTGGCTCAGGGGTAGGTACTGAGCTGGCAGGCCAGGTTCTGCACTGGATCCCAAGGCCAAGAGGACCCTACGAACTTGAGCTCCACGCCTGCCTGGACATGCAGGCAGGGGTGTGGGGCTGGAAAGGCAACTGGAGCTGGGGGTGCGGGCCACAAATGCAGGTGTGCAGCTGGCTCAGGGCCTGGCTCCACTGCTCCTCTGTCTCCAGCATACAGGGGCCAAGCTAAGTGGGCGTGAGGGAAGTGAGGACATCAGAGAGACAGACACCCCAGGAGGAGGGCGGCCCGAGGGGAGGACAGGCCCCGTGGGAGGGGCCAGTGGGCCTGCCTCCTCCTCTCTGAGTCCTCCTGGCCTCACCTGCCATGCGGACACGGACACAGGCAGCCGCAGGAGGCAGCCTCTGCCCCAGGAAGGACAGGCTGGTCAGGGCCAGTGGACAGCAGAGTCGTCCAGGCAGCGGCTCCTGCACAGTCACAGAGAGGAGGAGCTGCTGCCGTGATGCTGGAGGGAAGGCTGTTGCTGCCGCTGCTGGCTCTTAGCCTGGGCCTGGCCAGTGCTCAGAAGGCTTTGGACGAGGTGCCTGTGCAGCCAGGCTTCGACTCCCAGAAAGTAGGTGTCATGGGTGAGGCCTGGAGGGAGCTGGGGCAGGGGCAGGGGCAGGATTCAGGCACACAGGGGACACCCATGAGCTTCGTCCTCCCCTCCTGCCCTGGCTATCACAGATGGACCTCCTCCCTGTCTGCCTGGCCCTGGGTTCCCGGAGACCACAGTCAGGGAAGGGGGCTGTGGACAGGGCCAGGCCCGGAGGACACAGGACAGTTCTGGGACACAGTGCCTCTTGCATCTGTCCTCCCTGGACCTGCACGGGATGGAACTGAGGCCAGAATGGGCATGGGCAGAAGGATGGAGGCAGCAGGGAAGGGGAAGGCAGAGAGGAGGGGACTTTGTCAGGCGGGAGGCCACAGCTTGTGCCACCCAGGGCCGGTGGGCATTCACCGAGCTGCTGGGGTGTTGGCTGGGTCCCTCCCGGGGTCACATCCACCTGCTGGCCCCACTCAGAGCCCATGCCGGGCCCAGGACACCTGTGGCAGGGACGGCCAGCCTTGCCCTCTGTGCTCACACCTGCAGGTGGAGGGACGCTGGTTCACTGTCCAGCTGGCCGCCAGCCACGCACACCTGGTCTCCCCGGAGGACCCCCTGAAGCTGTCCCTCTACTCCATCTGGACCCGGGACAGCGGGGATGTGGAATTTGTGCTGTTCTGGAAGTGAGCATGGTTCCCAGTCTCGGGGCCTGGGGACATCACCAGCAGTCAGAGCCAGAGGGGCGGGCAGGACAGATAGCCCGGAAAGGCTGTGGCCAACCGAGCTGTCCCCACTGCCCACAGGCCATGCTGTCTGGGTTCCCTGAGCCTGGAATTTTAAATGTGTGATCTCCAGTGTTAAAAGCAGCCTGCACATTGTGAGCAGCACGTGCCTGGCTGCTCTGCCTTGGAGCAAGTGAGGAGCTGCGGGGGCACTTTACATACCAGCCCACCGTGCTTGTGACCTGACCGTGAGGCTGGCCCGGTGCGTCCTCTCCGCGCACCGCAGTGCAGGGACCAAGCTGTTTCCCGCAGATGGCTGTGCCTCAGACGGCGGCACAGGGACTGGGAAAGGCCGCCTGTTGCACCTGCACCCCAGTAGACTTGTGGCTGGATGTGGGCGGGGCTCTATGCACAGAGCCACCATCGAGGACTCGAGGCCTGGTCTCCTACCAACCACCTTGGGACCCAGAGCTCAGAGCTGGGAGTGGGGACCCCGGGGATGCCGGGCTGTGAGGCGCCTCCGGCAGATCCCTGAGCAGTCCACTCCCTGTGCTCCCTGTGCAGGGCTCCAGGAGCCAGGAAAGGGTGGCGGTGTAAGTGTCCCCTCTTTCCTCAGGGGAGAGGGTGCGTGTGAAGGAATAAACATCACCGTCCACCCGACTGGGCTGCTGGGCCAGTACCTCGGTTCCTGTGAGTACCTCTCTCTGGGTGGATTGGGATTTGGGGTGCCCAGCTGTCTGCCCCAACCCTGGGGAGCTGCTGGCTTTGGGGGGCAGTGGGTGTAGGAGGTGGCCCCATGCCCACTGTGCTGCCCGTGGGGCTGAGGACAGACCAGAGAGGTCCCTGTGTCACCAGCTGGGTCTCCCCAGTCGAGGGGGGCCGCATGCATGTCCGCTTCGTCAGCACCGACTATGCCAACCTCATCCTTTACGTACGATTTGAGGACGACGTGGTCACCAGCTTATGGGTGCTGCTGGGTAGGTCCTGGGGGAGTCAGGGCCTCGGGCTGCCAGGGTCAGCTGGTGGGGTCTCAGGGAACAGGGTCACCAGGACCCGAGTCCTGGGGGTGTCAGAGGGAAGTATTCTGGGAGAAGAGCTGAGGGCTCTTTGGGAAGGGAAGAGGGCTCCAAAGGCCAGGGAGAGGTGGCTGAGGGGCACAGGGAGGCCCACCATGGCCAGGACTTGGGGCTGTGGTGACACAGCTGAGCTCTGCACTGAGAGGGAAAGCGGGGGATATCTTCTGGCCTCGCCTGGGGGGAGGGAGCAGCGGCCACCACCCCTGTGCTGGGATAGACTAGCTTTCCAAGGAGTAGAGGTGGGGCCGCTGCAGGGTCTGAGGAGGGCAGTCTGGGTTGGGAGGTGGCAGGGCAGGAGGTGCCTACCTGAATCATAGTGCTGGGCACCGGCACCCGGGCTGGGACCCCTGTCTCGAGGTGGGGTGCAGAAGGCCGGCTCAGAGCCTCGGCCTCACCCAGCCTCGGGTTTCAGCGCGGAGCCTGCCCGGGGACTCCGCGTGGCTGGGGAGGTTCCAGGAGTGCACAGAGCGCTTCCACCTGTACGGAGCTCCTGTCGCCAACACGGCCAGTTAGTGCTGCCCCCGCCCCGCCCTAGCCGGCCCAGAGCAGTCACAACTGAGGATGGCTGGAGGGACACTATCCTCCACGGCCCCCACAGTGTGTGCAGAAGGCCAGGGTGGGCGTTGGGAGTGGGGCTGGGCTTCCAGCAGGGCACAGGGCCATCAGGACACAGCCCCACGGGGCAGATGGCAGCACACAGGGCACCCAGGACAGTAGTGTTGGGCGGTGACTCTTGGATTCCCTGACTGGGAGGCAGCCCTCACAGCCATGCCTCCTCTCTGTGCCCACAGGCCCGTGCCCCCCACCCAGGCTGGGGTGAGGTGGCTCCACCCTGTGGACCCCTCAGCCTGCTTCCCTTCACCTGGTCCGAGAGCCCCTCTTCCCGGAGCCCTGTCCACCTCATCCTCGCCTTCATACTTTGGGCCACCGGGTCCTGCCAGCCAAGAGCATCAAGGGGACCCGCAGTGCCCCCAGCTGCCCTAGGCTGGAAGAACCCTGGAGTGGTGGGGAGGGGCGCATGGCTCTGTGCTCTCTGGAAACATCCCGCGCTGGGCCCATGGGGTCGTCCACAGTGTCCTCCTGCCCAGGGCGACCCCAGAGGAACCTGGGTCAGACTTCAGGCCCAGGTGGAGCTTCTAGAGGTGCCGTGGGTGCCCGGACCTGCTCCCCAATAGAGCCCCACCCAGGCCGCTCTGGCTGGCAGGCCTAGGAAAGTGGGTCAGACACATGAAGCCTCCTTCTGGGAGGCCCGGGACAGGCCTGGCTGGATTCCTGACCCAGAAAACACCCATCGGAGCCTGTGGGAGCAAGGAGCCCGGCCCAGCACCTTCCAACCACCAAGCATGTCGCGGTGCACGTGGTCACAGGAGCTCCACAGCTCCTCACCAATTTCAAGGCTCAGTGTGGGGTGAGAGCCTCGCCTCTTTCCCCTCCAGGTGCTGCCACTCCCCTCCCTGTCACTGGAAAGAGCATTTTATAACAGCCCTGTGTAAATCGACGTACACGTGCATGTCCATTTCTTCACTTTGTGTCCCGACTTCGTCTTTCTTTCTGTCCTGAGATTTGCCACCTGATTTTCAGGTGTTAATCGCTGTCGTGATGTGCGGCAGCCACCACACTTGGCTAAAAGTTAAATGCTTTTCTTTTTCTGAGATTTTCCCCTCTTAGATTCTTTTATTGGTACATTTTAGGTGTACATTTACATTCATCAGTGAGAACCTGTACCTTTACATGATGACGTGATGTACCTTGGTTCTTATTTCTTCCCCATTCCTCTGCCCTCCCCCCTCCCTATTTGCAAAAGCTTTGTTTCCATTTATTTCTAATCTCATATTTTTTTCCTTTCTCTTCTTTCTTTTCCCCTACCCCTTAGTACCTTTTCTTCCTATTTCACATTATTAAATGCAGTGCACACTAAATCTTTTTGGGTCATTAGTGTGGGCTGACAGAAGTGTACTAGGGGCAGGGATAGAGGCTGGGAGCTGGAATGACCTGGGTTTTCTGACTTTAAGTGAGCTCTTGGAGTGCCAGTTCTAGACACTGACAAGTTAGCATGTCATGCCTGGCATGCTGGCGCACGCCTATAATCCCAGCACTTGGGAGGCTGAGGCAGGAGGATCACCACAAGTTCGAGGCCACCCTGAGCTCCAGAGTGAGTTGAAGAACAGGCTGAACTACACAGTGAGACCTTGTCTCAAAACAAAACAAAGTTTACCTGTCATTTTCCCAGATAAACCAAGGGATTTAGGTTGGTTTAATATTTCTCCACCATTTTTCTAAAGGTAAAATTTTAGAAGTCTTCTCAATAAATTACCCTCATCCATAAACTGGCAGGGGAAAAATATCTTGTTTAGTGCAATCCTCCCTTCCTAACCCCATCAGACAAATCTCTGGTTAACAGTTGCAGATGTGAGGTCTGTGGCTAACATAATGTTTGGCTCTCCCCACCCCAAGTGAGACAGGGTCTTGCTCTGTAGCCCAGGCCAGCCTCAAACTCATGGCGCTCCTCCTGCCTCAGCTTCCCAAGTGCTGGGATCACAGTATGTGCCATCACGCCCATCCCTAGTTCCTCCGTCTTGAAATTCATGTAGGCTGATTTTAATGGAGAAGGATTCTGCAAGATGCGACAATAGGGTCTCCAGAAATGCCATCTTCCTCAATCCCAGGGACACAGCAGGACAGGTGGTGACAGCCCTGGACTATCGTGAAGTCGCAGAGGACACACACAGTTTGGCCCTGGGCCAGACCCGGAAGCCAAGCCTGACATCTCTGCCTGTATCCGGGTCCCTGATTCAGGGTCCCAATGTGTGCAGAGTGCCAAGTGCATCCCGAGTGGGGTCCCTGAGGCTGCGGCTGCGGACCACGGGGCCGCGCAGCTTCAGCCACGGGGTGGCAGGGCAGGTGGGGTCCCCCGAGGCCTCCTCATAGGCCGTGCACAGCCTTCCCTGCGTCCTCACAGCGTGTCAGTGTTGGGACCGTCTCAGATTGGACGAAGGCCATCTGAGGCCTTCATTCTAACCAGCGACTCTGGAAGACCCTGTCGCCACGCTTGGTCAAACCCTTGGGAGCCACGGCACCTCCCAGGGCTGCCCACTCTGCAGCCCCCAGGGCCGGTCTCTGGGAGGCGCAGCCACAGGACCCGGTGACACTCCTGAGCAGGAGCTCGGCCCCAAGACCCTTGGACCCACTGACAGACCATGGACCACGGGCAGCCAGCCGGGACACAGATCTGTCCCAGCGCCTCTGTGGCAGAGCCCCTTCACCACGAGCTCCACGGGCATCGCTTTTAAATTAAAATGAAACTCGTGCTTTGACAGCCCGGACTCGCCTTCTGTGACCATGGCGCTGGGCCTGGCCCAAGCCCACCCTGCGCTGGAGCCACTCAGCGTACCGGGTGCCCCAGCCGGTGGATATTTATTTTTCCTTTACAGTTCACATTTCCATTGCTGGGAAGAGATTTTTATTTTTTTTATCAACTAGAGTCTTTCTCCTTTAGAAAAAATGGCTCTGTGTCCAAAGTGTTTCTATGTTTCCACAACGCAGAGCCGGTGGGTTTGCTGTGTGCGGATATTAAATAACGGCCCGCTGTTCTTCTTATCCTCTAAAAGTCAAATCGGATGGGCCGGCACCGCAGGGAAGGAAGTCCCCGTGGGAAGGGGCTGTCTTCAGTCTCTGAGGAGAGGCCTGCTCCAAACTGCTCCACCCGTGGGTGCCGCCCTCAGACGACCCTGGGGTCCTGAGCCACCTTGACATACAGCACCTGGGGAGGCAGGTTGAACTTGGCGTCCCAGCCATACTCGGGGGACAGCAGCTTGCTGGGCCTGTGGAGGAAGAAGTACTTGTTGAGGTGCTTCTCATAGGTGCTGTTGAGCCTGCTCTCCAGGTCCTGACGCATGCCCTGCAGACACTCCTGCACGAGGGCCAGCACCTGCCTGGGCAGGCCGCCCACAATGGCGCTCCCGTAGTAGAAGTCGCCCTGTCCGAAGGGAATGTAGGCCGCCGAGCTGGGCCTCCGCTCATAGGGGAAGCTCTGGTTGTTCTGGAAGTACCACCAGGCATGCAGCTGGGCCACCGATGTGCCCAGAGTCTCCAGGCCGAAGTCACCCTGGAAGACCAGGTTGCTGGCCGTGCTGAAGAGGAAGTCCACCTCGTCGGTGATGTGGCCCAGCAGGTGCTCCCGCAGGACCTGCAGGCCCATGAGGTCCAGGTCGGGCCACCACCACCGCTCGCCCACCATGAGGATCTGGAAGCTCTGCAGGGGGCTGGGCTGCATGTCGGGTGGGTCCACGAAGCTGTCCAGGATGAGGTAGAAGACCACCCGCTGGCCGGGCATGAAGTGCGTGATGGCGGAGCGCAGGAACCGCTCCAGGTGCCCATCAGCAGACCTGGGGCACAAAGAGGGAGGGACAGCTCACGGGGGCCCAGACGACACCCTGCGTGCTACCAGAAGTGTCACTGACGGCAATGGGACAGCACCACTGGGGAGTGGCCGTGAGGAGGCCAAGTGGACATGAGTGGGAGAGAACCGGCCACAGCGGAGAAAGAGCAACGCATTTCCTGGGCAGGCCACCCGGGCTGCCCCGAGCAGGAAGAGGGTCCAGGGAGGCTTGTCCTCACGTTTGCAGAACAGAAAAGCCAAGGTCAGTAGCACCTACCTGGTGGGGGCAAAGACCACCAACCCCACGGTGAGATTCCGCCCCCTGTAGTGCCTCTGCAGGGCCTGCCTGCTGAAGGTGCCTTCCCACAGCACTGGGGCCAGCCAGCTGGTGACCGTGAGGATATCCGGGCGTCTCCTACGGGACACAGAACGAGCAGAGCAGGTGCCGGCACACGTGGCAGCTAAGGCACACAGGGCGCCTGCTGCTTTCAGGTGGGCAGGTGGGCACAGTCGTTCCTCAGCCTGGTGAGACCTGTGCACTCATGCAGGGAAACAGAGGCACAGACAGCACACGGCGAGCTTGTGCCGCGACACACTGCTGGCCCTGCCCGGCCACCGCCTCTGAGCCCAGGGCCACAGAAAGGCAGCCAGAGTCCGCGCATTCGTCGCCACCGCCCAAGTGACTCTTGTCGAGGGCAGCAGCACTGCCTCCCTCAATGCCTTTCACCGCCCCTTCTCCCTCCTTCTGCGTCTCCTTGGGGGCCATCGGTGCGGTCCAGCGGAGGTGAGGAGTCCGAGCTGGAGGCGGCCATTCGACTAGCTTCCGTCACAGGGAAGAGACAGGATTGTGATGTACCGGGCTGGTCCGACATCTGAAGGCCCCGTTAGCTGCCACATCGGAAGTGAAAGGACCACCACACCCTGCTCGACCGACAGAGGAAGGCGTTGTGCGGGGCCCAACCTCACGTGACAGAAACTCCCGAAGAGAGTAGGGGTGCCGGGAATTACAGGAGGCTGACCGACCCACCAATCCACCTAGAGAGGGGTCTGTGAGGGCTCGGGAGAGAAAGGCAATGGAGACACGATTTTGTGAGGCATGGGGGACCGGAGGTCAGTGCCTCAGAGTGGGCAGACAAGGACACTCCGAGCCGGCCACTACTTATTGGGGGCACACAGTAACTGGAGGGAGCATCAGGTGACTCGAGGGCAGCGACGATCCTAGGTCAACAAGGGCGGTGAGGCGGGAAAAGCATTTTTTTACCATAATCGGTGGGACGAGGTAAGCTGATAAGGAATTTGCCCCTCCCCAGGTGAAAGCTTTCTCTTTTTTTATTACTACTCAGTTCCCGGAAGAACCAGGATGTCTTCAGCTGAGGAGAGCTTATTTTATTTTATTTTACTTTGGTCCCAGGAATTGAATCAGGGCCTTGCACTTGCCAGGCAGTTGCTGCACCACTGAGCTACATTCCAGGCCACCTGATGTGATCTTGCTCGAGTGTCACAGCATCATGGGACCGCGGAGGCCTCGACTGTGATCGGAGGCACAGAGAATTATGTTTCTGCCCTCCCTAGCCAGCTCACAGGCAAGATTTCTAGACTTGATTGACAGATTCAGTAGAGTAGCCAGATACAAGGTAAATACGCAAAATTCAATAGCCTTCTTGTACACAAATAACAGACTCACCGAGATTGAAATTAGGGAAAGAATCCCTTTCACAATAGCATACAAAAAAATAAAATCTAAGAAAGAAAACAAAAGACCTCTACATTGAGAACTACAACACTGAAAAAAGAGATTGCAGAGGATATAAGAAAATGGGAAGACATCCCTTGTTCCTGGGTAGGAAGAACTAATATAGTGAAAATGGCCATACTTCCAAAGCTGCTATACAGATTCAACACAGTGCCTATTGAAATCCCAACAGTATATTTCATAGAACTAGAGAAAACAACCCAAAACTTCATTTGAAATCAGAAGAGATCTAGAATAGCAAAAGCAATTCTAGGCAGCAGAGACATGGCCAGGGGGTATCACAATCCCTAACTTGAAACTGTACTACAAAGCACTGTGATAAAAACAGCATAGTACTGGCAAAGAAACAGACCTGAGGATCACTGGAACAGATTAGAAGACGCAGAAACAACTCCAGACATATGCAGCCACCTCATCTGTGACAAAGGAGCCAACCATCCTCACTGGATGAAAGATAGCCTCTTTAATAAATGGTGTTGGAAAAACTGGATTTCAACTTGTCAAAGATTAAAATTAGACCCGTATCTTTCACCATGCACTAAACTAAAATCCAGGTGGATTAAAGATATAGATATTAAAACACAAACACTAAACTTGCTGGAAAATAAGTTAGAACTCTTGAAGATATCAGCATAGGAAAAGACTTTATGAACAAATCCTCAGTAGCATGGGAACTAACACAAAGAATCAACAATTGGGATCTCATCTTTTTAAAAAGCTTCGGCACTGCCAGAGAAGTCACATGCAGAGCTAAGAGACAACCCAAAATGTGGGAAAAAATTTTACCAGCTGTTCCTCAAACAAAGGTCTACTATTTAGAATATATAAAAAACTAAAAAAAAACAGGCTTTCCAAATATAAAGACCCAATTCAAAAATGGGCATCTGAAATGAACAGACATTCCTCAGACAAAGAAGTTAAAGAAGCAAATAAACATATAAAAAAAATGTTCAACATCACTGGTCATTCAAAAGAAGCAGATGAAACAACACTGAGATTCCACCTCTCCCCAGAAAGAATGGCTGCTGTCAAGAAATCAACCAATAACAAATGCTGGTGGGGCTGTGGGGAGAAAGGAACCCTGCTCCATTGTTGGTGGGAGTGCAGACTGGTGCAACCACTGTGGAAATCAATATGGAGAGACCTCAAACAACTAGGATTAGCAGTCCCATTTGACCCAGCTATTCCCCTGCTAGGTATCTTCCTAAAAGAATGAAAAGAATCCTACCACAGCATATATACTCACCCATGTTTATAGCGGCACAGTTTGTAATAGCTAAAACTTGGAAACAGCCCAACTGCCCATCAACTGGAGACTGGATAAAGATGTGTTTTGTTTTTTATAAAATAGAGTACTATTCAGCCATAAAGAATGAGAAACTAGAGATATTTATAGCTAAGTGGATGCACACTGAGGCCACATTCTTAAGTGAAGTTAATAAGTCACACATGTGTAAATACCAAATAGTTTCTCTGGTGTGAAAAAGTAAAAGTGTAAATAAGGATGAAAATGTATAATTGATATTGTGTAATAGGAAGCAAAGTCTAAAAGAGTACAGGAAGTGGGAGGGGTAGGGGAAAGGAAAGAAGGGAAAAGAACCAAGATAAGTCATGTAAAGGTACAAGATCCCGAAGATGAATGTAACTGTATTCTAT
This sequence comes from Fukomys damarensis, assembly GCF_012274545.1. NCBI lineage: Eukaryota > Metazoa > Chordata > Mammalia > Rodentia > Bathyergidae > Fukomys > Fukomys damarensis. Next base: position 48,175,052 of record NW_022900948.1, read on the forward strand.
ACCTAAAATGTACCAATAAACCTGATAAAGATAAAAAAGACTAGGCCTTAGCACTGGTGATAATTTAATTATGCAATGATTTGTCCCCCAAAATCATATAGAATGGCACTCCACAGGGAATAGACTTGTTATGGCTTAGATTAAGAATGTCCCCAAAGACCCCAGGGCTCTGGGAAGGTGAGTGAATCACGAGGGTGGCAAAGCTGGCTTTCTGTTAGGAGGTGAGGTCTGCTGTGTTTCCCTTCCCGGACCCTTGATTCCTTGATTCCCGGACCCTTCCTGCCCGCCATGCTATGAGCAGCTCTCCTCTGCCAGACTTCTCTGCCGTGACTTCCCGTCTTGTAGCCAGCAGACCACCGGCCGTAATCTGTCTGGAATTGTGCCTCAGTGATGAGAAAGTGACTAAGCCGCACCTCAGTGTGATAAAGAATATCTACAAAAGTCCTCAGCCAACACTTAGTGGTGAAAGGCAGAATGTTTCCCTCCCTCAGATCAGAAACATGGACAGCAAGATGCCCTCTCTCATATGCACTAAACATGAGAACAGAAGTTCTGGCCACTGCAATAGGGCAGGAAAAGAAAGAAAGGCATCAGATTGGAAAGGAAAGAATACTCTGTCCATTGCATAATCAGCTTATTTGATCATCCACACAGACGATCCTAGGGAATCTAGGAAGAAAAGTCCTTCGGAACTGATCAGAAAACTCAGCAAGACTTTGGGAAACTAGGTCGTAAATCTATGACGAAGCTGGAGCCCTGCTGACCCGGTCAGTTCCAAAGCCCATCAGCTGGCCACTAAGCCGCCATACAACGAGCCTTTTGGGGCCACCCTAGAAATCAATGGTAACATAAGTTTATATCCAAGGGAAGATGTCTGGGTCCTGTCGTAGTTCTGCTGTTAACTTTCTGAAGAGCTGGCGAACCAATTACTTTTTTTTTTTTTTGGTACCGGGGATCGAACTTGGAACCACGTGCTTGTGAAGCAGGTGACAGAACAATTGCGCTAAATCCCCAGCCCCAATTACTGTTGGTAGTTTTGTTGGTTAATAGTAAGAACATTCTGAACACTGGACTTTCCCAGCAGATGTGTAATTTGCAGACATTTCCCCCATCCTGGGTGTCTTCTGTCCACTGTCTTTTCTTCAAAGGTGAATGCGAAAGACTTTTTTTTTTTTTTTTTTTGGTACTGGGGGATCAAACTGAGGACCTTGTGTTTGTGAAGCAGGCAGTGGCACCACTGAGCTAAATCTCCGGCTTCTGTCCACTTTCTTGATAATGACCACAGCAGAGTTCACTCGGATGATGTTCACTTTCCCGAGACTTCCTTATGCTGCCTGTGCTGTGGACCCAGCACTTTGAAGAATTTTCCTCCCCTTCCTAGTTTCTTGAGCGTTTAGATTATAAAAGGATGCCCAATTTTGTCAAATGCTTGTTTTCTGCTTATGTTGGGATGCTTTTATGGTTTTAAGTTTTATTCTAGGAATACTGTGTCTTACACTGACCCCTGGTTGAACCAAACTTGCATCCCTGTGGCAAATCCCACCAGCCTGACCCTTCTTCCACATCCCTGGATCCACTCTTCTAGTATTGGGCTGAGGGGCTCTGCCTGCTATATACAGACGACATGGGTCTGTGCTGTTCTTTCAGAGTCTTTGTTTCTGGTATCAGCTGACCCTGACCTCCCAGAATGCACTGGGAAGTGTATCCTTGCTTTTTTTTTTAAACTTTGTGAAGGGTTGGTATAATTCTCCTTTGAACATTGGACATAATCCTTCCATGAAGCCATTTGGCCCTGGCCCAGGGGAACACTTCATGAGGTGTTTAAGTGGTCACTAATTCAATCTGTTTACCCATTTTGGATCCTTCAAAGTTCCTCTTTTCTTCTCGAGTCTTTCTAGGAATCTGGCTGTCGAGGTTGCTGACATGCAAGTGCTCATTGTATTCATTTATAATCATTATGATTTCTGCAGGTTGGAGTGATGTCCCCATCCATCCCTGAATCTCTTCCTTTTTTAAAAAAAATCTATTCTGCTGATATTTTCAGCAAACCTTTCTGCTGTTTTCTATCTCACTTTAACTTTTATCTTTCCCTCTGCTCACTCACATCTGCTCTTCTTCTGCTTCCTTCCTTGGACCGGAAGTCTCCTTCTGTGGCTCAGGCTCACTTACCCAGTGTGTTCCCTGCCCCTCCCCATCCTCTCTGGGATGCAGTGTGTTTATTTTCATCCACTGAACAATACTTTCTAATTTCCTTCGTGGTTTTCTCCTTGGAGCACGGCCACTCAGGGATGAACTCTCTACATTCTGCATACGTATAAGCTCCCCATACTTCTTGCTGTTACCGACATCTGACTTTATCCCCTCTCAGTCAGAGGATGCACTTGGTATGACTTCAAGCCACTTGGGGGCACTGAGATTTTCCTTACCCCGAAGCTCCTGTCTCGCCCTGGAGATCGTTCCCTGTGCCCCTGGGAAGGGAGTATATTCTGGCGCAGTTCTCTGCGGACCTTCTGTTTCCTTGGTGGTCCTCCTGCTCCTCCTCCTAATTCTTTTCCCTTCCCGTTCTCTTTCTCTTTCTTCTCTTTTGGTTTTTTGAGATAGGATCTTGCCATGAAGTTCAGGTTCATCTTTAATTCACTATGTAGCCGACCCTGCTTTGAACTTGTGGTGATCCTCCTGCCTCAGCCTCCCGAATGCTGGGATTACAGACAGGGGCCACCATGCCTGGCATTCCTGGTCTTCTGTCTAGATATTCTGTCCATTATTAGACTGAGAATTATCACTAACTATTCTTGCCAAACAGTCTATTTTCCTCATCAATTTGGGCAGCTCTTGCTTTGTTTAGCTGAGGACTCTTGCTAGATGCAAATATTCATAATTGCTGTTATTACTTTTTCTTGGTATATTTTGTCTGATTTTAGAACAGTTGCTTGGGCTCTTTTTGGGTTAATTTGCATGGTATACATATTCAATCCTTCAATTAAACCTGTTGGTGTCTTTGAATCTTGATTGTTTCTTGTAGGCAGCACATAGTTGGATCATGATTTTACCCACTCTGATATCTCTGTCTTTTAATTGGAGTATTTTCTCCATGTACAGACTGCATCAGCAAAATGATCATCTTGTCATTTTCCTCCTGTACGCCATGTATTCTCTGCTCCTCTTTCCCTCATTTAATGACTCCTCGTGCATTAAACAGACATTTTCTAGAGTGCACTTTTAACTCCTGTATTTCTTTGCTACCCATTGCTTATCTAGTTTCTCACCATTTGCCCTGTGTAAATTACAATTAAAACCTTAACCTGCAGTGATCTAGTTGGGCCAATACCGGTTACATCCACTAGCCGACAAAATCCACCTCCCCTGTGTCATTCCACTCACCCCTGAGCTCTGTGCTGCTGTCACTCAAAGACATCTTTGCATGCTGTAATTAGTAGACCCGTGAATTAGTACGATAGGAGGAGGAGACAGCGGAAGTCAAGGTGCACGGAAGCTGCCTGCCACGTCCCCTCCGTGGTTGCCCCTCCTGGGCTTGCGCCCTTGCTCTTAGCCTGTGCTGGCTGTGAAAGAGCAGGTCCGCTGAAGACGATTTTCTCACGGTTGCTTTCTGGGCATACCTGCACTCCTGCCCTCCTCTGCACAGGGCCGGGCAGGCGGGCCACATGACGCCCATTGTCACTTCCAGCTTCACGCCGTCTGAAGAGACCGTGGCTGGCTGTCGGCCTATTTGAAGCCCCTGTGGTGATGCAGCCCTTCTCTCTTCTGCTCCGTCTTGCTCTTGCAGATGACCGTGACCGGGTGTGGTCCTTCTGCCTGCTGTGCCTTGTGGCTGATGCTGTCTGGTGAGCTTTGATTTCAGTTGCTATACCAGATTTTCTACCTAGTATAATGTCTGAACTGTATTAATATTCTTTGGTAAGGTATTATTCCCAGCTTCCTTGAGTTTTTCAGAGATATTTAAAATAGCTGATTTGAACTCTTTGTCTAGTAGGCCCCAAATCTGGGCTTCACCCAGGAGTTTCTATGGACTCCTCTCTCCCAAAACACAGGCCGTGGTTTTTTGTTTTTGTTTTTGTTTTTTGAGACAAGGTCTCACTGTGTGGTTCAGGCTGGTCTTGACCTCACTATGTAGCCCAGGCTGGCCTTGAACTCACAGTGATCCTCCTGCCTCAGCCTCCCAAGTTCTGGGATTACAGGCATGTGACACCATGGCTAAACCACACAATCTTGTTTCTTTGCATGTCTGTTGTTGTTGCTGTTGAAAATGGGTATTTTAAGGAGTATTATACAGCAGATTCTCCCTTCCTCCCAAGGGTTTGGTGTATTTTGTTTTGTGTTTCTTCCTTTTGCTATTGTGTTTATTTCATGATTCTTCTGAACTAATTGTATAACAAGCTCTCCAGGTCACGCTCCTCTGGGAGTTTCCTGTTGGGTCTGCTGTTGCTCTGGCGGTGGTGAGCTTGTCCTGCTCAGCTCAGTACACACAGGCTGCCCTTGGGCTGCCAGACAGATAGGGGCAGAACTCTGGGGAGCCCTTGGCCTCCCATGGGTGCTTCCTGGGTGCTGGCTCCTATTTTGGATGCAGACCATCAGTGGGACCAGGGCAAGTCAAAGCCCCCAACCTCACCCCTCCCTGATCTCGGCCTTGCCCCCCCACCCCGACTGTAAACCTTGGGTTAATGTCCACAGCTACAAAACCATGATTCGGTTGTTACCATTTTCCTGGTGGGTAGGGAGCAGGGAGCTTTTGCAAGAAGTCCTCACTCCATTTTTGTTGCTGTCACTCAGGAGCCGGTTTTTATGCCTGCTGGATTGGCTGCACTGAGAACCAAGAGGGTTCCAGGCTCCTCACATGGGTGGGGCTCTGCCCTGGGGCAATGGTCAGTGCTGGAGAGCATCTGTCCACCTGTGCTGTTGTTTGAGATGGGGCCTTTTGCTGCCCAGTCTTCACGGCGGGTCCTCGGCTGAATGGATCTTCTTCCACAGCACTGAGGGAGCCAGAAGTCTCTGAAGATGACACAGGGTGCCGTCTTCCTCCTAGAGTCATAAGCCTCAAAACTTTAAAAATAGTCCTTTTCAGAATACGTGCAGATGGGATCCAATTATATTTTTAAAAACACCAAGTGTGATGCTGCCCACCTGTCAACCCAGTACTCTGGGAGGCTGAGGCAGGAGGATTGCAAGTTTAAACACATCCTGGGTAATTTAGTGACTTGTCAGGGACAGAGTCAACTGTGCTGGGAAAGGCGGGGCATGTGTTTGCTCCTTGTCTTCTCACTGAGCCTTCCTGTCTTCAACATGTTTATTTTCTATGTATCTTTCTGGTGAGAAATCAACTGTGGAGCAGGGCTCGCAAACCCCACTGAGCAGAGGTTATGAGATAAGCAAAAAGCCCTCGGTTCCATCCCAATACTGAAAAATTTATATAAATGATGCAAAAAGACAATGAGAGACGGCTCAACCAGGATCCTGTGATCGCCCACCAGGTTAGGGCAGCGGTTATGCCAGAGCTGGGAGCGGCCGAGGGGAGGCCGCGGCTTTCGCCACATTAAAAACAAAGCAGCTCTTCGTGAAGGAATGGGAAGAGCTGTGAGGAGCCGCAGCTTAGGATAGGAAAAGTACGCCTTCCTTCCGGAAAGGAAGGCTCCCCAGGTAACACCCGGAGGTGCACAGCTGTGTGGTCTGCCTTTCTTACCTCGGTTTAAACCACTCCGACAGCTGCAGTTCTCTCTCTTGGCCGCTCCTGGGGACAAAGCAACACCAGGTTACTCCTGGGCCGAGCCCCACAGCCCCCCTACTCTGCTCCGTCCCAAGTCATGTGGGGTCCCCGGAGAGGAAGGACGTCCCTACCAAAGGTGGGACAGGAGGAATACGCTGGCTGGGAGGCGGACTTCAAACAAATCACACACCAGCCTGAGGCAGGCGGGGTGCTTGTTTGAACCCACCCTGTCTCAATTTTTTTTAAAAGGGGACAGGCTGGAGCTGTGAAGGCTCTGGGTTCGACTCTTAGAGCTGAAAAGGATTTTTAAAAAACCAACAGATCAAATAAGAAGATAGACATTCAAATACCACTCTAACTTACTTATAAACAGGAGTGGCTCCGCTATCGCTGACAGCTGACAGGGAGGCTGGGGGAGGGGGCCTGCTGTCCGCCCCCTACTCCCTTTCATTTAAATGCCGTGCTCACCCTGGGCCAGGCTGCCACCTGACAGACACTTGTAGGTTGGAAACGTGTTCAAAGCCTCTCGCCAGCCGTCGGTGACGGTGACCCAGCTCTGAACACCAGCGGCCTGGGCGAGGCAGAGCGACCCGAAAGCCCATTCACAGCACCAAGCAGAGGTCACGGCCAGGAGGACTGTGACCCTACCTTCTCCTTCTAGGACCACCCATCCATGTACCAGTCCGGATTCCTCACTTTATACAGCTAAACAAAATGTTCAGTTTTGAGTTTGAACAAAGGCCTATCACAGCGGCAGTATTTAAGTTTCTCGAATGAAGATCCACTTATGTCCTGATGTCTTAGTCAGATAATCCCTGAGGGAGTCTCCTGCCCGGCCCCACAGGCTCAGCTGCGGGTGGAGGCGAAGCCCCTGCTGTCCCTGTCTCTCCGGGGCCCATGTTCACCAGCAGCTGGAGTTCAGATCTTAGAGTTCAGATTTCAGCCACCCGATGGGTCTGCGGTGGTGAGAATCTAGCACAGTGACACATGGTAGTGTCTCCCTAACACTTATTACCCTGGCAGATTTTCTGGTGAGATATTGGTTGACTTCTTCCTCCCTGTGGTTTTTTGGTTTTAGTTTTGGTTTGTTTGGAGGTAGCGCAGGCTGACCCTGGACTCACATCAATCCTCCTGCCTCAGCCTGCTGAGTGCCGGGATCACAGGCACGCTCACCTCACGTTTTAAACGGAGCAGTTTCCTTATCATCTCATCTTTCGGTTGCAGGGCCTGTATCCCATCTGTTGTGCAGAGGTTCAGTCTTTGAAGACATCGTCTCTGGGAACACAAGTGCTTTCCCACTGCACATGGCAGCCCACACCTGTGATCCCAGCACTATGGAGGCTGAGGCAGGAGGATCACCATGAGTTCAAGGTCAATCTGAACTACATAAGACATAGCAAGACCTTCTCAGAAAGAAAGAGAGAAAAAGAGAGGGACAGAAAAAGAGAAAAAAAGAGAGAAAGAGAAAGAGAGAGAGAGAGAGAGAGAGAGTAGAACAACTGACTTTCTAATGATATTTGGAGCGGCTGCATCCTTCCTGGACCGGAGGTGGAGCAGCCTGGGGTGGGGCTTCCTGGGCCTCAGAGCTGAGCTTCCTTCGCAGGTCGCCTGAGTCCTGCTCCTGGTAGACAGGGCTGGAACCTCCGGATGGTTCACAGCTCACCTAAAGCAGGGCTGTCCGCCTCCGGCCGGGCTGTTTTATGCCCTTCACTGTGTAACAGGCGACTTCCCTGCCATGTTTGTGTAGAACACAAAGCTCAGCGAGCTCGGGGACTGTCATTGGTCGCTGCCTCCCAGAACCTGGAACAGAACCGGGTACCCGGACAGTGCTGGATGGGTCCTGGCGAGGCGGTGACAGTCCACAGAACTGAACCGCGTGTGCACCGCCCTGCAGCTGGGCCCTGCAGAGCCCAGCGGGCGGCCCGAGCTCTCAGAGGAGGCTGGGCAGTGCGGGTCCCCTCGCCCATCACTGAAGGCTATTCTCAGTCGATATTTTCTATTTACCTGAAGTAATGCTGAGCCATCAGCAGCGTCAAAATAAACGAAATAAGGAGCAGCATCCTTTTTTTGGAATTCATCCTTTCCTGGGGCAAAAGGGGTGGAAGAAGTTCATCGTCAGCATAAAGAGCCACACACCCCCACAGTGTACTCCTGGGGCCCACGGGACAGCAGCCTGAGTTGGGGGCTCTATGTCCCGCCCAGGGCGCCGTGTAGCCTCGGGGTCAGTCCCAGCTCCGCATCCCCTCCAGAAAGCCACGGTGCCAGCGACTGCAGGAAGAGAATGCTGCCCAGCTGTCACAAGCTGAGGGGGCGCGTGCGGTCACCGAGTGTCCCACAAATGCTCTCCCCTGGGGTCGCAGCCACTCATGGCCACGCGAACCCATCTGCGTTAGTCTGCAGCCAGCAGGGCCGAGGGAAGGGAGGAGCCTGCGCCCGGGGTGACTTCCGTGGCCTCTCCTCGTGGCAGAGCTCAGGTGGGGCTCCCGTCTGCGCCCCGGTGACAGGTCCACACAGAGGGGTCTCTGAGATGCCCGAGTGAGTGAAGGGCACAGACACCCCAGTCCCAACCCTGGGCTGGCTCTGCACTGACTTGGGAGCCGCCTGATCTACTCAGGGAAGTAAAACTGACTTGGAAAAGGCATCTGCCTGCCTCTTTCGACCCCAGGCCAAGCAGCGCCATGGACAGAGGACATTGCAAATGCAGCTCCTATCCCTGTCCCTGCACAGCGCGCCCTGGGGAGGCCACAGCAGGCAGGGTTCTCCACGCAATTTAAAACTGACCACCTTTTCAATTCCGGGAGCAGGATGTGGCCGCCTCTATCCAGCATGGCCTGCCCCGTTGCATGGTCCCCCAGCCGTCACCTCTCCTGCACCCCTATGAAGCCAAGGCCCAGGGATGGTCCCCCCAGCCGTTACACCACGGACTCCCAGAGTTCCACACCGCCCTTGCTCCCAGGCCCCTCACTCTGGCAGGGAGCCCTCAGCCCACGAGGACAGGCCTCATCCAAGGAAGACGTCCCAGGAGACCCCGTGCTGTTCTGGGGACGCTGGACTCTCCTTGGGTGGTGATGTCACCAAGCCCCTTTGATGATGTGAACATCACCATGGCAACTGCCCAGAGGTTCTGGTTGGCATGGAGCAGATGCAGGATTCAGTCCCGATGGAAGGGCCGAAGCCTGAAGCCTGTTTTAAGGTGTTGCTTGGCTTTTGCTTCCTTTGCCGTGGCTGATTCTGATTCATAAAAGAGAGATATTTAGAACAACCTGTGTGGTGTGCACCGATGTGTGTGAAGGGCAAAAATAGCAAATTCAGATAAAAATTTATTTATATCATATAACATCTGATTTATTTTTTGATTTTTGGTATGGGGGATCGAATTTGGGTCCTCGTGCGCCCGAGGCAGGCGGTGGAACCACTGAAATAAATCCCCGATCCAACATTTTATAAATAGAGAAAGGTAAACTATTTGATACTAACAAATTTAAATGCATTTAAAAAATGAATGGTTCTAGTATAATGTCATTTTAACTGTTATGCTAAAATGCTGTTTTGCTCTATATTTTAAATTTTCCTTGTAAAACTTTATTACTGTTATCTGATAACATCTTACAAAGCTGTGACTTCTCATGGACAACCAAAGGAGCACGACAAGGCCATTAACCATCACTTACGGCACAAAAGAAGTGCGACACCGGCCCCTGACACCAGGGACAACCACTGATGGAAAAGATGTCTGCTCCTGGTCCCGCTTCGTACTTTCAAAGTGCCCAATATTCAAAAAAGATTGTGACAGCAGAGACTAAAGCCTGCTGCTCCCACTCCAAGGCCAGCATGGCTGAGCTGGGCTTCCCACAGCTGGGACTTAGAGACCAAAGCAACCAGGAGCTGGCCGGAGAGGACAGCCGAGATTTCGGCCCTGGCCTCCCAGCCAACAACAGCCCAGACAGGAGAGACCCCCTGAAGGAGCCTCCAACTCGGAGAGGCACCCACCTTCTGAGCAGGGAGACTGGGACCCCCAAGCAGTCCGCGTGCACTGTGCCAAAACCAGGGTCCAGAGAGGTAAATGTCCCCAGGCCTCCACGGGGTCGAGCAAGGCCGTGACCCTTGCTGGCAGATGGCAGGACGCAGGCCTGAGGGCTCTGCACACAGCTCAGAGGAGCCCGAAGAGTCTTGGCTGAGCTTGACAGATGCAACCACAGAGTTAATTCTGACTGACACAGGCCTTACACACCCAGCCGGCAAGGGTAACCAAAAATATATACAATATCTGAGAGAAACCACGCGCTACCTAAGCTCGTGTGTCTGGTTTGTTTCATTCAACACTGTGGTCTCAAGGTGCGCCCATCTTCCTGCAAAGGACTCAGGTTTATCTTTATGGCAGGCAGTGCTTCGCGGTGTGCGAAGATGTTTTCTTTATCCACTCATCTGCTGATGGACACGTGGGCTGTGGGTTGTGCTGCTATAAAATATGCATGTGCGTTATAAACAAGAGCGAAGCAAAAGACAGACAGGACGTAGACAGACAGATCTTGCTCAAATGGGAAGGGAACTGAGGGAAGGAGGGGAGGGACAGGGATGAAAGAGGTGTGAGGATGTGCTGCGTGCGCGCGTGCGTGCGCCAACTCCTCAAAGCCTGGGCCCAGCCTGCGTGCGGGAGCTCTTCGGCTCCTGACTGCTGATGCTGCCCCAGGAGGGCCTCCTGCTAGGAGCCCACAGCTCTGCTGTGGCAGAGGACTGTGCCGTCTGATCCTTCAGCACCCGAGCACTAGGCTGTCAGCCTCTCCCACCCCACCCAGGCGACCTGCTCCCTCCCAGGGTGCCAGATTTTGTTACATGAACACAGGAAGGGTGTGCTGGCTGAGCCCAGGGCCTTTGGGCTGAGCTACATCCCTGGGCCTTTCTAATTTTTATTTTGAGATAGTGTCTCTTCAAGTAACTAAGTCACCCAGGCTGGGTTGGAACTTGCCACCCTCCTGCCTCAGCCTCTATGCCTGGTTACTGCTTCCTAATTTAAACACAGCGACTCTTAGGTTAGATTTTTTAAATCTTGTAAGTTACTGTTTATAGTAGATATACCCTAAAGACACAATGAAAAATGGAAATGACATGGAGAAAACTTACCAGTCAAATAAAAACGTTCAGGTTTTTTTTTGTGTGTGGCTTTTAGCATTCAAATTCTGAGCGTTTGGCCACACATTCCTATGTGAACATTGTACCTGCTGCACTGTTTTAAGTGGCACTCACTGTCTTTAAAGGTTGATCTGTGAGCGTCCACTGGAAGATCGGGGAACACAGCTCTCTGGTCCCGATCTGGAGGCCCCAGCATCACTGTGTGGCGCTGACCCCCACACAGATGGCAGAGCCTGGGGCCCACCCACCCCATCACCTGACCCTGCCCCAACAGCACGCGGGACCCTGAGTCCCCCCCGTCCCTGCTGCCCCTCTCTCGGTTGGCTGAGCCCCCCCGCCAGCTGTGGCTGCCCCGGCCTGGGCTCCCAGACCCCACACTGGCTCCCGAACATCTGAGCTGTCCTGTGCTAAGTTCCTCCCAACCACCTTGCTGTTTGCTGTCTACCATACTGGAACATGCATCCCAGAGCCATCTGTGTTAGGCTTAGGAGGGTGGGAAGGTAGTGGCTGGTTGGTATGTGGACTCTGGCCTCTGGCCATGATTACACCAGATTAGGTCATCCAGAGAGAACCCCATACTCACATCCTGGTAGCATTTTCATTTGAGACTGCCCAGGCTGGACTGAACACTCGGGCTCAAGCAATCCTCCTGCCTCAGCCTCCTGAGTAGCTGTGACCATGAGTGTACTCCACTGGGTCTGGTTTCTGGAGGGTCCGTGAGTGATGGCCCAGAAAACACGCAAACACGCATGCATTCACGCATGCACACGCTCTCTCTCCTGCCATGTCAGTGGGCACCCCAGTCTCCGCCACCAAGACAAGGCCATGAGGCGCTTGTCCTCCAGCCTGCGCCTTGGAACCACGAGCCAACATCAATCTCTTTCCTCTGAAGACAGCCTGCCGGGAGCTGTCACAGGAAGGAAAACTTGTTTCTCAGAGAAACTTGGGCTATGCTGGCCGTGACGCCACTGTGCTCCTGTCAAAAGTGCAGCTTTCCTCGCAGAGAAACATCGTTTCCCATGCGACACGGCACCGCCCTGACTTACAAACCCCCTCGGGGCTTCAGAAAGGCTGTCATCTCTTCACTTGGCTCGTGTCATCTTGGCATGATGTGTCTCAGCCTGTTTATGGCTTTTCTAAGGGCCGGAAAGGCTGCGGCCTGCTGACTGCCGCCAGCTCCGAGCAGCCTCCGCACGGCCCAGCTCCTTGCCGCTCCAGCGCTGTGTGCTCTTCCTCCCTGCCTCTTATACGGCAGCAGAATCCCCGCTCCACACTCACAGTCCTCTTCCGGGGCACGGCCTCCAGGTCTGGGAAGCGCCCAGAGTTTTAGGATGGCAGGGTAAACTGTCTAGGCCTGAAGAGACACTGTCCGCGTCCTGCCCTGGGCAGGCGTGACCCTGCCAGCGGTGACGGCAGCACCCACAGCACCGTCCGTGGTCAGGCAACTGTGCCGGGCAGCCCTGGGAGCTCTGGTGATGGCTCAAGGGGTGCACCCTGCTCACCACCTCCCGTCTCATCTCTCCCACCTGTCCCCCACACTGCCTCGAGCCCTCTGAACCCCATGGGCCTGCAGGACACCCCCGCAAGCCCAGAGAGGAGGCCCTGCTCCAGGGAAGGGACGCGCTCAGGTGGGCTCCTCCTAAGCAGAGCTGCTCTCCCATCAGAATGGCCGTTTCTTAAATTCTTCTTAACAAGTATTATGACAAAGTCTCAGACTTACAGATAACTTCTATCCATGAAAGAATCTAAGACCAGCGGTTCAATCACTATTTCAATTTCTAAGTGTGACTTTCTCCCCAACCTGCCCTTTCACTCTAGTGTGCTCATGCTTAGATGATGCATATTCTAATTTCTTAAAAAATTATTTATTCTTGCCTAGAGGCTGTCAAACTCCAAGTGGTCATACGAATGGAACCAATGACAAATGTGCTAGACTTCTTTTACCAGTATCCACCAGATCGACCTTGTAAACAGCTCATACCTGCTAAACTATACAATGGCTTCTGTGTTGGATTCTGAGGTCCCCTGGACCTTCTCCTTATCTTCTTGTGGGCTATATTCATAGCAATCCTACTGACCTTATAATTTGGCCCATGCATTCTCTACTGTTTCTTTGGCTTTGTCTCCTCCAGACTTAAAAGCTATGCAGCTACCAAGATGACAATGCCAGGCACCTACTGAAGGCCTTCAGATAGACCCTCTGTAGAGAAACTCCAACTGCTGATCACAACTACGACCCTCTTCAGCTGGATGTTGCCAGAGCTGTCTTCACCCTTTGCCCCCTCAGAGCAGTTGGGGGTAGTTCTTTAGAGGGGGAATATTGCAATAGGTAACTAATTAGATATCTTGTAGGCAGGTGGACAGGGCTGCCCTCAATGAGCCGACACAGAGGACAATTAAGACACATTCACTGAAGGCCAGCATTATAAAAGGAGAGAAACTGCTGTACCCTCATGCTTCCCCTGAGAATAAAGAGCAGTGATTGAGGGGCTGGGGATTTAGCTCAGTGGTTCTGCAGCCTGTCTTGCAAGTGCAAGGTCTCAAGTTTGATCCTTGACCCACCCTTACTGAAAATCCTGTAAGTTTGCTACAGGACTTGCTCCCCCATTTGACCCCCACTTAATCAAAATTACCTGGGTGACTGTACTTGTAATCTTATTGGTTGGTCATGGTTTTGCCCCACCTCAGGCCCACCTTATAATTTTCCAGTGGGTCATATAGTTTTGTCCCACTGTGGCGGTCCAGCCGTCACCACACGAACATGCCTGAGTCGGGGAGTGAGGATTGAGAAAGGAAAGAACACTCAAGCCTGAGCGGAGACGAAGAGAAGTCTGACTTATTTCACAGAAACAGCTCCTTTTATAGGTTCACATCAACAGGAAGCACCAAGCAACTATTTGTATCTCTTATGCAAAGACCGGATTGTCTGACTCTTTGCAAAGAACATCAGATCTTCGGCTGTCTCCTTGAGTTTCTCCCATTGCAGCAACAAGTTTAACAAGCAGAGTCCTAGAATGTTACAGATTGTATCAATGCCTTGAGTGTAGAGGTGAAGAAGTTTCCTTTTAAATGTCAAACTCCTAGAGGGCCACGGCCGGGCTCCCACATCCCACTTTGTACCTGCCTCACCACATGGCTTTGCTGCATAAAACAAGTATTAGCCTGAGCATGGTGGCACACCCTATAATCCCATTACTTGGGAAGCTGAGGCAGGAGGATTGCTGCAAGTTCAAGGCCAGTCCGGGCTACATAGTGTGTTCAAGGCCAACCTGAACTGCATAGAGAGACCCTGTCTCAAAGCTGTCCACCTCAAAAAAAATCCCAAATATCAGCAAGTTGTCCAAAAGGCTTGGTGGAAAACCAATGTCTCCGGAGGTGCCTCATCTCTTTCCTGGGGGGTGGAGAGTCCCCCGAGGACCCTTGCGTCTGGGAAACAAGGCTTCCCTCCAAAATGGGGAGCAGATGGGGCTTGCTGGGGAGACAGCAGGTCTGTGGGGCATCTAGAGCTTGGGAGGCCAGACAGGGCATTTGCACCTGGGCATCTCCAGTGGGCGGAGCCGGGAGCCCTGGGGGCAGGGGCTCCTGGAGCACTTGGGTCCCGGCAGAGGTCGGAAGAGAAGGAAGATGCCCCTGTTGTCCCAGCCTCCATGCAGAGGCCAGTGCATCCTGATACTCGCTTGGTGTGTCCCCAGCACTGCAGCGCACCCCGCCACCCAGCCATCCCAGGACACTGCCGAGCTCTCCCGCCGGGAAGGGTGCGGGGGCCAAGCCCATGTCTGCCTCACGTCTGCATCCCTGAGCCTCTGCACCCCCAGGCTCAGGAGGCCTGCCCTGTGCTGTGTGTCTGTGTGTCTGTCTCTTCCAGACACCTCTGAGGGCTCCCCGGACCTGGGGCCTTCCCCATTCTGGGCTTCCTCTTGTCAGCTTAGCGTCCTCTGGCCAGTGGCGTCCTGCTCTGACCCCAGCCTGACTGGCAGCCAGCAGGTTTAAAGGCCTTGGAACAGAGACCTTGGGCAGGCAGGGCACTGAAGGACTATTGGTGAGAGCCGGAGAGATGGCCAGGGGGTTTCGGCCTGGCCATGCACCCCGCCTCTCCCCTCCTCTGTGCCTTTCTGACCGGCAGGACACAAGTCCAGAGGAGCCGGTGGCTGGCTCTCCACCGGGTGAGGAGCAGTCAAGGGCAGCAGTGGCGGGGGTTCTGGCTGGGCTCCCAGCGGGCACAGGATGTGTGTAGGGGGCCGGAGACGGTGCCGCCCCCAGCAGGAAGGTGAGAGCAGAGCGGGTATAAAAGGTGGGCAGCCAGCCGAGAGCCCTCGGTGACCATGGTGCTGCCCCTGCTGGTTCTGGTGCTGAGCCTGGCCTCGGCCCAGAAGCTCCAACCCGAGGAGATTGTGGAGCAGGACTTCAACATGGCCAGGGTGGGCTCTCTGGCCCAGGACAGGGACGGCTGCACAGCAGCCAGAACTGGGAGAGGGGACCTGCGCACAGGGGCCCAGGAGGGACAGGGGGCTGGGAGGCTGGGACAGGAGAGGGGTACCTGAAGGGACGTAGAGGAGGGCGGAGAGGACCCTGGTCGGGAGCAGATGTGGGCACTGGCCCTAGGAGAGAGGCCCAGCATCGCAGCCGTCCCCCCAGGTCGCAGGGAAATGGCTTTCCATCTCCTTGGCCTCCGACAACGTGACGTGGATTGGAGTCAATGGGGACCTGCACCTCTTCGTCCGGACCATCGAGCTGCTGCGGAACGGCAGCCTCGTGTTTCACTTCCGCTTCATGTGAGCGCCGCCCCGCAGCGGAGCTGGGGCCATCCAGCCCGGACTCCCACGGCACACGGGCGCTGTCACAGGCACCCATGGTGGGGGGCGGGAAGGAGTTGGGGAGCCCTCTGGGAGCGAGGGGCAGCCTGACACTGTGTTCTCCTGGGGAGCATGGGCAGTGGTCCCCCTCATTAGACGTGGGGCAGGCTGAGCAGGGACACTTCCTGTGTGTCTCCTGGGCCGGCGCCTGCCCTGAACTCCTGGGTCGGCTTCCAGGATGCAGGGAGAATGTGTGTTCGTGACTATGGTCTGTGAAAAGACACAGGAGAACGAGTGCTCCATTGTCTGTAAGTGAGGCCGGGAGACAGGAATCTGCAAGGCCAGGCCCCCTTCTTGAGGGTTCACAGCTGGGCCTGGCTGGCCGGGGCACCAGGTGCTGTGCTGGGCGTGGGGAGGCAGCACACAGGGGCCGGGGGCCACAGCCCAAGGAGAGGGGCTGCAATGCCCAGCTGTGTACCATGGTGCAGGGCTCTCTCCTGAGCTGGCACAGCCTGCCCAGACTTCCCATTCCTCGAAGGGCCCTTGGCTGGAGCTGTCACACACAGACTACAGCACATGTCCCAGAGCCCTGGGGAGTGTGGGTCATGGTGGGGGCCACACGGAGTGCTCTTCCACACAGACCAGGGGGAGAACAAGGTGATGGTCCTAGAGACTGACTACTGGATCTATGTCATCTTCTACCTGCGGAACGTCCGGGACAGCGTGGAGACCCAAGTGCTGGCACTCTACGGTACCGACCCTGGCTGCCAGGGACACCAGACCCGGCTCGGATGGAGACGCTCTGCACAGCCCCGGGCCCGGGCAGGGCTTCCCGACACCCGCAGTCCTGGCGTGACGCTCTCTGGTCAGGGCGGAGCCCCCAGGCCTGTCCCATACGCGTCCCCAATCTGTTCTCAGGGCGCATCCCGGTGCTCAGCAAACCCTTCCTGGACAGATTTGAGAAGGCCTACAGGAAGTACGGGATGAGTCCAAGAGACACCATCAACCTGGCTGAGAAAGGTGGGCTGCTCCCTGTGCTCCCCGGGCCTGCAGAAGGGGCTGGGGCCGGGCCCCGCCAGCCCTCTGAGAGCCCTGTCTCCCCAGATCCCTGCCCTTACTAGGGGAAGAGGAGCCGGCCCAGCCTTAGGGTGCGTGAGCTCTGACGGGTGCCGGGTGGGCAGTGTGGGCGGCGGGGGTGCTGGACGGGGTGGCTTGGTGTCAGGGGCCGGGGTCTCAGCCCAGAAGGGCCACAAGTGCAGTTCTCCAAGCCCATCCCTCACCTGGAACACAATGCGTGTGGCAGCTGGCGATCCCCTGAGCACCCCAGGTCGGGTTTCCTGAGGCGGGGTGGGGTGGGGGTCGGGCCGTCGGAGGGCACTGTACAGTGAGTATTTACTCCCACAGCTCTGCACCTGCAGGTCTGGGAGCCATGTGTGGCGAGGCTGCTCCCCCAGGGCTCTGGGGACCCTTCTGCCCCATCCGGCCACCAGTGGCTCCAGGTGTCCCTTGGTTTGGGGCTGGCTCACCCACCTCTGCCTCTGTCCTGTGCCTGTGTCACCTCTTCCACTTCCAGGAAAGGTGCCGTCTTAGATCTGGGGCCCAGGACGAGGTCCCTCACCCTGTACCCCGGCCAGCACCCTGACTCCAGCACTTCTGTAAGAGCCTTTGTCCAAATAAACCTCATCCTCAGGCCCGGTGTGAGGATGGGGCTTATCTTTTGGGGGACACCATTCAGCACCTCTAGGTCCCTTCTCAGGAAAGGGCCTCAGTCCCAAACGATCCCCCCAGAACCCCTCACGTTTGAAGTCCAGCCCCAGTCGTCTCATGGAAGCGGGGATCCCAAGGGCTCTGCTGTGCACAGTCCAGGGTGCTAGGGGCCCTGGAGCTGGGGTCCCGGGACAAGGATCGGGAGGCCTCACTCGCCCTCCCCAAACCCCAGCGGGGATGCAGCTGCCCAGCACGTCACTCTGTGGATGAAAAGCAACCATCCAAATCAGGGGACACAGCCCTCGGCCCCTGACAGGCGCATGCTACACAAACCTGGTCCCTCCACGCTGGGACCGCAGTTGGCACGGAAGGAACAGACAGATCCGGGCTCGAGGGGTCACGGGTGTGGAGAAGCCAGCCCCCGACTCCCCTTCGCAGATCTGCAGGGAAAGGAACAGGGTCAGGGAGGGAAGCAGACGCTCCGTGAGGGGCAGCGAGGGTCCTATGCCACGGGCCCCACCCACGCGGGAAGAGCCACAGCGCTAAACACACACTTGTGTGCACGCACACTCGCACACACCACACTCACCCGAGACGGGGGTCCCCTCCAGCTCCTGACGTCCTCCTGGGATCAGGGACCCGGGGTAAATGATCTGCCCTTGGGGCTGGGAGGGGAGGAGGTGCCCAGAAGGCTCTGCACTGGGGCCCCGGCTGGAGCTGGCTGTGGTCCCTGCGGGGTCCTCCCCAGTGTGCACTGCAGCAAAACCAGAGAACAGGGCCAGGGCTCAGGTGGGAGCATGGGACAGGGGCTGGGCAGCACCTGGTGCACCTGCTGGAGGCCCGGTCACCAGGACAGGACGTGCCGGACAGCTGGGCTGTGGCAGGGGGTGTACAGGTAGCTGCCCATGTATCTGGGACGTGCTGGTGCAGAAAACTGACCTTTGGGAAGAGACTGGTGGCTGTGGTGGGCGGGGAGCTGCCTGAGGGCACATGGGGTTCCCCTGCCTACCCTGGTCCTGCACTCAGTGTGGGCTGCTCCTGGCCTGCAGCTCCTGGCAGCCCCACCCCAGCAGCCTCCATGTGAACAAGGGAAGAAGGCGGGGGCAGGAAGCCGGCCCTACGGTCAAAGTGTCGGGGCCGGGCGAGTCTGGGCAGATGAGGAAGGGCACTGAGAGCAGGCTGTGCCCTTGGCATGGTGTACCCGGCCCTGGGTGTCCTCGCTCACCCAACCTCGGTGTGGGAGGAGTGCTGGGCCTGAGGGCATTTCCAGAAGCTTCTAGAGGATCCTTGGAGAGGCTTTTATCACCAGCCCTGTCCCTGTAGAACCCGGGGTGACAGAGGCTGGTGTCCCCTGCCCCATGGGAAGAGGGTGCCTTTGTTCCACGCCCCCGCTGCAGCTCCTTTTCCTTTCTCTGTGGTTTTTGTCCTGTCCTGAGCCCTGTCCCTCCTGCCCGCCCGGATGGCAGACACCCCTCCCCTTTCCCTTCAGCTGGTTGGTTTTGTCACGAATCCACTCGCACATGTCTGCCTGTGGCCCCATGAGAAGTGGGGACATCCCCACCCTAGGGGAGCCTGTGCTTTTCCTTCCCTACCCCAACTGTGGCAGGCAGCATCCCTCTGCATGGCCCCCAGTCAGGGCCCCACTGACCAGCTGTGTGACCTTGGCCCATGTCTCCGACTCTCTGTGCCTCAGTTTCCTCACCAACCAAGCATGGGTGCCAAGAGCCGCTTCACGGTCGGGCTCTACACCTCTTTCTTGGTGACGCTGCTAAGGCTTGGGGTGGGAAGAAGCACCTGGTGCTTCTGGTGGGTGCTGCCTGGGACT
Organism: Fukomys damarensis; assembly: GCF_012274545.1. Lineage (NCBI taxonomy): Eukaryota > Metazoa > Chordata > Mammalia > Rodentia > Bathyergidae > Fukomys > Fukomys damarensis. Next base: position 48,194,226 of record NW_022900948.1, read on the forward strand.
GGCAGGGTCACGAGAGTTAACAGTTCCATCACCTGGCAGACAAGGCGCACAGGCAGGGTCAGGGCGCCCTGCTGTCTCTGCTTTCTCAGCACAGGGTGGCCACTGCACACATAAACACTTCCGTTATGCACAGCACACATCGTACTCTGTGCCAGGACCCAGCACTGCGCCCAGTGGCTAGGGCGTCAAACACTCCATGCTGATGCTGAAGATGAACGTCTCAAGCCTGCAGCCCACGGTGTCAGAAAGCACCTGACGGGGCTGTGTGCACAGTGGCTGGTTGTGACCTTGGCTGTGGCCCTGGGGAGGGGACTCAGGCTTTGGAAGTGGGGAGGGCCAGGTGTCCAGCCACGGTGGGAAGGAGCCTGGTCAGCCACACAGGAGGGGACAGAGGCAGTGGTGCCTGGGCCGGAGCAGCTGCCACTGGGCACAAGCAGACCAGACACTTCCCGCAGAGCTGGAGAAATGTGGCCCTGTCTTCCCCCAAGGTCACCCCGGGGATGCGAGGTGCCAGTGCCCCTCACCCAGAGCTGCTGGGGGCTGAACTTTGAGCTGAAGAATCAGAGAATGGGGCTTGTGGGTGAGCGAGAGGGACCCGCCTGAGCAGGGCCCCCAGTGCCTCCGCAGCACCCTGTGGGTGCAGGGCAGGGGCAGTGCCGTGGGGTTCTGGCCCCCACAGCTCTGTCCATGCTCCCGAGCCCAGCCTGTACCCAGAGTTCAGCTGTACTGGAGACAGATGGCAGCAGCTGGACAGAGCCAGGTGTCACAGCTCCGAGGGGCCGAGGAACAGGTGGGCAGGGACACGGGGTGGTTTGGGAAGGAAAAGGGACTTGGGCCCCTCTGCCTGCCCTGGGCACACATGGCCCCCTGAGCTCCCTCCGCAGCACTGGGGACCCATGGTGTCTGGTGACTGGACAGCAGGTGGCCTGCCAGGATGTGAGGCTCAAAGGCCACTGCGCCATCCCCAAAGGGTGAGGGAGGGGATGGGGTCCTGAGGTCAAAGGTGAGGACCAGGGGACAGGAGCAGCCAGGGTGGGGGCTGGGAGGGACAGAAGGACGGACGGGTGTGGGGACATCGCACGGCAAGGCGCCTCAGTGTTGGGATCCCAACATCTCCAGGTGAAGGAGACAGGAGATGGTGAGGGTCCTCTGGGACTGAACCCTGACTGAGTAAACGCAACCCAGGGCCCTGGCCGGCCTGCACCTAAACTGCCCTTGTGCACCCGAAGTCCCTCTTCTAACAAGGACACGAGTTCCCAGGAAGGCTGCCCCACCCAAGCACAAACCTATCTTCACTGGCTGAGTCTTCACGGCCCTGCGTCCAAAGAAGGTCCCATCCTGAGGGAAGGGTCACAGGTAACACAGAATGACTGGATCTGTGGCCCAGTGGGGGCTGTGGCACAGGTGGCTCCTCGGGCTCCTGCCCAGTCATCAGGAACCCTGCCCGCCCCGCCCCACCACACACAAAGTCCAGGAGCCCTCTGACCACAGCCTGCATCTACTCTACTCAACTGTTCTCCAGCTGAAGCAGAGGGCACCCAGGCACCGCAGGCGACTCCAGTACCACATGGGCTTGGAGGCAGGTGGTCGCCATCCGTGTTGGCTTTGGACGTGAGCTCTGTGGAAACGCATAATTTTTGGTGCCAAGAGGGACAGAAAACAGACATGGGCTGGGTGATGCTTGGGAGGACTGAACACCCTGGAGTGGGGGGGCACCTGACAGTGTGAGGGTGCTGCCCTCTACTGACCACGGGCCCAGGGCTGGGACCTGTCAGGGCGAGCACTGGGAGGCAGGGCCAGGACTGGGCCAGAGGACAGTGCCACACCCAGGCTGCACCACGGACAGGGTGGACACCGTTCCCGCAACACCCCAGGTGGCGCCTCTGCCGCAGAACCAGGAGGACCTGCACCTCCAGAGCCTGTGTCAGACGGGTTGGGTCGGAGGGGCACTGCCACCCTGCAGGGCAAAGTGAGATGTGGGCTGGGACACTGGTCTCACCTCCACAGTGCAGCCCTCCCAGCAGACGGCCACAGGCTCAAGGGCAACACTGGGGCCCTGCCCTGACTCTGAAGGGAAAATGAGCCCAGGCCCAGAGTGAGGTAGCCTGGGTCTGGGGTCACACACTGACCATCCAAGGTGCCGGGGAGGCCAGCCAGTCTGGCAGCCAGTGGGGGCACCAGCTTTGGTTCTGCTGGACATGGCCCGGGCGCTGGTAGCGGGTGTGGGTGGAGCCCTGGACAGAGGCAGGGAATGAAGGAGGGGAACCCCCTTACACACACACACACACACACACACACACACACACACACAC
>NW_022900948.1:48196636-48209788 GCF_012274545.1 Fukomys damarensis
GAGGCAGAGAATGAAGGAGGGGAACCCACACACACACACACACACACACACACACACACACACACACACACACACTGCTGCGGCAGATCTCCTGGGACTGGTGCATCAGAAAAGACAAAAGCAAATAAAAACCAGAACAAGGGATATCAAAGAGTAAGAGCGTTAGTCTATGGAAGCGAGGTGCAAAGCCTTGGCTGGTGTCCGGCATGCTCACCGTGCTGTGGACTCCCGCATCCGCCCTACTGGTGGCCAACAAGAGGACCCAGACAGCACCCACACAGGTGACCAGAGGGGCGGGGAGTCTCGGGTTGGAAGACAGGAAGCTTAGAGCGGATGGGAGCCACTCTCCGCTCCCCCAGTGCCCATGACGGCTACAAGGGAGACATTCAGGGTGTGCGGGTTTTGCCACAATACAACACACCTATGGGCAATCAGGACAGAGAACACGGTGATGCTGGCAACACGAGGAAGATGGCCACTCCACACTGACCATCACTCCTGTCCCTCGTCACTCAAGGTGTGCCGAGGTGGGATCCGCACTGACCGCGGGTTCTGGGCTACACGCTATTCAGCAGGCGAAGTCCAGGGCAGACGAGGGCTCCCTCACCATGGGGCAGGGGCCCTCACATCTCACCTCCAGCGACATCACCCACAAAGGAGCCAGGGACCTGGGGTCAGAGGCCAGGACCAGAGCACCTTTGACTCTTCTTGCAATGAACCAAAAGACAAAGCAAAGCCAGGGAAGTAAAGTCCATGCCTGCAGAAACCTGGCAGTCCGCAGCTCGATGCCCTTTCGGGGTCCTGCCTGTGTGCCCAGATCACTCCGGGAGACAGGAGGAGCCACTTGCTGCCACACAGCCCACATAGCAGCCCTGCTGGGGTGGCTGCAGCCAGAGGAGGGAAAAGGAGCACAGAGAGGCTCTGACCACAGGACTCTACGTCATTAGGACAACCCAGGATGACCCTGAGATTCGGACAGGATTGAAGCAATTCACCTCGGCTGGAGCCAGCAGTGTCCTGGTGTGTGGCGGGTGGCAGACACGAGTGGGCCTGAGAGACAGGAGGGGGGTGTCCAACACAGGAAATAGACACCAACATATAACACAGCTGTCATCGCTTGCGAGGTCCCAGACCTACAACGCCCCCACAGGATAAGTGGCGTTAAGGTCACACATGTGTACAGTCCTGACACCTGGCCACCTGGCCATCTGGGTCCAGAGCGAGGTCCAGGCCACACGGCAGGGAAGGAGATGCTCTATAAAGACCCATCTGCCTGGGCTGCAGCTCGGGCTAAACGAAGAGCTTCACTTGTCTTTCACAGATTTCTTCCATAAACTCCTTACATGATTAAATCCCCCGAGGAAACACTGACCATCTAGAGAGGACAGGAAGACGTTTTGCAGTGCCAAAGTAATTTCAAGGTAAAATGTTCATAACCATCATCGTTGCCTTAGTTTCCTGAACCCCAGGAGTAACTCTGTGTGCATGAAAAGGCGACCAAGCTGGCCCTGGGTGCAGATGGCTTCCTGGCACTGCTTGCCAGCCCCTCGAAGGTATGGCCCGCTCTGTATTTTCTTACCCTAACTCCTACCTGCCCTTCTGTTGGCTGCCCATGGGACTTGACTGAGTTCTTTCACCAAGGGCACAAAGCACTGAAGACCAAGAGAGTGGAGGAGTAGCTCAACTCTGCAGCACAACCTGGCTTCCCAGTGGCATCTGGGCTGGGAAGCATTAACCCAGAGACTTGGGGGCTGGGCAGTTGGCCCAGGTCTGGGATGGACAGATGCCCAAGAAGCCCAAGAAGCCCAGTCCCCGGCCCACTGCCCACCTGTGGATGAGCTCTGCAGCACCCAGACCTTGGCCCTGCCACCACCCACACCTGTAGCTGCCCTTGGAGGCCCTCAGAATGCTCCCACAGTCAGGGGAGTGGCTAGGTGGCTGAGGGTGCTCTCCCATCTTCCTGAGCTACCCACATGCCTGGCACGTGTCCGGAGCAGGTGGTAAGCCTCAGTGTCACACCCAGCTGCTGGAGCAGGCAGGATTCCAGAGCAGCAGTGTGGCACACTTGGGCAGAGGAGAACAGACAGCTGGCTCTGAGTGTCCCTGGTGTATCAGGACCTGGGACACAGAGCACCAGCTGCTGCTCAAGGAAAGGGAATGAGTCGGAAGCCTCTCCCTCCTGTGCTGAGTGCTGAGGATGCTGAGTGGCTGGGCATGCTGGAGACTCCAGTGAGCTGCAGGAACAGAAAGTGCCCTCCGACAGGAAGTGCCCTCCAGACAGGAAGTGCTCCCGAGGATGCCCTGCAGGAGCTATGGTGTCCCTGGGCTCTGAGCAAGGGCTGCGTTCCTTACCTAAGATTGCCTTCAGGTGAGGCAATTGGCTTCCTCCATATCCCCAGAGGGTTCCCTGGCCCGGCAGAGAGCTTTCTCCCAGAAATGGGGTTTGTGCTGTTGACACTCAAGCACTGGACTGCACCCAGGGGAGCTGGGGCTTGGAGCAAGGGAGCAGGGGAGCAGGGACCCAAAGGCTGGGAGGCAGAGGGGGTCAGAACCTCAGAGAGGCACTAGCTGTGGTGGCTGTGGTGGGCCTGGAGCTTTCAGGGAGGTGAGGCCACCCGGGGCCGGCACAGCCTCTCCTACAGGGGGCTCTCTGTGTCCATGGGTCTGTGTCCTGGCCTCTCAGTGTCTCTGGGATAAAAGGCAGGCAAGGCAGGGGAGACTTGTTCCCACTTTGTGTTGCCCCCCCCATCGGAGGGCAGCTGTGGGCAACCTCACCTGCATGTTTCCCCCCAAGAACGTGAGATAGTGTCAGGCATCCGGGGCAACCTCCTTCCCGCAACGTCCTGACAGTGATCACAGCCCCAACCGCTCTGCACAGGCGGTAGTGTCTCCAGTCAACAACAGCGTGACTTTTGTAGGCACTCGTCGTAAGAAATGGGGTGGCTGGGTCTGGGCAGCAGGACTTTCAGATGCGGTGCTCCAAGGAGGGGGACAGGTCGAGACCTTGGGGAAAGGTGGGCTGATATGCGGAGACGCTGAGGGGGCACATCTCAGGGGGGTGGGGCGTGAAGGGAGAGCGACACACCACAGGGGCCCAGAGGACGCGCGGCCGTGTCCCAGACGTTCACGCTGCTCTTGCAGGAACCAAACCGGCTCCCTGTGGTTGCTGTGACAATGAACGCAAACCTGGGCGGGGGGGCTCGAAGCACAGTTTATTCTTGCAGGGGTCTGGAGGCCGGAAGTCTGCCATCAGGACCCCACGCAGGACCCGCCCACTTCTGCTCCTTGGCCGCGTCCACCCCTCCACTCTTCAAGGCAGCATCTTGAAATCCTTGGCTCCATCTCCCTCGGCCCCAACCATGGGCATGAGAGTGCTGCCAGGGCTAGGGAGGAAGAGGCCAGAAAATGCAGGGCAGGGGCTCAGCAGTGGCACCCCCAAAGTGACACCACAGGCTCATCACAGGCTCACCGAGACCCACGAAGACACGGACAAAGGAGCCCTGGGGATACCACACTCGGTGACGACGGGTATGAGAAGGTCGTGACAAACCCACCTCTCCGGGGGCCGATGGTAGAGGAGCTGCGTGGCAGGGCTGGGGTGGGTGGGGAGCTTCGCACGTGACACTCAGCCTTTGGTTTCCCTGGGTCTCACTACAGAGTACAGGCCGGCCCTGGACTGCTGGGGACCCTGCTGCTTCACCCAGCTCTGCACTCAGTCTTGCTGCGAACCCGACACACACACACACACCCCTTTGGTTCTTGTTAGGCACTCATGATAGCCCCAGGCCACCAGCGGATCCAGGTGACTGCCGCCATGACGGTCACCCTCGCTGGTCCCGGGACTGGGAATGGGCATCTCCAGCTCCACTGGGGACGGACGACCACACGGAAGAGGAGCAAGGACACAGGATGGGAGCAGAACCCCGCCTGGACGTGCAGCGGCTCCAGGCCCTGGGCTCACAGCCTGCCATCCCCACGTGCACGGGGGCCACGAGTCAGAAGCAGGGCTGACACACACCGGGGACGGTGTTCTTCCTCATCACCCATGCCTTCCCCGAATTAACAGACAATTTAAACAGAGATTCAAGCTGCACACATTTCCAGCAAGCAGGGGAGAGATGCGAGGCGGCCTTAGGAACTGAGTCATTTGTTACCCACCAGAGCTGCTCACCGGAGACTGAGTCACCCGCGTGGGCAAGGTCTTGGGGCCAGGACGCACCATGCTGGCACTGGAATGAAAATGCCATGGCTGTGTGGGCCTGGGGGAAGCGTCCACTGCGCCACTTAGCCAGGGTGAGTGGAGTCGTGAGTCACCTCACGGGGGGAGGCAGCCCTGGAGGAGCCTGGCGGCACCAAAGAGCTGAAGAAACTGGGACTGTCCTCGGATGAGCCAATAGCAGTGTATGTAACCAAAATAACAGCACGGACCAATCAGTGTAGGGCTAATCCCGGTCAGGAGAGCGAAACAAAATTGTCGTTCTCCAGAGGGCAAGATCTTCCGCGTAGAACACCCCAAGATTCCAAACAGCAATCAGAACGAATAAATGATTCTGCAAACTAGCAGGAGGCAAAAGTCAAACTCAGAAATCAATTGGTCCTAAGCCAGGCATGGTTGTATGTGCCCATAATCCCAGTACTCTGGGAGGCTGAGGCAGGAGGATCCCAATTTTGATCCGAGGCTGGGCAATTCAGTGACTCAGTACGACTATCTCAAAATAAAAAGTAAAGGGCTTGGGGTGGAGCTCAGCGAGAAGGCCCTGGCTATAGCACCCAGTACCAAAAAGAAAAAGAAAAACCCACTGTTGTTTCCATACATCTGAAACAGAAATTAAAGGTACTTTATTTATAACAGCATCCAAAAGAATAACACGAGTACAACGCTACTTAACCAAGCAAGTGGAAACTCCTATACTTTGAAAACGTCTCACTGACAGATAGGAAACCCTCATCTTTTTAAGAAGCCCACACTACCCCAGGCAGTCCGCATGCCCACTGTGATCCTTACTGAAACCCCAGGGCAATTTGTCTTTGCAGAAGTCTGAAGAATCACCCTAAAATTCCCATGGAATTTCGAGGGATCCCAAACAGCCAAAATCTTGACAAAGAACCAGCGGGAAGACTCATACTTCCTGACTGCAGGACAGGCCCCAAAGCCGCAGGAAGCAAAGGGTGCGGCCGGCCCAGAGCGGGGGCAGAACAGCAGCCCGGGAAGGACATGCGCACGTGTTCTAGCGCTTGGTGACAAAGGTGCCAGGTCCCCTGGTGGGGAGGGCGCCCACAGGGGCCTGGCAGTCCTGTCCCCAGACACCAGGGAGGGCAGGACTTGCCACCGCCTGCATCCTCCAAGCCGGCCAGAGCCCGCACCTGAGAGCTAACGCTCTGGAGGAAAAAGCCTTGTGATGCACTGCACTGGTGCTGATTTCTTGGCAGCGACAGCAAAAGCACAAGGACCCAGCACAGAAGAGGCACCAAATATCATCATAATCAAAAGCTTCTGAGTCAGGGGACACGAACAGGAGCAGAGAGGGACCCAGCAGATAGCAGAGAGCGCCTGCAAATCCGGAAGAGGGTGCTGGCCAGGACCCACCCAGAGCGTCCGCCCTGAGCACCACTGTCCCGGCGAGGCGCCCATGCTGAGCAGCACTGCTGAACAGCGCCGTGGGAAGCACAAACCTGGGCCACCGAGAGCCACTTCATCCCCTGCAGCACGGCCACTGTCAGCGCTTCCACCTGAAACAAAACCACGGGCACCGGGGACGTGGACACACGTTCACTGGGCAAACTTGGGAACGCAGGTCCAGAAACCACGGGCAGCTGGTGGCTCAGCGCCAGAGCACTTGCCTGGGACACGCAAGGCCCGCGTTTAAATCCCTGCACCGTTAAGTAAACAAACAGATTTAGATCTCTCCAGCAACTCCACTCCTGGGTGTACGGACCCGAACAACCGAGAGCCGGAGCCGAGCCGCCCAGCGGTTGCAGATGCGCATCCTCGGGTTCACAGTGTCATTATTTGCAGGAGCCAAGGATGACAACGATCCCAACACCTACAGACAGATCGTGGAGAGACAAAACGCGCGCCTGCGCAAATGCACGCGCGCACACACACACACATACACACACACAGTGGACCCAGCCTCAAAAAGGAAGAAAACTGTCACACAACATGGTTGAACCCTGAAGACCTTATGCCGAGGGAAAGGAGCCAATAACACAAAGCCAAAGCCAGAAAAAGCAATTTTTAAAATAGGAAGGGACCAAGAGGCGAGAGAGGGTGAGGGAGGGGAGGGGAAGGGTGTAAAGAGGATGAAGTTTCACGGAGCGCAGCAACTCCCATGACGAGTGGAATCATTGTGACAGCAAATGAGGATTAAGAAAAACAAAGAGGCCCCAGGACAAGGCAGACACCAACCCCCAGCAGCAAGGTACTGGCCAGCGGTGCCCACAGAGGTCTGGTGAGCTAGCAGGAGGCAGCGGCAGGGTCAGCTTGTGAGCTCCAAAACTGGTGTCTCCGGGAGCTCCGGTAGGCGAGGACGACGGGGCTCTCTGTCCTGGGCCGGGGCAGCAGCCACGCCTGGGTGCCCAGCTGAGGAAAGTGACCTGGGGAGCGGGGCGACCGCATAGGGCCGTGTGCTTTCCCTGACAGGACCCCGACCGAAAGCCGTCGGAACACAGCTGGGGCCAGCGATGCCCGGGACCTTCACATGGCCACAGCCTCTGCCCACCTGCCAGGAGCACCTCCGGGACAGGAGAACTGAGCCAAGGCCACAGCAGGGCCAGGCAGGACCTGGGAGGCCAGAGGAACAATGGTGGGGACACTGGGGATGTGAAGATGCCGACCCAGCAAGGTGGCTTCAAAGAAGTTTGCTGCCCGTGCCCGGGTGCCCCAAAGCCTGTGGAGAAGGGCAAGGCTGAGACAGGCTGCCACCTGGGAGCAAAACCAGGAATGCCACCCCCGGGATGCTATGCCCGCTGACTGTGGTCAGGGTTTGAAGCAGCACAAAGGTGTCCCCTCCGGCCCTGGAGATGAACTCAGAAGCCAGGCTGTCTACAGCAGGTGGGTCTCTCTGGAGGCCTCTCCCCATCCTGGGGGCTCACTGTCCCAGCTGTGCCTCTGGGCCACCTGGCCTCTGCCCCCAAGTTCCCCTGAAGGTCGCCTGTCATTGGATTTAGGTCCACCCTAAGCCAGGGATGATCCTGTCTCAAACCCCTTAAACAAGAACATCTGCAAGGACCCCATTTCTACATGAGGCTCCATCCCGTCTCGGGTTCCACTCGTGAGAATTTTGGGGTCACCGCATCATGGAAAGGCATATGTGCCCCATTATTGCCAGTGGAGGAAGCAATAAGGGCCAGTTCCAGGGACAGAGTGCCACATTCATCCCTCTGCCACCACCTCAGGGGACTGACAGGGACTCGGTGACCACTGGGCACAAGGCCCCTACAAGGCCCCTACAAGGGCAAGGGGTGTGGGACTCCAAGAAGTGCCATGCCACCCGGGGGTAGGGTGCCCTCAGGCCATGGACTGTGTCCCCTGGGTGCCTGTGGGCGACAGTGGTGGCAGGGCTGGAGTGGGGGAGGCCCAGCTTCCTCTGCCCAGCTGTCCTTGCAGGCTGGGCACCGGTGGGAGGAGGCGGCCCCTGCCCTACTTCCCGGGGAAACGGGACACCAGGTAGGGGTGAGGGTGTGTGGGGAGCGTGCTGAACTTTCCCTCGCTAAGTGAGGCCATCCAGACCGGCACCTTCGCTCACACTGGAGCCCCAGGAGTGGAGCAGGCAGAGCGCTTGCTACACGGGAGCAAGGGAGGAAGGGAGCAAGATGCCTGCTCCTCCGTGGCCTCCACAGGGAGACCTCAGGCCCAGGTGGCCCCCTTTCCCACGCTCCTGAGGGAAGCAGATGCTTCCAAAAGCCCAACCCCACTCCCTGTAGTCGCCCCGGACGCCCGGTCCTGAACAGCCTTCCAGGTAGGGCCTGCAGCCCCCTACCCACCTGGGTGCAGCTGAGAAGCAGGCTGCCTTCAGTCCCAGGACAGGACACAGGCCCCTCGTGAAGTCCCTGAGCAGTGATAGCCGACCACAGGCCAGGCCTGGGCTCAGGTTCACTCCCCTCCTGCTCAGCACAGGAGGCCGCTTGTCTCCCGGCGGGGGTCCCTCTTTCACCTGCCAGCGGGGAATCTGGGGGCTCCCTGACCTCCCCTGCCATAGGGCTGCAGGGAAACCAGCCTCCGATAGCATGCAGCACCAGGCAGGCACTGGCTCAGCCATCCCCACTGCTACCCCAGGAGCTGGTGTGCAAGGCGGGGAGCCCCCAGGCCTGCAGTGCCCAGTCTTGTGACAGTCCTTCAGATGTCCGCCCACGTGTCCGTGCACCGACACCCACTGGTGTACAGACACATGCATGCACGCGCACTTGTGTTCCTGCAGGATACTCCCAGATCCAGGCTCCCAGGGGCAACTGCTGTTGGGGCAGGAAGAGCAAACACGGACACTGGGCGTCTCCACAGCTGGCTCCCAGAGGCCCCTCATCACCTGCAGGTCCTCAGCCTCGAGAACTCTGCACTGCCACAAGGCCCTGGACCCTCCAAGGGGCTGCGGTGAGTACACAGGCCCACGGTGAGAGTCTGGTGAGGAGCTTGGCCTGGCGGGCAGTCAGCTTGCTTTGAGCCCCGGTGACAGCCTCCTCCCCATGCCTGCCTGGTGAGTCCGCAATGACACGTGTGATGGGTGAGCTCTGCTGACACCAGGGCACCAAGGCCACGCTAGGATGGGGCTTGGCACCGCTCCGGGCCCAAACCCAGCTGATGGGGGGCACAGGGACAGGGCCTGCTGGGCTTGGGGTCTGGGGTGCCCCAACAGCCCAGAAGCAGAGGTGACCAGTGCGTGGGGGCAGCCCCATGCTGGGAGCACCAGATGGAGAGAACACCATCCCTGGGTAGCCCCTCAACCTGGAGGGCACCAGGCAGGCAGAAGCAGCTCGGAGTGGCCCAGCGCTGTGCTGCAGCCCAGGCTCCAGGGCCGTTGCCTCAAGGGACCGAGTCGGTGCTGCTGATAGATCCGTTTAATCACACAGAAGCCACACAAACACTGCCTCCTCCAGGAAAGGCACTTTCCCCCTTTAATATCCAGCCCCCAGCACGTGGCTGCCAGCCTAGCTCAAATTAGAGCACAGCTGCGACCAAACCAAAATAAACCCTCCACGTGCCTGACGGGCACCACTGCCACGCACCACCCTCTAGCAGGCCAGGAAGTCAGTGAAGATGTCATCCCGCAGGTCCAGGCCCCAGGTGTCCATGTCCGAGCTCCACAGCTCCAGGGAGCTCTCCTGGAGCTCCTCGGAGCTGGGCACAGGGTCACCCAGGAAGCCGGGCTCTGCACTGCCCACTGGGCTGCTCCTGGCTGGGACCCCACCTGGGGTCGCTCCTCTGGCCTCCCCGGACCCTGAAAGCACAGGGACACATCAGCAGGGCAGACAGAGTGAGGACACAGTGGGGCTCCCACAGCAACCCTCAGGAGCGCACTGTCTGCGCCAGAGCCCACCACTCCATGGGATGGGCAGCCCTGCTCCCAGAGGCAGCAGCCACCACACTTCACCTCCAGCTGCCTCTGTGAACCAGTGTGGTCACCTGGGGGACAAGGGCAGGGAGAACAGGCCCAGGACCCTGGGCAGCTGCACACACTCTGCTGTTACCTGCCTCTCCCTGCCAGTCACCCTGACAACCAAGAGCACAGGAAGCAGCACAGGCCCACAGAAGTCCCTGGACAGCCACCTCCCAGCCGGGACCTGTGTGGGCGAAGACAGTTGACCGGGGCCCCACTCACCTGGCCACCACTGAGGACTGGTGCTCAGTGGGAAGCAGTCCCCGTCCTCCACGTCCAGCCCAGGTACAGACCTGGAAGCACGAAGACGGCCACTGGGGGCTCAGACCCACCCACCTCAAGGGGTGCCCCAAGCACGTAAAGGCACTGCTCTGGGAGCTCCACACCCAAGCAGCAAGCAGAAGGCCCCAGCTGGCCTGTGAGCATCTCTGCTGGTCCCATTCCAGCCGCAGCCACAGCCGTGCTCCGCTCCCACGCCCAGCTGGTGTGTGTGCCCAAACCACAAACTCATTCTCCATCAGCCAAAACAACAGACAATTGAGAGACAACAGCATCCTCAGAGACGCACGTCACAGAGCCACACGCAGGGACGCGCAGGATCTGAGGAGCTCGGAGGGGAGAAGGCAGGCAGGGCCTGGGGCGAAGTGGAGGGAGGCTGGCGAGGGCACACACAGAGACACACACAGACGTGTGTGGTACTCACCTGGTGTCCGGTGCGGGCGTCAGGGCCACCTCCCTGAGCAGCTTGCCTGGAGATGTGGTGGTCCTGGTCGGGGGCCCGGCCTGGCCTGGCCTGCTGGCAGCTTCCTCATGTGTCTTGGAGGAGGTTGGCTGCCAGGAGCAGGAAGGCCAGGGCGGGGGCCGGGACCCCAGGCTGGAGGGCCCTGTGGGGGGAGCACTGTCAGCCCGCCCATAGCCTCTACACTCCCCAGAGGCCAGCGCTGCTGCTCAAAGCAAAAAGCCCAGCAGCAGGGGCACAGGGGTGACCAGGAAGGTGACAGGGAGGCCTTAGGGCACTGTGGGGTCGGATCTGGGAGTCCCTCGGCCTTGAACCTCGACCTCAGGCCCAGTCCTGCTCCAGCCTGCATGCCCTCTGACACATGCCATGTGGATCCCAGGATTCCTGGTGACCGCAGCTCAGCCTCCAGCCCTGCCAATGGCTGGCTCCTCCCCAACCATGGGCACACTCGGGGGAGCGGATGGCACCCCACTCAGGGTGACCTCCCCATGCTTCAAGCTACGTGTATGTGGAGCCACAAGCAGCCAGGGAGGTGAGGACAGGGCCACACGGCCATTGGAGGTGCCCCAGGGCGACCCTGATGCCTGCCCGCAGGAGCTCAGGGCTCAGCTGGAGTCACAGAGAACAAAGGCCCACAGGGCGGAAACGGGGCTGGGAGGCTGCAGCCTCACAGGCAGAGGCACACTGCCCAATCTGGGATTCAAACCCGCCATCGGCCAGCCAGGGAAACAAAGGCACAGATAGCAGTGTATGTGGGGAGAGCCGGCCACAGGCAGGGCCAGCTAGTGACCCTGTCCAACAGGGATGCGTGGAGGCCCAGAGTGAGGAGGGGTAGGGCCCTGTGGGGCAGCAGGGTGGGGGGGCGCCCTGGAGTCAGAGCCCAACCTCGGGGTTTTCAGATGGCCGTTCTGAGCCCTCCCGTCCTGCCAGGGACAGACACGTGCTTGGCACGCTCACGTGTGCCCACACTCACCAGGCAGGACGGGCAGCCCGTCCAGCAGCTCTGACAACCCAGCCGGGGCCCTGCTCTCGTCCGCACCCTGGGGCGCACACCCCAGGGGCTCTTGCTGCCTGGATGGTGAGAACACAGAAGCAGCCTGAGCCCATGGGCCAGGAAGCACCTAGACCTGGGTGCTTCGTCCTTTGTGCCATCCGGCCCCCCAGGCTGCGGACCACACTGCCCCTCTGAGAATCCATGGCACCCTGACCCGGCTCTGGTCTTGGGAAGCAGGAACAGAAGGCCCGTCCCTAGGGCAAGTTCCTGGCCCTGGAGACCACACCAGCCCCCTTCCGTAGATGTGCCAGGGACCTAGCTGCCTCGTGGCCTGAGAGATGGAGCATGGGGACACTCACAGAGTCAGGCTGGATGCAGCTGTCCCCGAGTCTGACCCGCCTGCCGAAACCTGGCTCTCCACGGTCCACTGCAGAACGTCCCCCTGCCACGTGTGCCACGCGGCCCTAGAGGGAGCAGGAACCTGAAATTCAAAGCACCAGCAGCCCGGGTCACCTGTGAGGCCCACAGGAAGTAGCTGTGGGGGACCAGCTGCCTCACCATGCGCCCAGACACTGGAGGTGCATCCCGAGCTCGCCTGCATCTCCCTGGGACAGGGCTGGGGGTGCCGGTGACAACCAGGGCACTGCTCCGATGCTGCACCCTTCTGAGCGCTCCAGACACGGCACAACTCCACTCCCCAAGCTGCTCCAAAGTCCCGCACACCCAGGTGTGGCATGAAACACTGGGGACTTGGCCCTCTCAGGGCCACGCTCTCATATGCAGCTGAAAGCGCAGTCTAAAGGGCGCTCGGCCAAGGAAGCACAGACACCCCACTGTCCCCAAGGCCTCTGTCAAGGACTTGGGTGGCTCATCAACGTCGGGGACATCTGAGGGCCACGCCCTGGGGAACGCTGGTCCCGCCTGGGGAAAATAAAAAACCCCAGGTGCAGCTTGAACAAGCCCAACGGGGCCCTGCAGGGAACTGGGTGTCCCGCTGACAACTCACGTGGGGCTGCTCCCGGACGGGCACCAGGCTGTGCACCAGCCGCAGGAACTGCACGGCCATCTCCAGGACAGAGGCCATGTCCTCCCTCCGGCCGTCAAAGTTGGGCAGCAGGACCCGAAGGCGCTCACAGCTCGCCGAGATCCGCTTCCTGCTTACGGAAAAAGGACCCTTCCGATGTCACGACATGGGACCGGGCCCTGGAACCCACCACCCAGCAGCCCCGCGTGAGGCGACTCTCGGCAGCAGGGTCACCAGGGCCAGGCCGATATGGGCGCTCCAGCCTCGGCACAGGCCGGTTGGACCCCTGGTCCCGGGCCCCAGGCTGGCTGCCCCGTCCACAGCAAATCAGAACCGGGACGGGGTCCTCGAGGCAAGGGGCAGGCTGTGGTGGCCCCGGAGACCCCTCCCCCTGCCAGGCCTCGCACCTGCGCTCCCTCTCGCTGAGCACGTTCCTTGGCAGGACTGGGCCCTTGGCAGTCGCAGCGTCCCCGGCCAGGCCTGGGACCTGCTCGGGGTCCTCGGGTACGGAAGAGCCGCTGCATGGAGAAGAGCAAGAGCACGCGACTCTGGGAACCCCAAGAAAGGCCGCCAGGTGGCCTGGACAGGGAGACGGGGACCTCCGGGGTGCTGCTGGGAGGGGCCCATGCAATGCCCAGGTCACTCAGGGACTTGGCCCGACCCGAGCGGCACCTTCCCCTCACCCCCAGGTCAGGAGCAAGAAGCAAGGCAGGGGCAAAAGCCTCGGGGCCCGGCGCCCGCCACCCAACACCTGGGGACTCACTGGCACCTCCCGAGGCCTGGGGCTCTGGGGACCCCAGAG
>NW_022900948.1:48210274-48220004 GCF_012274545.1 Fukomys damarensis
GTGCGCCCTCAGCGTGCACGCGGCGTCCACGCTGTGCTCCGCCCTTGCTCCTCGTTTACCGCCCACAGCCCCGCCTCCAGCCGCAAAGCTCCGCCCCCGAGAAGTTACTAGAACTCTGCTTAGCAGCTCCCCACACAGCTTGGCGGACGCTAGTGGGGGTTCCACCAGGCCCCAGCCTCTGGGCTCGGCCTTCCCAGGAGTCTCGAGCCCCCTTGGGTGGGGCCTCTGGGCCCTCTGGGCCCTAGGGAGGCGCGCGGTGTGGCTCCGGAGCTCCTCACAAGGGTAGGTGCGCAGGCCGTCTGTGAACTGCGGAAGGACACCCACATTCCCTGCCTCCCCAGGTCACTCCCTGTGCAGGAGGAGCTGCACTCTAGTGCCTGCCACCACCCCAGAGGCCCGGTCCTCCCTGTGCCACGCCGCCCAGCCGGGCTGTACTACCTTGAGGCCCCTGAATGTCCAGAGCCCCACCTGTGGGGCCTGGGTGTGAGAGGAGAGACCCTGCCTTGGGGAATTGGCTCTCTGGGAGTGTAGCATAGGAGGGGTGCCAGGAATCAGTTTTCCTGTGGTGACTTCCCTGGCTCCTCCTGGGGACAGTGGCTGGAGGAGAAGTGGGCACAGCCCTTCTTGGGGTCAGCAAGAGGGAGCCAGAGCAGGTGCCATTGCAGGGGTGTCTGCCCCAGGTGCAGGGCATGACCAAGCAAAGCTCCTGCCGGTGACCAGTGGGCCTTGGGCTGGGCTCTGTTAGGCAGGAGGGGCATCAGCCGGAGATGGAAGCTGTGCTAGGTGTCAGGGGCACAGCCCACTGTGGCCAGGCACTCCATCTCTGTCCAGGCTGTGGGACACGGCGGTCTGCCCAGCCGGGACTGCGGGATGCAGAGGCCACTTGGAGGAGAAGGCCCCGGGGAGGAGGTGGTGCTGGGCAGGGGTCTCCAGCCTCAGATGCGGCCACACAGCTTAGGACTGGGTTGTGCAGTAGGTGAGGTGGGCAGCACCTGCCCTTGGAGGTCTGCAGTGTCCCGGAGACAGCCGTTGGGGGATAACAGCAGGCTGGCAGGGTCCCGGGGCGGAGTCACTCCCAAAGCACTATTCAGCCCAGCTGCTATTGGAGGAAGTGGGCGGGAAGGCAGATCCCCAACCCTTACCATCCCACTCCGGGGTGCTCTGGGCCCAGCCCCTCCATGCCAGAGCAGACCCAAGTTTGGATTTTCCTGAGAACGGCACCGGTGTGTCAAGTTTCCCATGGCTAACAGCCCTTGCGGTCATTTCCGTCTGTTGGCTCAGCAGTGCCACCTCCCTCAGGCCTGTGGGTGGTAGTGGACACAGCCAGAGGGCTCCGAGCTGGCTGTCTCTGAGTCCCAGGAGAAGAGGAACCTGCAGGAGGGACATTGGGCCAGGGGTCAGGTGCCAGTCCCAAGGGAGGCCAGAATCCTATAGGGACAGCATCTGACTTGGGGAGAAGGGACCTGGCAGAGCCCAAGGCCACCACAGACCTGGTGTGGCCGGCAGGGGGCGCACGTGGCCAGGCGCCGGAAAGCTGGCAGGAGAGGGAGGAGGCTGAGCCAGCCAGGCTTGGAAGCAGCGCTGCCAACCAGGACTCTCATGCCGCTCCCCCATGGGGCGGATAGCCCAGGGGGCTACAGCAACTGCACCTTCGAGTTCGACGACGGCCCGCGCACCCCCAGGTAAGGCTGATGCACAGGGAGCCCCGGGGCTGGGCTGGCATCACTGTGAGAGCCCCCAGGACCCCCAGCCCCAGGCACCAGCTGCAAGGTCATTGCCAGAGGGGCGGGGAGGACATGTCCTGTGCGTGTAGGAGGACCCCATCCCCTCCTGCTGAGCCAGGGGAGAGGCCGAGGGGAGCTCCTTTGGGAAGGGCTGTGCCCCCATGGTGAGGGTTTCTGGGCAGCCCCACAGGAAGATGCCCCTCAGGGGTGTGGGTGGGTTGTTGCGGCACGCAGGTTGCCTGTGTTTTGGTTCTCTGGTTCCCCAGTTACTTCTCTGGGCTCCTGCCAGGGTCTCCCATCCCCACGCAAGAGGGTCAGCTGAAAAGGGCAGCAGGTGCCCTAGGATCCGCAGAGCTCCTGCCCAGTGAGAGCCTGGTGTTGGGGCCAGGGCAGCAAGCTGGTGGAGGGGCCCTGGAGGGCTGGCACTGCCCAGGCGCCCCAGCCCTTGAGGAAAAGCCAGCTGCCGATGCCTGTGCCAGGGCTGGACACAGGTATCTGGACAGAGCCTGCCCACCACCAAGCTCAGCCCTGCCAGCAGAGTGGACCCCCTTCCCCTGCGGCCAGGGAAGGCAGTGGCTGGGCACACAGGAGGCGCTGTCCCGACTGTCCTCCACATGTAAATCACGGAGCTCATGTCTCTGAGGGCAACTTCCAGTGAGGGGCCAGGGTGGGTTTCCAAATGGAGCCTCATGGGCTGGGGACTCCCAGGGGTGCTGGGGACCAGGGTTGGAGCACTGTCAGAGAGTCCTGGGGAACCATGTGCAGGCTGGATCCCCTGCAGTAGGGTCAGCGGTGACAGCTGCCGGGCCGGGTAAGTGACCGCCAGAGGGTTCTGCACTCCCTTCTTGCGCCTGCTCTGGGCACGTCTGTCATTCATGGGACCTGAGGGCTACCCTCCTGGGCCTTTCAGCTCCAAGTTTGTCACCTGTGCCCCTCAGCCCCTTGCTGCTGCCCCAGCCGGAGTCGTTTGCCCTTAGGGTCTGGATTTCAGCCACTGTCCCCCCACCCTGGGACCTCGTTCCTGGGCTGGCTTTTGTCCTTCATGCTCACTGTCTCACTGCAGGGGGAGCTGCTGCCAGGGCAGGGTGTCAGATGTCCAGTGGACCCCCCAAGGGAGGGCAGGCTGGGGCAAGAGGGAAGGCCAGAAGAGGGGAGCCTGGCGGGTGGGCGAGTGGCATGTTTGGAGCTGGACCCTGGGGCCCCACTCCTAGAGCCTGGTCTTCCCTCATCCCGGGCCGGGCAGTGCCTCTGTGTCTGGTGGGCTCTGGCAATGGGCTGCAGGTTGGGGCAGGTGCTGAGACCCTACCTGGTATCACCCAGCTGTGCCCCAGCCCTGTGCTGGGGTGCACCAGGCTTCCAGGTCACAGGAGTCTTCATCCAGCCCCCACCTTCATGGCTTCCCGCCCTGAACCCCCTTCATAAGGTTTCTGGACTCTGCCCTCACTGCCCCTTTCTAGGTCTGGAGGTGACAGCTGCTGGGGCAGTGGGAGGGGCCTTGGCCAGGCTGCCCCCACCCCCAGCCTGTGTGATTTTCCTGGAACTGCGAGTTCCCAACAGCCTTGGTCCCTATGTCGTGGGACCCTCTGGGCCTGGACAGCCAGGGAACAGCTCCCAGCCCTGGCATCCTGCCAGGGATATCCTGGCCGGGCCCCCCAGGCCCATATTAGGGAGCTGTGCCCTGAGCAGCAGGAAGCAGCCGGGCCCCAGGGAATTGCTTGACGGCTCACAGTGGCCTGGCCCTGGCCAGCGGGAAGGAGAGCAGGGTGGCTTTGTAGGCCAGGGGTAGAGGGGTGCAGGCTGCTGCCTGTGGCTGGGGACAGCTTCTGCAGCAGCAGCAGCAGCTCAGGACAGCGGTGAGTAAGCAGTGGACGGCCGGCCCCCAGGGCTTTGGCTTCCATCTGGGCCCCGTGGGTGTTGCCCCACTGTGCTGTTCCTGGCCACCAGTCCTGTGGGCATCTCATCCCATCTGGGGCAATCCCATCACAACTTCCCATCTCCTGGGGCTTCCCCTGAGCCTTCAGCCCACCGCCCAGGGTCTCTGGTGCTGCCCAGCCCACACAGGGTGGTCTTCTGCGTCCCCGCAGACAATCTGGGGTTTCTGAAATGGGAGCGTTCACATCTGAGCCATGTGGCAGGTGTCCATACACACCTGTGCACACCATGTGCGCATGTGCGAGAGCATGGGGAGGGTGGGGGGGCGCCTGCCACTTGGCGCCCACCACCCATGTGACCCTGAGGTTGCCCACCTGAATGGAAAGGCAGGGTGGGGACAGATGAGGAGACGGGAGCAGCACCCTTCCCTCCCTGCCAGGGCGCAGCAGCCTCACAGCCCAAGTCCCAGGTGTGAGAGGCCATGGCTCTGCCCGGCAGCCCCAGGCACACACCTGCACCCATGCCCTTGCAGCGGCTTGGTTTGCCCTTTCGGTTGTGGTTGGAGGATGGGTTCTGTCATTGCTCAGAAGTGAGCTCAGGCCACTCTGGAGG
This sequence comes from Fukomys damarensis, assembly GCF_012274545.1. Classification (NCBI taxonomy): domain Eukaryota; kingdom Metazoa; phylum Chordata; class Mammalia; order Rodentia; family Bathyergidae; genus Fukomys; species Fukomys damarensis. The sequence goes on from NW_022900948.1 coordinate 48,214,483, forward strand.
TTCTTAGCCTTTTGTGGTCATCACCTATTTTGGCCCTCTTTTGGTCACCCTGGGCAGGTGAGGCCGTGAGTCCTGGGTGAGCCAGAGCCAGTACTGCCCAGGGAAGAGCCCACGCGTCTGTCACAGGGTCCTGCCCAGGGCCTCTGCCTCTGGGCCTCCTTGGGGAAGGGCTGAGGTCCTGCACCAGGCGGTTGCCGATGAGTCACCCCACAGCTCCTCTCTCTGAGTGGCAAAGCCAGGTGGGCAGCAAGCGTGGCCCAGAGCCCTGCTGTGGGAAGCTCCTCATTGCTGACACAGCACAGGCGGCCGGGTGGGTGGGGCAGGGGTCCCAGAGCCCAGCACTGGTACCTGCCGGCCACCTGCGTGGAGCTGAGGTCCCAGTGATGTGGGATACCAGGTGGACCTCGATGCGGGCACCTGCCCTGCTATAGCATGGCCCAGGAAATGTGCCTGCTGTTTCCATAGCTTGTGCCACCACCTGCAGGCCCTGCTGTACCCTGTGCACCTCAGCTTCCAGACAGGGCCCAGAGCCCTGAAGGCCGTGCCTCCCCAAACTGCACCAGCAGCCCTGGCACTGCCACTGGGGGGGCTGCCGTGGGGGGCAGGGCAGGGCAGCCCCCTCTCCAGCAGCCCCATCCTCAGGCGTGTGTCCTGACAGAGTGGCCCCAGGCTTCCCCCAGTACCAGCTCTGGCTCTGCCGCCTACTGGGATTGGCACTGCCCCAGCAGCTGGCGTGGCTCAGGCAGGGGACTGAAGCCCTGTCCCAATGCAGTCACTGGCACTGTGGGCAGTGGTCGGCAGGCACTGAGGACACCCCTGGGCACGCTGCTGCCATCTGACTTGGGTGACTCAGGGCTGTCTAAAGAGGCCGCCTGAGACAGAGCGGACTGCAGACCCCTGTGACATTCGCCTGCCCATAGCCACGAGGGTGGCCCAAGCCTCATGATGGGCTCAGTGTCCCCTCCGTCCCCTCGCTGGGTCCACGCAGAGAAGCTGGCTGCGGAGTCTGTCGGGCCAGATGCATTTCCAGGTGCTCAGCTCAGCTCCACTTTGGAACTTGGCACATGGTCCTGGAGATGGTGTGGAGCCGCCGCCCACACTGTGGGTGCAGCCTCTTCCCCCACCCACCAGACTGCCCAGCACGCGGGCTCTGCAAGTGTCCTACACAGGAAGCAGATCTCTCCCTCTCCCTCTCTCCCTCTCTCCTTCCTTCCTTGGAATTGAATCCAGGGCAAGCTAGCACTGAGTTACATCCCCAGCACTTTAAATTTTTTTTATTTTGAGACACAGAGTCTTCCTAACTTACCCAAGCTGGGCTTGAACTTGCCATCCTCCTGCCTCAGCCTCCCTCAGTGCTGGAATTGCAGGCACGGCCACCATGCCCAGCTGCACCTTTCTGTCTTGAGAGGGTCTGCCGCTTCCATGTGTGTGGCACCAAGCCCAGTGCCACACACCTGCGGGACCTTCCTAAACTCTGAGTAAGGATGTCCCAGCCCACGCAGACACGTCTGTGCACATGTCTGTGTGTGCTCCTCATGTGTGCACTGTGTACAAACACGTGTCTGCATACGTGTGCACGTTCATACACATCTGTATACACTCGCACCCAGCCACATGGGTGCCTGAGCTGGTGTGGACACAGGAGGACGGCCAGAGCACTCCCCAGAAGCGGCCCCTGGGGAGGATGGCGCCTTCCCTGAGGAGCCCACACCCAGCTCCCCGGGGAGCTCGCGGGCGGAGTCACTCCCATGGACCAGATGGGTGCTGTCGGCTCTAGCTGCCTGTGCCACGTTTCCAAACCTCACTGTGGATGGTGCCTGCCCTGCCCTGAGGCCCGTGCTTGCCAGGGAGGATGAACGTCTCCGCTTCCTTTCGTGCGCACACACACCTGAGCGGTACTGGAGAGCGAACCCAGGCCTTTGCCCTGAGCTACCTCCCCAGTACTTTTTTATTTTTAACTTTGAGACAGGGTCTCACTAAATCAGCCAGGCTGGGTTTGAATATTTGGTCCCCCTGCTTCAGCCTCCCAGAGTGCTGGGATTAGAGGGGCGCTTTCTCCTTGCCCTTCCTTTTCGTGCCTTTGGACTGCCCCTGTCCAGCCTGCCCGGCACCTTCTGGCTGCGTCTTGTCCTTGGGGCTGTGCAGGAACCTTGCTGGGTCCTGACTGCTCTCGTAGATTTTTTTTGTTCATTTTCAGAGAGGGCCTCTTGCTGACAGCCACATTGTACTCAGATGTAGAAGCTGTGTAATCCACTCTCTGCCCGTGGGGACTTGTTGCATCGTGAAAGGGCTTCCTGATCCTGCATCTGTCTGTTTCCTTCCCACCTTGCCCCCATCCAGGACTGGGGGTGGTGTCTAATTGGCTTGGCTTGTCTGATGGAAGGTGCTTGCCTGTAGGTAGAGCCGCCTAGAGCCGGGTCCTGGGTTTGGACACAGGCCCTGCCCAGCTCTGGGGATAGGAAGAGGTGAAATGGAGGGAGACCGTGAGGCTGCACAGGCCGCCAGTCTCTGCGTCTGTCCCTTAGGGGAGTGTCACTGCACGCTGAGAGGCGGGACAGGCCTGATCCACCCCCTCCCTTCTCAGCGAGGTCAGGGCCTGCCGGTCTCTCTGCTGCTGTTTGTCTTTCCCTGTGCAGCCCTCAGCTCACCACAGCTGGGAATCAGAGCTGGCAGCTGGTTCGATGCCCTGCACTTTCCCACCACCCGGGGTGCTCCTGGGCACTCTTCTTCCCAGACTCCAGATTCTGAGGAAATAACAGTGCCTGTCCATCAGAGCGCATCGTCTGTCACCCTCGGCCCCGCCTGCTGACCGCTTCTCCTCTGCCCTCTCGGGACACGTGTGGGCCACAGGCATGGGACACGGGGCCCCACCGTGGCGCCCACTGCACTGTTCGGGGCTGTGCATGGCAGGTCCTGTATCGTCCCAGGAATCTGCCCAGACTTCTCAGGCTCTCCCTGTAAGTGGCCGTGTGAGCTGGGCACTCGGCTGTTTCTCCTTCCTCCTCTGTCTCCTGAAGCGTGGTGTTTTGGGAGGGGAGCAATCCCGAGCTGGTGCCAGGGGCACACGTCTCTGACCAGCCCACCACCCACTCTCTGGCCTGTGAGCCCTGGTGTCCTTGGCATGGTGTCCGCAGGGTGGTGACAGTCCTGGCCTGGGGTTTGTTCGAGGATTCTGGGCCGCCACCTGGCTCTTCTCGGGGTCTGACCCTGGGCACCGCTGCCAGGGGACAGAAGGTGAGCACATGTGGTGACCTGTGCTGCCAGTGGCCAAGTCGGCTTCTGGGTGTGCACGCTGTCCAGGGACTCCCCTCCTCTGCTGGGGCCGTGGGATGGGCCCCACAGGTCTGCACCCTGATACTGAGTCACAGGTCAGGCACTTGAGTACCAGGTGTGGCACCAAGCACTGTGCTTCCTGTCTGTGCCTCGGGCTTCTGAGAGGACCCAGGATCCTGTGCTCTGTGCAGAGCAGGACACCAGGTTCGGAGAGAGGGACCAGCTTGACTGGTGCCGTCCAGCCCACAGTGATGCCACCAGCACCCTCGGCTGTCACCTGCCCCGAGAGGAGTTGGGGGGTCTCTGCAGGGCCCTGGCCCAGGACTGCAGGAGATGTGCTTTGTCCTCAATCCGCAGGTTGGGCTCTACACCTCACGGGGGTCTGGAGGTGGGTATGGTCTGTGGTGCCCAGTCTACCTCACAGCAGACAGCAGGACAGCGGGCGTGATCTCAGGACCAGTGGGGGTGTGGGCTCCGGCTCGGCTGTGCCGCAGCTTTGTCCTTGCGCCTCCAGGGCCATCTCTGAGGCCTAGCCCTGCCCAGAGGGACGCAGACCTTGGTACTCAGCGAGCTGCCGCATCCAGGCCCCTCCTGGGCAGTGGCCTGCTGCAGTGGGACCTTCCGGGAGGCCATGCTCTGGCTCTTGGCCCACCCAGCAGATGCTTGGCTCTGCGTGGGACGTGGCTCAGCTGGGGACAAGGCAGGAGGCCAGGAGGCCTGCAGGGTACAGGTTTGCACTGAGCTTTCTGAGGAGGGCAGTGTGTCCTTCTCGCTTTCCAGGCCACAGCTGGGGCTGGGGCAGGACTCTGACTCCCGGGCACTTCCTTCCCTGTGTCCCTCTGATGAGGCTGGACTTTGGGTCCAGCAGAGGAGCCCGGAGTTCCTGGAGGTGCAGCACCAGGGGACAGCAGGGCTGGGGAGGTGGTGGCTCTTGGGGTTTTGCCACTAAGAGGGGTGCTCAGTCAGAAAAGGGCAAAGCCAAGAGGACATAGTCCCGACCCACCCACGTGGCTCCCCAACCTGCCCCAAACTCCCACCACATAGCCAGCTGGGGACCCAGGGAGAACACACAGTGCTGATACAATTAGGAAAATGTTATTTTTCAAATGCTGCCAAATCCTGAGGTTGATTTGAATCTGTGACCCTAGAAATGGGAGGGTGTTGGACCAGCGCCTGCCACTTGTGACCACGACCTGGGTTGGTCACAGAGCGTCCCCAGCCTCGGAGGGGCTGTCCTTCACTGCCCGCCTGCTGCTTGGCTGGCGTTGGGGCTGGGAGGCTGTCACCCTGCCTGGCTTCTGCACCTGCCCCAGGCTGATCCCACCTCTCCAGCCTCCTTCCAGTCATGTGGTGGTACTTCCCCAGCAGCTTATGGGACAGGAAGCCAGACCTTGCTGTGTCCCCGGCATGCACTGCTTACCTGTGGGTGCCGCTCTTGCTGGGCCCCAAGGGTGACTCACTGCCCTCTGACCTGGGTTGTGGGCAGAAGTCCAGGGGCTGTTGCCCCAGGCATGGGGACTTTGGGGGGCCCTGCCAGCCCTTCCTGGGTGCCCTGGGTCATGGCTGCAGCCAGAACTCCCTTGGGGCTGGAGATGGAGGCTGGAAGACAATCTCCCCAGGACTGCAGCCCCCAGCCCTCCGGGCACCTGGTCTACCCCTTGCCCACTCTGCTGCTCCTGCGTGACAACAATCCTGACATCGGGCAGGGTCCTGGGGGGGTCCCCCAGGAGTCCTGGTGACACTGCAGGGCAGCTTGGGGCCCAAAGACCTTGGGGACAGAGAACAGGAAATGAGCCAACCCTAACCCTCGAGGTCGAGGCCGTGCACCCTGCAGCATGAGGCCCAGGGGTCAGCTCTAAGCCCAGAGTTCTGCTCCAGATCCAGAAGGAAGGCTGAGTGGCCTGGGCAGAGGCTGTGGGGTAGGGAGGGCTGGCCTGGCACAGGTGGAGAGAGGAGGGTAGAAGGGTCCCTATGCTAGCCCCTCAGGGACCAGGGCTGGATCTGTCCTGAGAGTGGGTCCCTGAGTTCTTGGCCATGGATGTTTTATTTCCCCAACCACCACAAGCCTGGAGCCTCTGGGTCACGTGCCCCCGGCATCCCTGCAGGTCCTCCCCACGGGTCCCTCTCCCCCTGTACCCCTCTCCCCCTTGCAGGTCCCTCCCCCTGCACCCCCCTCTGTCCCCACTCGGCAAGTCCCCCGCAGGTTCTCCCCCAATGCCCCTCTGGTCCCCCGCCTGTTCTTTGGGGGC
>NW_022900948.1:48220179-48222264 GCF_012274545.1 Fukomys damarensis
TCCCCCGCAGGTTCTCCCCGAATTCCCCTCTGGTCCCCAGCCTGTTCTTTGGGGGCCGCGTGTCCAGGCAGAGTGTGCTGAGGGTGCTGGCTGGCGTGTGCCCGCAGGCAGCCTTGTGCCGGGGACGGGGACGGCGGCCGCGGGGACGAGCTCCCAGACGCTGCCGCCAGCTTCAGGATGAGCGACCTGGACTCGGAGGTGCTGCCCTTGCCACCGCGGTACCGCTTCCGGGACCTGCTCCTGGGCGACCAGCCCTTCCCCAGCGAGGACAGGTAGGCGGGTGCGCTATCCGTGGTGCTGAGCCCCTTGCCCTTGGCTTTCTTGGCGCCTCCGACCCTGAAGTTCGGGGTGGGGGTTTGGGGGCGCAGCGCACTCCTCAGGAGGGGCCCAAGGGAGGGCACGGGAGCTGGGGCCGGGGAACCCCCAGAGGCCCACTTGGGGGTCCGGGTTCCAGCTTTGCTGTTCTGCTGATCAGGGGACAAACCGGGCCGGAAGCATGGGGCACAGCGTCCTCCAGACCCGGCTCCAGTCGCTGATTAATTATGCATGAGGGACTGTGCCCTTCAAGCTCACGCACTGGGAACCACAGCCTTCCAGCACCTCTGGCTCTCAGGCGGGCGTGAGAAAGGAAGATGAACTAAATCTCCGAGAGGCTGGAGGGCCCGGCAGGGCACAGGGAAATGTCTCTCTTCTCTCTCCTTCCCTCCAGCAGGCAGTCTCGGGTAAACACCTTGCGCTAGGTCCACGTCTGCCTCACCTGCAGGGCAGGGCGGGTGGTCTGGGGGTCGGCAGCCCCTCCCGGGACCCTACCAACTGTTTCCACCGTGCCGGGCCCCTGGCTCAGCCCCCGCCGGCAGCTCCCTGGGGTGTTATTATTCAAGTTCGCACATAAAGTGCCAGAGGTTGCAACCAGCAGCGCCCTCAGTGGAGAAGCAGCTTTGTGAGAGGGCCAGGGGGAGGATCGCAGACATCGCCCTGCCCACTGGAAATGCAGTCTCTACCCCCAATGGCCTCAGCGCTGGCTGGACAGATTCCAAAGTCTCCCTCCCCACAGAGCACTTTTTAAACTGGGTAGATTTGTCTTGGGTTGAACGAACTGATGTGGCTACCAAGAGACCTACCTTGAACAGGTGCCCTGATCGGAGGCAAGTTTGGCTCCCGCCTTGGGTTTGGGCTGGCTGGGTCCCTGGCCAAGTTTCCCTGCTCTCCAGGGACCCACGCTGGGCAGGGCTGGGGCTGCCAGAGGCCGGGCCACGTGTGGATCTTACTGCTAAGTCAGCCCATCGCCCCATGTGCCTGCTCAGCAGGACCTGGTTGATACTGAAAACAGTGGTTCTGGGTGCTTTCCCAGGGTCCAGCAGGAGGCCGCATTCATCTCCCTGCGTGGTGCCCAGGGTTGCGGTGACAGGATGGATGTCTGTCCCTGTGGCTGGTGGAGCTGTGTTTTCAGGAGCGAGTGGCAAAGGTCTCACTGCCTGCGGTCAGGTGGCCCATATCTGCGGGGAGAGCTGTCCCCAGCCCCAGGGTACAGGTGGGAGGCAGCTGATGGGCCCGTTGTCCCAGACCTGTGTGTGTTTTTCAGTTCTAGCAAAACTGCATGAAAATTCATCACAGCCCACCCCCCGGCATCTAGCAGCCTGGCACCTGCCTGCCCTGGGAGTCAGTGCTGCTTTCCTGAGTGTCTTGGTGCCAGGGCTGCCTTGGCCACAGCTGCAAGGTGGGCAGGTCAGGCCCTGCTGTGCTCTAGACTGACCCAGTGCTCCTCTGTGAGCCCCTGGAAACTGCAGGGGTCCCCCCCCCCACCACCGGAGCCTGTTGTTTCCCAGCACTTCGGGCTGTGGGTGCAGACCCTAAGCTGGGGGAAGGTGCAGGGAGGGAACTGGCTTCCCAGAGGACTCCTGGGTATGCAGGACCTGGGCCCCAATGCCTCACCAGCCGCCCCATTACAGGCACCTGGCCCATCCTTGGTGGTCCCTTCCTAGGGCTCCATGCCCAGCCATGGCCCTGGTACTGTCACTGATTCCCAAAGGGGCTGGGGTTACCCCTGCCTGGCTTGGGGGCCCTCTTGTGAATGGTGGGGAGCAG
>NW_022900948.1:48222386-48223551 GCF_012274545.1 Fukomys damarensis
ATGGGGCTGGGGTGGAGGCTGGGGTGGAGTGGAGCCCGGGAGCCATGTTAGGGTCCGGTGTGTGCTGAGTGGGGCAGCCAAGACCCAGGGCAGGGCTTGGGCGAGGGGTGGGAAGAGGTGAGCCCATCAGTTCTCCCTGCCCTGGGGGAGCAGGGCAGGGAGTCCCCCATACCATCACAAGGCAGGGCACGCGGAGGCTCAGCACAGGCAGCTCTGTGGGGCTAGTGGGGAGCAGAACCCCGACTCCTGGCCTGCCTGAGTGTGAGCAGGCGTGCAGAGACTTCCTGTTCTCTGGAGAAATAAAGCCTCTTGCCACGTGAGTCACCACAGCCACCTGCTGGCTTCAGGGAGGAAGGAGCTCAGCTGCCCACGCTGCACAGGGCACACGAGGCCACACTGCCAGGCTAGCCTCTCGCTAGGTTGTGAGCACTGGCACAGCCCTGTGAGGGGCAGAGCTGGGCGCTCACCCCTTCCAAGGCCCAGTGTGGCCCTGGTTGACCCTCTTGTCCTGGGGCTTCAGGGAGCATCACTTAGGAAGCCGACCCTGCCCTCTGGGCTCCTTTCCCAGCCCCTGACCCTCAGCCTGGGGTAGGCGCTCAGAGCTGCAGGCCCAGGTGACTCAGGACCCCAGAATCTTGGTTTCCCGTGTCACCTGCCTCCTTCTTAGGGCAGCACAAGGAACCCTGGGCTCTCCCCTCCTGTACTCCGAAACCCCAAGTGAGGTCCTGGGGGACACAGGCTCAGGATTGACTCCCCAGTGGGCAGCTGGAGGAGGCAGAGGGCAGGAGCTGTGCACTCCCAGCCCTTTCTCCTTGTCTGTGACCTGGATAGCACCCTGCCCACTCGGGAGAGGACGGGACAGCTTGGCACATGAGGTGAACAGTGCCCCAGGCCCAGCTCCCCAACTGGCAAATGGCTGAGTTCAGGTTAGAGAGCAGGGAGGAGCTGGCTGGTGCTCAGAACTGGAGGGTCAGGCCCCACTCCCAGCACCCCAGCAGGAGTGGGTGCCGCATCTGCAGCTGCCAGTCCTGGGAACACGAAGTTAGGAGCTGGGCTAGAGGTGCAGCTCCCAGCAGAGCCTGATGCAGAGAGGAATGGTTCCCACAGCCCGGCCTTCGAAGTGCCCTCCCCACCCACGGGCAATCCCCACGCCCCAGCCCCACCC
>NW_022900948.1:48223786-48226544 GCF_012274545.1 Fukomys damarensis
GCCTGCCTTGAGCAGAGAGCCCAAGCCTTTCTTAGGGAACTTGACTCAGTCTCTGCCCCCTGTTGGCCCCCACCTAGCTCCTAGGACAGTTTCCCTGGCAGACAGGGACCTAGCTCTCAGGCCACCTAGGCTCCCTGAAGTGTCTGCAGGAGGCCTTAGCTCTGAGGCCTGGGGCGCCACTCCTGAGAGGGACAGGTGTCAGATGTGGTTGGGGATTTGAAGCCTGAGGAACCCAACAGGAAGGAGGACACAGCCAGGCATGACCGGGTGAGCTGGGACGTGGGGACAGGCCTGGTAGGAGCCCTTGTGGGCAGATGGTTTGAGGGGCAGTGAAGGTTCAGGAAGGGGGCAGACAGCTGGTGGGGGTGAGGCTGAGGCGGGTGAGGACAGGGCCAGCTGGCGTGTCCCCTCAGCACTCTGTCATCACACGTGTGAGCAGGTGTCACATGCTACAGGGGACGAGGATGGGAGCCGTCATAAACAGCTGTGCCCACCTGTGTCCCCAGCCTCTGCGCAGGAGTCACTGATTGTCCCCTTACGGTGGCTGTGGTCCCTGGGGTTTGTCTTGCCCAGAGCTGCTGAGCTCGGAAACACTGCTGGCCCTGTGGCCTCCTGAGAGTTGTATTTAAAATCTCTCCTGGGGCCTTCCCTGGGCAGGGCTTGCTGGCAGCTCTGCCCAGAGTCGTGCACCTTCCTCTCGTGCTACTCAGGCGGGTCCCTGCCCAGGGAATCAGCTGTGACCCAGGCACAGGGTGGAGGGGTAGGGACCCCTGGCTGGGGACAGGTGGCTCTGTGCACTCCCTCCTGTGTCCTCCCACTGACCCTCTTCCAGCAGCCTGCAAGATGCAGTCGGTCCGGATGGCACAGGAAGGACGGGGGGAGTCTGAGTGCCCAAACTCTGTACAGCTTGCTGTCTGAGTGACTGCAGAAGTCCCCCAGTCACCGCCGAGGCAGGGCGACTGGCCAAGTCTCCCCATTTGGCTGTGCGCACGGCCTGTCTCTCCCTGATACCCTTCAGTGCCCAGAGGGAGCAGGGCCTGGGTGGTGGCCCTGGTGGGAGAACTGAGAGCCCAGGGAACTCTTCTTGCTGCTGCCACCAGGGAGGCCAGGAGTAGGCAGATCAACCACGGTGGGTGAGGGGCCAGGGAGGCAGCAAGGGGAGCAGCAGGCTGTGTCCTCCCTGGTAAGGTGGCTCCTTCACCCTGAGGGCCAGGTGGGGCTCAGGGTATCTGAGTAGTACTTCTGAGAAATGCCTCTGCCTCCCTCACCCTGGGGATACTCAGAAACTTTCGAACGTGTGACTCAAAACCAGATTCCTCCTGAGCTAGCACTGAACAGAACTCGATGCCCAGTGGGAGGGGAGCCAATGGCCACAGAGTCATGGAAACCATGAGGGATTGGGTGCTGTACTGGCCAGCTCTTCGCAGCAGGGGCACAATGCCCAGTGCCTGCACCTCACCCTTTGGCTTGGGCTTCAGGACTGCGGTCTATGGTCGCTGCTGCAAGGCAGGTCTGTTATGGCCGAAGGAAGTGGCAGAGGAGAAGTGGGCTGCTAGGACCAAGAGGTAAAGCGGGAGATGAGCACCAGCAGCCACAGACCCTTAGGGTTGCACGCTAGCGACCTCCTCAGCTGGGTCCTGTGTCCCAGCAAATTCAGCCACAAGCATCACTGACCCACGGATGAGGACAGTGCCCCAGGACCAGTCACCGCTCATGGTCTCTCTGCAGTGGACAGTTCTGCTCACTGACACCGTGTGCCTGTGCCCCCCATGACACAGCTGGCTCCCCAGAGGCAGCAGCTGCTAATGATACAGCCCTGTCCCTGGAGTGGTTGCTTTCCTGGCCGGGTTCTCCACGGATTGAGAATCTGCTCGGAAGTGGAAACGTCAGAAGAGGGGCTGTGGGAGCCACAGTCAGGGAAGCGAGCAGCCTGGGCTGAGGGCACTCAGGCTGGACACGAGCCCTTTGCAGCCCCGCAGCTTGAGGCACAGGACCTGCCTCGGCTGGGACAGGCCTCTGGCTCAGGGAGGTGCTACAGAGCAGGCTGAGGTCCAACCTGAACCTCTCCACAGCCCATGCTGAGCAGGGCAGAGGCTCTGGGCTGACCCTGACTGTCGGCCCTGGGAACCTTGGGACAGAAGCCCCTCTGGGCACAGGCTGCTGGGCCTTGGAGGCTGAGGCTGAGGGTCTGAGCCCAGGAGCTCCCCCATTGGCTTCCATTGCCAAGATGTGGGTATGAACACCCCTCATACCCCACCTCAGGGTTCCAGTCCCAGCAACAGCTCTCCATGCCCCCCATTCTAAACCTCAGCGAGGCCACCCAGGAAGGTGAAGGCCCCCTGCCTCCTGGACCCCTTGAGACCTTGCTTAGACTCGCCTGACTGTCACAAGCTTGACCAATAGCTAGTGGATGCCCCTCCCCATGAAATTCCCCACTGTTCTTTGGGGGACACTCCAGAGTGACTGGCCAGAGCCCAAAAGAGGGCTTAGCCATGGCGAGGGGAGCCCAGTTCCCCATCCCCTTCTGGAAGGGGCACTCTTGTGCCTGGCAATGCCCCTGAGGGAAAGGCAGCACCAGGCCCAGGCAACGCCCATGTGGGCCCCACCCCATCGGTGGCGTCCCAGCCCTCATGCCCACCTGGATCTCTGGAGCTGATGGGACTATCCACAGGACAGGGAGTAATGACCCCCCAGAGGGGGGTCTGCATCTAATCCTTGGAGTTGAGGTTGATCTTGTATGACCTTGGAGGATTCTGCA
>NW_022900948.1:48226554-48231401 GCF_012274545.1 Fukomys damarensis
CCTGGATCTCTGGAGCTGATGGGACTATCCACAGGACAGGGAGTAATGACCCCCCAGAGGGGGGTCTGCATCTAATCCTTGGAGTTGAGGTTGATCTTGTATGACCTTGGAGGTGATTCTGCAAAGGCACCTGAAATGCAGTCAGGAGTCCTCCAGGGACGCAAGTGGACACGGCACCCGTTGGCAGAGGGACCGAGCCTCGGTAGCCGGGAGCCCTGAGTGGCTGTCTGTGTCTTGGGCCCCACTGCTGCGTGAGCTGGTGCTGGGCAGGTCCCTGCCGCGGATGTGCATGTGGTAACAGCCTGCGTCCCGTCCTCCCCAGAAGCCTGCCGGTGTGACTTGTATGCTCCCTCGGCCTGTTGGGTGACTCTCCAGGCAGCCGCGCTTCCTCCTTGGCCCCTCGGGGACCGCCATCCCTCCTGGGGCGTGGCTGTCTTGTCCCGCGGCTCTGTTCTTGAATCCCAGCCTTACCTTCGGGAAGCATTGTTGGTTTCCATCAGTTGGGACCTGTTGTGCGCCCCAAATTCTAAGTCCTGCCGAAAACCTTGCACCCTTCCTCTTCCATCTCTGATTCCAAGTAACCGGATGACTCGGGGGCGCTCCCGTGGGGACAATAGAGGCATGTATCGGTTCTTCTCTCGGGATCTCTGTGGACCCCTGGCCTATGTAGGTTCACGTGTGACGGGCTGTATGAGGCCCCAGAGACGCTGAGGAGCCGATACTAGCAGCCTGCGAATGGGTGCCTGGGAGGCAGAAGGGGCTCCGTAAGTTGAGGAAGCAAAGGCCTCATGTTCTCTGGGCACCCAGGGCTGTCCTGAGGGTCCTTATACCAGGGGGACAGAAGGATCAGAGGTATGAGGACGGAGTCTTGAGATCAGGGTGAGGGACAAGGTGAAGCTAAGGAACACAGGAGCACTGGGAGCTGGCCGGAAACACTGCCTAGTGCCTGGGGAGCCAGCCCACCATGCTGCATCTCAGGGACCAGCTTCAGGACCGCGACGACTGTGTGTCGCTCTGAGCCACTAACACTGGGAGTGGGTGTGGCACCTGTCCACCCTGCTTCGTCACTGGCCCCTGATGCTCAGCTGCCCCAACCTGGTCAGTGGCTTCTGAACCCCACAGTGACCCTGTTCCTCTTCGAAGCCTCCACATCCCCGCGGGAGGCTGTGCGTGCCCTCACCCTTCCCACCCCGGCCGCCCAGCGCTCCTCCTGGGTGGCTTGTCCCCCCATGTTTGCTAACTACATTGTGCTTTTCACTCGCCGGGGTTGAAATCCTTCGTGTGTGTTGAAGCAGGCTCCTGCTTCTCACACTCGCTGGGACTCTTGTATGGCCTGGGCGCATTCCACCTCCGGTGTCCGGGTTGGCTCCTGGAGCTGCTGTGGTCACCTTGAGGTGGTCCCCCCGGAAGGGAGGGTCCTGGCGGGTCAGTGCACTGGGCAGGTCTCGCTGTGTCTGGACCTTGGTGGCATCGTGGCGGGGTTAGGATCCTCCTTCGCCGTTCTTGTCCTCAGCACTTGGTCCACTGGGCTGCCGGCCCCTCCCGCTCCCTTCTGTCCCCGCAGGTGGGGTGACTGCTGCTCCTCCCGGGGTCCCAGAGAAGTGCTCTTGTCTTTGAACTCAGACACGCTGGTCCTTTTGGGTGTGGCCTGTCCCACAGTGGATTTTCCTGGAACCAGAACCCTGCTCCTCCTGTTCCTGCATGCTTTTAAAATACATTTCTAATACTTAAAAGCCACGTGGGGCCTTGGCCCAGGGACACAAAAGGCCCTTAGGGTAAGCGCCCTTCCTCTTCCAGGTCGCACCTTTGGCATCAGAGCCGTCTGAGCGTCCGTCCAGTGACCAGATGTGCAGCTGGGCCTGTCCCCGTCTGTGCTGGCTTGGAATGGCTCCTTAAGAACTGGGACGCTTCTGCCTTCCGGGGCTGCTGGCTCCCTCCTTACCTTATCTGAGGAGATAAACACACTTATCACTGCTCTGAGTGCTGCTTTTATTGAGCCTTGTGCTCATTAGGCGGATGCGGTGCCCGGGCCCAGCGGGCACTTTCCTGTCTTCTGCCTGCTCTCGAGGGGAGGCTTTGCTGACAGGGTGGTTCTCAGTCTGTGCCGTCCACCTCCCTGCCTTTCGTTTCCTTCTCTGCTTTCCTCCTTTTCTCTGAGTTGATTCCCACATGTTAATTGTGATAACGCACAGGCATTGAGTTTACCGCGCTAGCCCCTTTGGAGTGTGCCTCCGTGCACTAAGCGCTCTCACCCTGGCGCCACCAATGTCCCTGCCCACTGCAGGGCGCCTGTCTTCCGGGCTGAGCTGTCCCTGTCGGATGCCAACCCCGTCTCCCTCCCCAGCCTGGCACCCCCACTCCATAGTTTCTGTGATTCTGACAACTTTGGGCCCCACGGGAGTGGAATCCCACAGCACTTGTCCTCTGTTACTCCCCACAGTGGCCCCAAGGTCTGCACATGGCAGCAGGCCGCGTGGTCTCCAGGTGTGTCCACTTGAGCCTGCCCTTGTGCTGGCTGCTCTGCCCCTTCCTCCCTTTCCACCGTGTCCACCTGTTCGTGACATCACCACCTTTCACAGCCCTGGCACAGGGACGGCAGGAGACCCCAAGAAACATCCTTACCCATGTCCAGCACTCCCAGCTGGGGATCCCAGGGCCCTGTGCCTTTCCCCTGGTTGGGTAGGGGCTCGTGTTGGTCCCAGGGACAGCCCAGGTGCCCCCCGCCAGATGAGGATGCAGGTGAGGATTCCCCAGCTGCCCCAATTTTGCCTCCGAAGCTCATCAGGCACAACTGCAGCTCCCTCTGTGGCCCTGGTGCTGGGGTGTCTGTGATCCCTGCTGGTGCCTCAGGCCACTGCTTTTTATTACATCTGTTTATCTCCAGGGGTTTGGGAGGCTCCTGGACACCCCCAGAGCTGCCCTATAACTGCTTTCACACCTGTCCCACACCTGCCTCATACCTGCCTTCACACCTGCCCTTACACCTGTCCCACACCTGCCCTTATACCTGCTCTACACCCACCCCACACCTGTCCCACACCTGCCCCACACAGGCCCTACATCTATCCCACACCTGCTTCACAGCTGCCCCACACCTGTGTTCACACCTGTCTTTACACCTGCCTCATATCTACTTTACACATGCCTGGCCCCACTGTCGTCAACCACTCTGGACTAGTCTTGGGCTGCACTGCTCTTTTGCAGCAATCCCAGCCACCCAGGGGGTTCAGCTCCAATGATGAGTGGGGTCCCTCCTGTCCCAGGTGCACCCGGGATGTCACCCGACAGGTAGTATGTGGAAGCCCAGAACGGGAGCTCCTGCTCTGCCTGTCTCCAGCACACCCTCCACCCATGTACTCGCCCTGCCTGAGCCCAACCCTGCCAGCCCAGACCTGAAAGGGCACAGCCACTGCCACCCTCAAAGCACCAAGGATCCCCATGCTGCTGTCCTCTGCAGCCCGACGAAGCCCCCTCCCAGGGACTGCTTACAGCACCTGTCTAGCATGATGCCCACCGGGGCCAGCGACATTTTCCTTGGGCCTCAGGAAATCCATCTCACAGGGCCTTGAGGTGCAAGACTGTCAGGGCTCTATGGACCCCAGGTCTGGGAACCCAGCGCCCACCTCCCTCGACTCACCCTGGGTGTATGTCCTGCCTGCTGGGCACTCCCCATGTTGCCCAGAGACCCAGGGAAGCCAGGAGAGATCAGGGACAGGTGGTTCCCAGAGATTCAGGGTGGGGGTGGTGCACCCCATTTCTCGATGGCTGTTGGTATAGTTTAGGGTGGGCCAGGCTATGCCCCCACAGTTGGTGCTGTGGGGGACACAGGCCCACCTTCCTCCACATGGCTTCTGTAAGTACCCTGGTTGGTGGGGCCGGGGCAGTGATGGGTGAGGAATGGGCAGGTCTGGCCTCAGGGCCCCAAAGCCTCCAGTGCTCAGAGAGGCTGTTTTTGAAGGAAGTGGGGCCTGGCCAGAAGAGGCAGGTCGCCAGGGGTGTCACCAGAGGCCCCTCCCTTCACTCTGCTTCCTGTCTGTGTGCTGGGCACAGCTGTCCTCCTTCTAAGCCCGCTGCCTCTCCATTGACCATGCAAGGACCAAAACTTCTAAAGTGTGTCAAAGGAAGCCTTCCCTGCTCTAAGCCATGGGCACCCAGCATTGTGCCAGGGACAAGACAGTGATCAAGACCTAGCAAGCCCAGCGTCAGGAGAGCCCTGGGCCACGTGGCAGCTGTGGGGGGTGAGTGTGAATCAGAGGCCCCCGTGCCCATGCTCCCAGTACCAGCACCTGCTGCTGCTACCTGCCTGCTACCTGGATGAGCACCTGGGGCCCAGGCTGTGACACGGAAGGGCTGGGCTAGAAAAGCCACAGAATGTGGCCATACAGTGCTGGGCTCTGCATCACCAATCCTGGGTTCAAACCCTTGCTCTGATCCTTTTTGCTTCCATTTCCCAGAGGAGCTTTCAGTGCCTCAGTTTCCCTACCTTTGAAATGGAAAAACCAGTGCCATCTGCCCAAGTTGCTTCTGTTACTGAGATGGCCCTGCCCAGGCCCCCGCTGGGCACTGCCACACCATGTAGCTGCCATGTGCACGGTGGGATTTATGTTCAGCCCGTCACGCGGGCACCAACAGTGTGGTGCCGTGGGCTGTGCCTTGGCAGCTCTGGACAGGAAAGGGGATGGGGACCCTGAGTGCCTGTAGGGGAGTCCAGGCACTGTGCTCCGTCCCACCTGGTGGGGGCTGTGCTCAGCTCACTTGGGCCAGTCCTGGCTTCCCAGGATCTCCAGGGGGCTGTGTTAGGCTTGTGTGGAACAGGGATGGCTCCTGCCCCTCTCCAGGGGCTGTGC
>NW_022900948.1:48231845-48239574 GCF_012274545.1 Fukomys damarensis
CCATGGGCAGCGATGTGGGCCAGAGGTAGGGGCGTGGGTCCGCTGCCGGGCGGGGGGTTCCATGCTCGCATCGCATCGCTGGCTGGGTCCCCGCTGCAGCAGGAGGGCAGGGGCTGCCTTGCACCCGGCACCTGGCCCAGGTGTCTCCAGCTGAGCCTGGGCGCCTGGGGTACCCTGCTCAGAGGTGGTACACATTGGGCCTGTAGGTAAGACAGGGGCGCTTGTGCGGGGAGCAGGCACTTCTGGGGGAGGATGCTCTGCCCCCAGGGACCATGCTCAGGCCAGCGCTGCCCTGTCCAGCACCTCGACCACGGGCAGGTTGCAGCACCCCATTTCACGGTGAGGACCCCGCGGTAACTGCAGCAGTGCGCATGCAGCCCACACCTTCCTGTGCCAGGAACCAGGGATGCTGTGGGGGAACCGGGAAGGTTCAAACCTGGCCGGGTGCGGGCACCGTCGTGGGCATGAAGCCTGTGCTGGGTGGAGGGGCAGGGGTCAGGCCAGGGCAGGGCTGGCAGATGGCTGTCCTGGTCCTTCCTCCACTCCCCCTTCCCTGCAGCGCCCTGGGGGCCTCCGTTCCCATTTGCCAGGAGAGACTGTTGAGGTTAAGTGAGTGGCCAATGGGCAGTGCAGGCAGGAGGGTGGTGAGTGCTGGCCAGGCCCTGGGGACCGTCCCTCCCTCCTCTCTGGACCTTGGGCCCAGGATCCGGGAAGCTGCCCTCATAGGCCCCGGCCCTGCAGAACAGATGGAGAGGGCCAAGCCCAGCTTGGGAGCTGCACGAGGCTGCCTCCTCCAGGAAGCCCTGGCTGCAGGCCACAGCTGGTCTCCACCCACCAGCAGCCCCTGAGTGGGTCAGATGTGGGATGCTGGGTCTGCTTTGGGGATGAGCACTAGGGAGCCAAGGCAGGTTCCTGAGCAGAGGGCACTTGGCAGATTTGGGAGTCATGAACGAGAGCCTGGTGGTGAGACTGGAACGGGGAGGTGGTGCTGCCTTAGCCCATTCTGCACACAGGGCCCCCAGGGCCTGCCAGGGCTGAGAGGAGGGGCCCTCCCCTTTTGTGGGAGGTGGGGCTGGGGCCGAGGCCACAGTGTCATCAGCAGCCCAGCAGTGGTTGTGGGGAGAGGCCGCCCAGGGTCTCAGTGCAGAGCAGGATGGGGCCCTGGGGTGGGGGCTGCAGTGAGTCCGCTCCCATCACCCTCCTGGCCCGGCCCCATCCCCACAGGGCCCCTCTGAGCCTGGCATGAGAGCAGCTCTGTGCCTGGAGGAGCCCAGGGTGCAGGCCTGGCTCTGCACGCAGGCCTGGGGGAGGAGGCAGGGGCACAGTGCCCCCCCCGCCAGCCTGCACCGGCCACCCCAGGGTCCACCAGCCGCCTTGGCCCTGGGCTGAGTCTGCCTCTCTGTCCACCTGTGGCAGCTGTCTGTCCGTGTCCCTGATCCACCAGGGCTCCCAGCCAGTCCCTCCCACCCCCAGCACCTGTTCCCTCCTTGCCAGCACTGCCTCCCCATCCAGTGTCTGTTCTCTGTCCCAGGCTGTCATTGGCTAGCTCCTCCCCATACCCCTAGGGCCCCTCAGGCTCCACAGGCCCTGGCCTTGTCCCTAGGGCACTAGGACTGGTGGTGACCCAGCCTGGTACGTCCAAAGCCTGCTTGCCCTGGCCATTCTGGGGTCTGGGGTTGTCCCCCAATTGTCCCCTCGCTAGGACCCTCCCAGCCCTGCAGGACCAGACTCTCACGTTGGCCCCCGTACCCCTCTTTGCCACCTCATCCCTCCACTCCCCACTTCCTGGTCTAACACCCAGCTCTGCATGCACCCGTCCCACCCAGAGCAGCCCTTTGGCAGTCACTGCCATGCACGTCCCACTGGGTCATGCTTCCGAGTGCCTGTCCTCTCTTGGGCAGCCCCTCCCTCTGTTTTAGCTTTCCCTGACTGCTCCAGAACCCACCCCTCTGGGTGGCTGGTGGATTTTTGACCCCAGGATGCGCACGGTAGACAGCCAGACACCTGGTCCCTCCAGGGACAGGGGTGGCATCATCAGGTGGCCCATGAGCTGCCAAGGCTTAAAGCAACAGCAGTTGGGCTGGGGATGTAGCTCAGTGGTGCCCAGCCTGCCTGGCAAGCTCAAGGTCCTGAGTTCAATTCCTGATGCATAAAAACAACAACAGCAGTTTGCTTCTGTGTGTTCTCAGAGGCTGGATGAGCGACAAAGCATGTGGCAGGCTGGCTGTGGAGGCCACATCCCCTCCGGGGCCTCAGGCGCCCTCCTTCCAGTTGGGCCAGGCACCCCTCCACTAGGACCCCTCTAGTGCAGCCTGGGTTCCAGGTCGGGCTCCCCATGTGCCCAGGGGACACGCAGCCCAGCCCAGAAGCAGGGGGTTCTGCATGCAGGAAGCTCTGTGGTGTGCACCGTGACCTCCTTTTCCTCCAAGCATCTCACAGGGTGTAGGGGGAGAGGACACCCAGGACACTTTGTCAGCCCACAGGTGGGGTGGCCCTACCCGGCCCCGGCCGCCCCTGGGTCGGGTGGACACCTCCAGAGGGCCCAGGTTGCCATGCCCCACACGGGTTAGGGCTGTGGTGGGACTGCAGAGACGCTCGGTGCCGAGTCACGCATGCTGAGCCCGTTGCTCAGGGCCACTGTCCCCCCGGGACACCTGAGTTCCTTGGCCTGTGTGCTTGGCTCCCCAGCCCCACAACGAGAGCCCAGGCCACTAATGTTGCAGGGCAGGGGCTGGCCCTGGGCCGGGGCAGAGCAGAGCGTGTGAGCAGGAGGTGCCCACTTGGGTTGTCTCACGGTGGGGTGGGGTGGGGAGGGGACACAGCCAGCACAGGGATCGCCTGCTTGTCCCTGAGGGGCCACCTAAGAGGGTTCAGAGAGGAGACAAGAAGGCCCTTACACAGACGATGGGGCTGGGCTGTTCAGGAGAGCAGAGCTAGGGCTGCAGCCTTCTTCTGGCTCTGGCGCCCAGCCCAGGTCGCGGGAGTCTCTGGCCCCACTGTCACAACCCCCGCAGACCTTGCCAAAGCCCTCAGCCCAGCCCAGAGGACAGGGCAGCACAGAGACAATGTCACCTGGGCAGACCCCCAGAATGCCGGAAACTCCGTGGCCCATGGCTCAGGCCACTGACCCAGGGCCAAGAGGGGGACTGGAGGGGCAGGGCAGGGGTCTGGGAGGGAGCCCGCTGGCCTGGCCTCGAAGGGCACTCACCGAGGGGCTGGCCTTGCCCTCCTTCCTGCCATGGCCCCGGGAGGCATGGCGCTCTCTGACCCTGCCTTTCCTCCAGTGGAGAGGTTGCTTTGGGGATTCAGAGAGAGGCCGCTCTGGAGTCCTCGGAGGAGCTTGCCTCAGACCACCTTGGTCATCAGGGCTGAGACCCCACCGCACCCTTCCCAGCCCAGCCACAGGCCCCCATCTGGTGCCTACCGTGCCCTCGGTGTCCGCTGCCCTCCAGCCATCTGGGAGCCCCAGGCCAAGCTGCTCAGTCTGGCCTGGGCAGGTGCCTCAGTCCCCCAGTAAGCATTGGCTCTACCCCAGTGTGCCCTGGTCTCTGTGGGGGCAGGGCCGCCTTGCAGATGGCAAGCGCATGGTCCTGGGCAGGGGCTGCGCTACCCTCTGCCTTCTGGGTCACACAGGCCTGGGCACGCTTGGCACTGAGCAGGGGAGGGCAGGGGTCCCCATGTGCTGGAGGTGGCCGGCCTCTTGCAAGGGGCTGCATGTGACAGTGGCTGGTGGGCTGGCCTCTGGCTTCCTGGGGCTGTGGGTCAGGCCTGGCTTCCACCCGCCCGCATGTGGGACTCCCCTAGCACTCCCACTGCACTGGGGGCTCTGCAGGTCCAACCCTGCCAGGGCAGAGACTACCCATCTACTGTTCTCCACTCTGACGCGCCCTGTGTCCCAGGCTGCAGGTGGAAGACTTCAGCCTGGACTCCTCCCTCTCCCAGTAAGTGCTCTGCAGGGAGGGGCTCATCTTGGGGACCAACTCGTCCTCACACCCCTGGAGGACCAGTCTGATGGGAGTCGCTCTGCCGAGGCAGGGAGGCAGGGGCGCAGCTGGCCAGCACCCACTGGCAATGCGGGGGCACTAAAGAGAGCCGAAGAGCTGAGAGTGGAGGCCCAGGCCCTGCAGCGCGGCCAGGCTGCTAGGAGCAGCTGGAGGCAGCATGGGCCCAGTGAGCAGATGACTCCTGGCCCAGCCTCAGGGCTGCCTAAGCCAGGCTCAGCTGAGATTTAGGCCCAGCGGCAGTGGAGGCTGAGGCGGGGGAGCCAGTGCCCCTCAGTGCAGCCCTCTGCAGGCCACCGTGGTCAGTGTGACCTCTGGTGGGCTGCATTTCATGAATGAACACCGTGTAGGCAGTGGTAAGCATGGTTCACTAGCATGCAAGGAGCCCCCTTTGTGAGGGCCAGGCCGGTCATGTCATCCACAGGGGCCGTGGGCCATAACCTGGGTGTTCTGCCTGGTACCCCACGGGGCAGTGGGTAGTGGTACATGCCCACCACAGGGCTCTCCCCATGCTGGGGAGCCAGGCCCCAGGCTACCCCTGCTGGGAGCAGATTCCCTGGACCCTCAGAGGCCTGAGGCCAGGAGAGGAGTTAGCGGGTCCCAGGAGGACTGTGTCGCAGGGAGAGACAGGCCAGGGCCACCCCACCCCACATAGCCACTTGAGACCCTCCCTCCAGGTTCCCACTGAGGGCCCCAACTGCTCCTGGGCTCTCCGGGGCTGGGCCTGGCTGTCCCTGGCTTGGCTTGGGGTCTGGGAGCAGTGGCAGAGCCTCCACCCACCCCATCCTCTAAACTGGGTCTGGAGCACTCGGCTCTCCAGGCTCCTGTCTGGGCAGGTGACAGGTTAGCTCATTAGCAGGGCTGGGGTGTATGGATCTCTGTGTGCCCGGGGCTGCCCCCCAGCCTGCTGCCACCCCTCCTCATAGTCCACCCTGTCCTGTCCCCTGCGTGCTGAGGACCATGTGGGTGGCTGCGTCCTGCTGGGGTGAGGCCCCTCCCCTGGGCAGCCACATGGCCCCGAGATGTGGCTCCCACTTTGCCCATTGCCCGTCCTCCCTCTGAGCCTGGCCACGGGCTCGTTCCCTCCTCACCACTGACAAAGCTCCTCCCCTCCAGCACCCACGGCACCGTGGGAGGGAGCCTGGCACCCTCTTTGCTGAGAGCAGGAGCAAGCCGGGTGGGGCAGGTGAGGGGGCCCAGGTCTCATGCTGGGCCTCGGGCCGCCAGGCAGTACTGCTCTGTACCCTGGAGGCCTGATGATTCCCACGCGCTGAGTGCAGGCCGGGCTGGGCCACTGGGGACCCTGCTGGGCTCCGTCCGCTGCCCCTGCTCTGGCGGCTGTCACACCTGTGCCTTGCACACCTCGGGAGAACGGACAGCTTTAGTCTACTGTTTGTGGAGAAGTGGGTGGCCGCAGCTCATTAAAAATGAAAGGCAAAAGCGGCTTCGTCAATTTCCCTGGCATCACAGGACTTAGAGCTCCCAGGAGCCGAGCTGCCAGCCTCACGGCTCCTGTGCTCCGGGTATGGAGAGTGGGGCGTCCCAGAGCCCAGGGTCTGGGCAGTGGTGTCCACCGCCGACCCACACGGTGCCGTGCAGGGACGTCACGCCCCTGGGCCACAGGAAGGATGTGGTATCACAGTGTTGACTTCATTTCCTGGCCGTGAAGAGACAGCAGCTCCAAACACCGCAGCTCCTGGTCTCTGTGGTTGGCAGCATCTTCTGAGCTCAGGGCCAGGGCCAGGGCCAGGGCCAGGCGAAGGGAAGGAGCAGGAGCCCGGAGCTGGTGGGACAGATGGGAGCAGAACTGGGTGTGGGCACTGGATGCAGTGACCAGAGCTGAGGACCCGCATCCCGTGTGGGGAGCTGTCTCCCACCTGGGCAGGGGAGGCTAGGTGGTGCCTTAGGCCTGGAGCCCGGAGGTCAGAGCTCAGCCTGAGCTGGGGCGGGCAGGGAGGCCCACGGGGTGGTGTCCAGCTGTCTAGGGAGGCAAGCAGTGAGGCCGAAGGAGCAGGGAGACTTTGGGCTCCATCCCACCTGGGGTGGGCACCCCAGAGGACCTGGAGCTGGAGGACCCAACACTTGGGTCCCCAGCATGTCCTGGGTAAGACAAGAACAGTGAGGCTGGAGGGTCAGCAGTGGCTGGGTGGAGAGCTCTGCCCAGTCCAGTCTCTGTTGCCAGAACCACGAGACTTAAGAGAAGGTAGGGTCGTTTGGGCTCGTGCTTCCAGAGGCTTGAGGTCCAGGGCTCATCTGTGGATGGCTGTTGTGGTGGCAGAAGTCAGAGGTGGCCCGGGCATTACCTGGTGCCTGTGCCACCTTCCTATAGAGCCACCAGGCCGAACCGTGTGGCTTCACCCTCGTGACCTTGGCCAGCCCTGTCACCTCCCTCTCACCTCTGGACCTCTAAGCTGCAGAGTCGATCAGGATCCCCCCCTCCCTACCCCACAGTGGGGATTAGACATCGCAGGGGCCCTGGGACCACAGTCCAACCAAGCCAGGAAAGACCAAGGGTAGAAGCCAGCCGGCTGGGCCTCGCCCAGGCACAGGGGGCTCCTGGTGGCACCTATGCCCAGCCCTGAGCACCCACATTTAGGGTGGGCTGGGGAATCAGGAGGATGAAGGGGTGGGGGGCCTGACCAGTGCTCTATGAGGGCCAGGGTCCACGCACCCACAAGGCTGAGGACTCGGAGGTGGCAGAAGAGGAGGTGTCCAGAAGCGCCACTCTGCCTTGAGGACGTGGTCATCCCTGAGGACCTGGCAGTGGGGGTGGGTGCTGGGGAGGCCCAGGCCCTGTACAAGGGGAGCTCCTGCCCCACGCTGCCCCCGTCCTGCCAGCCTGCCTCATTCTGCTGTGGCCCCACTTCTTGGTAAGAAAGCATTTGATAGAGTACTGGGGTCCCTGGTCCCACAGGTGAGGAATGCTGGGCATGGTGGCCCTCTGCCACACCCTGGCACTAGGGCACCAGCAGCCTGGGTTGGCCCCTGCTGGCCCCTGCTGCTGTGTGGGAGGCCCCGCCTGCTGCCAGGCCAGAGCCCAGAGGGACCTGGCCAGGCCCACCTCCCTTCGCAGAGCCTCTGTGGCTGAGGAGCCTCTAGCCCCAGCGGGGCACAGGGCATCCACACCCCTTGCCCTGTGTGTGCCGCGATTGGGGACAGTGTCTTTTAAACTCTTTGTGGATATCAGGGCAGTGAGCCCCACCGGGCAGGGGTCTTGGACTCGGCCTGCCTGGACAGGGGCAGTGCCCAAACCTGGGTCTGAGCCACCTGTCAGTGGACATTGGTGGGGTGGGGACGGGCCTGGCCAGTGGAGCCTCTCCTGCACGTGACCCCCGGCCCTCCTGGCAGTGGACTCGGTCTGCAGTGCTCTACCTACCCTCTCTGCGCTGTGGACCTCTCTGGCCTGAGTGCTACTCAGACCCTGTGCTCCTCACAGCGGCCACCAGCAGGGGGCGCAGACAGCCTGGCCCAGGCTTCTGTCCCCTTCGCCTGGGCAGCTCAGGGACGTCCCTCCGGCTCAGGCTCAGGCTTGTCCCTGCCATGCCCACCGGCCCCAACCCCTGACCTGCTCCCAGGGTCCAGGTGGAGTTCTACGTGAACGAGAACACCTTCAAGGAGCGGCTGAAGCTGTTCTTCATCAAAAACCAAAGATCCAGTGAGTGGAGTGGGCGGGGCCGGGGCGGGCCGGGGTGGGCGGGGCAGTGCGGCGGGCTGTGGGGCTCAGTGGT
>NW_022900948.1:48239688-48242974 GCF_012274545.1 Fukomys damarensis
GCGCCTGTGCCCTGCGTTCCCCTCCCAGCCTGGGTGCAGGGAGGCCGCGAGGTCGTGTGCGTCCCCCCAGTCCCCGCCTGCTCCCCACAGGCCTGCGGATCCGGCTGTTCAATTTCTCACTCAAGCTCCTCACCTGCCTGCTCTACATCGTCCGCGTCCTGCTGGACAACCCGGCGCGGGGGATCGGATGGTGGGTACCGAGCTGAGCCTGCCTGGTGGGACAGGGCTGGGGGGAGCCGTAACCCGCACTCAGCCCCACAGAGCCAGGGCAGTGCCCGCGGGGGACCTGTCGGGGTGCCCTGCAGCTGGCCCTGGGTGGGAAAGCAGGGGTCTGCGCCAAGGCCCTTGTGTCACCCCAACCTGTGATGGCCCCCGAAGTCAAGGCAGCCTGCAGTCCGGGGGTTCCCCCATCTCGGGGGTCCCTGCCTGGCCCCTGGAGACTGCGGTGTCCTCCTCCTTGGCTGCACGTCCATCCCCATGTCGAGGAGGTGGGGCCTGCAGTCCAGGTGTCCCCAGGCGCCCACAGAGGGAGGGCCAGGAGCTCCTTTCCAGTCTTCTCTGTGGTCCTCCCGCTGCCCCTGGTGCCGCACCCGGACTTGGCCCTGCGGGGGCCTGGTCTACCTAGAAGCTGCTGGGGCTTTGTGCCCAGGGGTGCTGGGCGAGGCTCCCCTACTCTCTGGGTTGGTCCGGGGGCTCTTGTGCTGTGGTTGCTAGGAGCCACGTCCCTGGAGATGCCTCCCCTCTGGTCACTCGCCTGCCCAGGGCCCAGGGCTGGGTCCTCCTGTCTCCTGCTCTCTGCTGAGGTGACAGTTTGGTGGTGTTCCTACCCTGGGCCACCTGCCTTTTGGCTTCTGAGCGATTTGTCCCTGCCCTTGCTCCCTCCTCTGCTTGGCCCATTCCCCTCACCCACACAGGCCCCTGATCGTCACGCTGTGGGTTTCCTCAAATCTCTGTGACCCTCGATGCTGTTAAGCGTGGCCACAGGTGCCACAGAGCTCAGCTTAGGACCATGTAGGGCTGCCGTGCCAGGCTGCCTGGGGATGCTGCCGGCACTCGGCTATCTCCGGGGCCACGAGGGTAGCCACGCCAGCCCCGTTTCCAATCTGTCAGTCCCTCTTGTCACCTCTAACCGCTCATGGGGGGCCTGGGAGCGTCGTTACTGAGAACAACCCAGGTCGCAGGAGGCCAGGGACCTCTGCCAGAATTTGAGAAAGAGCAGCAAGGGCTCTGCCTCGTTCCCAGCCCCTTTCCTGGGTCTAGTGACCACCAAGTCCCTGGGGCTCCCAGGCTCGGGTTCCACCTCCCAGGGACCCGGCACGTTGTATCCATTTCCCGTCTCCGTCACAGGGCCTGGCGTGTGGGTGCTGGGTGGGAGGGCAGGGAAGTGAGTGGGGGTGGATGAGGACGGACGGGTGGACGGTGGGCGGCTAGGTGGACAGCAGAGGAGGTGAGCTGTAGGTACCTTGTGAGCGTGGCCTGTATGAATGGGCAGGACGTGGAGGGGATGACGGGATGAGTGGGGGGTGGACAGTGACGAGAGATGGACGGAGGGTGTTGGATAAGGAGATGCAGAGGGATAGTGGTGGTGGGTGAGGCTCGGTGAGACATGGAGGTGGTGGGTGGGTGGCAGATGGTGGTAAGGGAAAGAGTGGGGCAGTGGGTAGATGGGTGGTGGCCGGGTGGGTACACAGATGGGGAGATGGGTGGGAAGGCAGACGCCCAGTCACTTCTGCGGACACTGAGTTGGTGACGATGCCAGTGGGCTCAGGGCTGAGTGGGTCCGTGAGGGGAGCAACTGGCCATGCCGTGGTCCCTTTGGCCATCGACATGTGCTGCTTAGGCTGGAGCAGGGAGGGCCTGTCTGCTGATTCGGGTAGCTGAGAGAGGTGGCTGTCCTCCCGGGTGGCCTCGGACTGTGCATCTCCGGGCCAGATTCAGTACTGTTCAGCCTTTGGGGCAGGGGCAGCCGGAGGTTCCAGAGGCCTGTGTGGCCCCAGCTCTAGCTCTGGTAGGTTGGGGCCTCCTGGGAGCTTGCTGGCATCCTGGGCAGAGCCCCCAGCTGTGGGCCCACCCCACCCTCCTCAGCCTTAGCCTCCACCCCGTCTCTTCTCAGGGCCAAGGCGTGGGGTGGGCACCTGGCTGCTCCTAAGCCTTGGCTCCATGCCGGCCGGGCCAAGGTGGGGCCAGCATTGTCTCTCCACAGCTGGGGCTGCACCAAGCACAACTACACCTTCAACGCCCTGTCTTCGGAGATCAACTGGTGAGCTCACCCACGCCCTCATGCCAGGCCCCTCTGGGCAGGGCCAGGTGAGGTGGACAAGGTGGGGCGGATAGAGGGGTGGCAGAGGGTCAAGGCCACTCCAGGGAGCCACGAGGCAATGTGAACGTGCTGGGCTGCAGCTGGGCCCCGGAGGTGAGTGCAGGGCCAGGCTAGGGTTGCCCCTCGCCCAGCTGCGCCCTGCCTCTGAGGATCATCCTGGGCCAGGCTGCACTCCGGCCTAAGGCTCACCTCCCTCCCTCCCCAGGGCCCCCATCCTCTGGGTGGAGAGGAAGCTGACTCTGTGGGTGATCCAGGTCAGTGCCCCCCTCTGGTCCCCAAGTCCCATCTTTCCAGGCCCTGCCCCCCATTCTCCCACCCAGCTGTCTTCCTGCCAGCTTCTGAGGGCTTCTGGCTCTGCCCCTGCTCCCCTCAGTGGGCAGTACTGCCTCATGACCAGAGGGGGGCGCAGTGCTGGCCCTGGAGCAGCCATGGAGCTGGGCCGTCCTGTGGCCAAGGGAGGGGCCCACAGGAGAGGCAGGACAGAGCTTTCCAGCTTGTCCCTGTACCCTAGGTGCCCCCATCCTCCATGGTTCCCCCCTCCCTGGGGCCTGGGCAGCTGCTATGGTGGACTGTCCCTGGTGGGGGCCTGGGTCCCTCTTCTTGTGGGCCAGGCTCAGTCTCTCCGCCTGCTGTGAGCCTCTCTGTCCTTCCAGGTCATCGTGGCCACCATTAGCTTCCTGGAGACCATGCTGCTCATTTACTTGAGCTACAAGGTGGGCACCCACCTCACCTCCCCGCCCATGCGGCCCCGCAGTCCCGCTGTGGTTTTGCTCCCTCCTGCCCCAAGTCCACGCCCCCGTCCCTTGTCGTCCACCACGGCTCTGAACCCCGTGGCCTCCAGGGCAACATCTGGGAGCAGATCTTCCGCGTGTCCTTCGTCCTGGAGATGATCAACACGCTGCCCTTCATCATCACGGTGGGTGAGCTGCCCTGTGTCCGCCGCCCGTGCCCGCTCCCGCGCCGCCG
>NW_022900948.1:48243109-48249476 GCF_012274545.1 Fukomys damarensis
GGAACCTTTTCATCCCCGTTTTCCTCAACTGCTGGCTCGCCAAGCACGCGCTGGAGAACATGATCGTAAGCCAGCGCCTGTCACTCCTTCGCCCTCCTCTCTCCCGGAAGGAGCTTTTCCTGTGCTGGAGAGAAAGGGCTGGGAGGGGCAGGAAGAGAGGGCAGGACCCCTTGTGGCCGAGCCACAGACGCCAGGGCCATGAGAGCTGGCCACAGGTGTGCGCTCTGCTGCATGTCCAAGCCGGGCCCGTGTTCCCTGGAGATGGCAGCCCGGGGTCCCCACTCGGAGACCCAGACAGCCTGGCTGCACAGTGAAGGGGAGGCTGGGGCTGGCGGCGGGGGTCCTGGGAGAGGATGCTGAGGTTGGGCTGCCCTGGGTCCTCACCGTCTGCTTCCCAGCATCCCCCTGTGCACCTGTGAGGGATCCTGGCACTGTCCCCAACACCGTGTCCCCGCAGAATGATTTCCACCGCGCCATCCTGCGGACGCAGTCGGCCATGTTCAACCAGGTCCTCATCCTCTTCTGCACTTTGCTCTGCCTGGTCTTCACGGGGTGAGTGCCAGGCAGTGGGCACCAGGCCGCAGGAACAGCCCGCTCGGCAGGCACAGGCCAGGGCAGTACAGGTTGGCGTTCAGGGCCCTCATGGGGCCGAGGCTGTGAGGTGGGTGAAGGACAGAGCAGCAGAGGGAGCTGAGGCCCACGTCCAGGCTGACTCAGGGCCATTCCGTGGCCAAGGGAGGGGCCCAAGGGAGTCAGCTGGTACCCGGTTGGCAGGGCTGGGGGCTGGGAGCCAAGTCCCAAGTGGTCCCCAGGCTGAATTCAGACCTAGGGTCAGGACCGCGTGTGGGCAGAGGGCACCAGGCTGGGCTGCGCCCTCTCCTGGCAGCCGTCCTTCACGGGTGCCTCGTCCCCAGGACCTGTGGCATCCAGCACCTGGAGCGTGCTGGCGAGAACCTGGACCTGCTCACCTCCTTCTACTTCTGCATCGTCACCTTCTCCACCGTGGGCTACGGCGACGTCACGCCCAAGATCTGGCCGTCGCAGCTGCTCGTGGTCATCATGATCTGCGTGGCCCTCGTGGTGCTGCCCCTGCAGGTTAGTCCCAGCCCTGCGAGGCCCCCCTTAGCACAGACAGAGGGCGTGGGGACAAGAGGGCACCCGGCGCGCTGCACAGGAACCAGGGGCCCCTGTGAGCAGCATGCTCTCCCCAGGGTCTCTGAGTCTCAGGCACGGTGAGGCTGCTGTGCTGGGAGGAGAGGACAGAGCAGCAGTCCAGGCCTTGCATTCCAGGGACACGGGGCCCCTCAGTGCCAGGTGACCACTCTAGAAGAGGGCAGAGGCACGGGACTGGCAGGGCAGCCACCCTGCTCCCAACCACAGCCAGACATGATGGCAGCTGTCGGGGTCACTGGGCACTCGGAGGGTGGCTCCCACCCTGCCTCTTGCATCTCCTTATCTGCAGCTGGGCAGAGGCTGTGCTGCAGGCTCTCCCGCCCCGGACAGCCAGAGCAGCGGGGACCTCAGCCTGGGGACCTTCGCCTCTGAAATCTGAGGCAGTGTGCAGTGTTGGCAGCTCTCTAAATCCCTGCCAGTGTCTGTGCCGTTTCCCACAAGGCCACGTGCTGTTACCTGCCGTCCAGCCCATTGCCCCCGTTGGCTTCTGGTCTCTGAACGTCTGTGCAGAAAACTGCCGGTGTGCGCCCCGTGCCTGATCTGCTTGTGGGCTCCCCTTCCACAGGGGCTGGAGCGTGTGCGGCCCAACACCCTGACCTTTCCCTTTGCGGGTGTTTCTGCTGGTCTACAAAGACGACCCTTAGCCCTGGTCTCCCGTTTCCTTCCAAAAAGGCATCAGCCCCTCAGAACGGACCCCCTGTGGCGGGGCAGCCACTCCGCCCCGTCCCTCTCCGGCCTGGCTTCCTGACTCTGCCACGTAGTTTCTAATTCACTAGCTGTGGCCCCTCGTGTCCCACACTGCGGCTTTGCGGGAACCCTGTCATCCACATGGACTCGGGGGACCCAGCGGAAGGGAAGTTCCCGGCGCTCCTCGTGTCCTCCCTCTGGCTGCTGGCTCTGCTGGTCAGGGCATTTCCTGTAGATGGCAGCACAGCCCCGAGGAGGCAGGTTCTCTTTCCCGTCCTCGTGCTCTCGAGGTCTCTCTTTCCCTCTTCCTGCCGACCCCAGTGCCCTGCCTCAGGCCGCCCCTGTGGCTGAGGGGTCTCGCCGGGGTAACTGACAGACGGCCACACACCAGGGGCTTGAAATGCAGACCTGGTCCTCCACAGCGCTGAGGGCCACGTGTCCGAAGCCAGGGTCACAGGGTCTGAAGGGGGTGGTCCCAGTGTCCTTGGCTCCATCCTGTCCCCACCCCTGCGAGGACACTTTATCGGAATCGTTCCCAGAACCCACGTGCTGCGTCCGAGCTGATGCCCTCCGTGTCCCCCGCTGTGCCCGTGCCCGAGCCCGGGCCGTGCCCCATTCTGTCCTCTCTGCGGCTCTTCATCTGGGAGCCACAGAGCTGCCACCTCATACCAGGCCCCTCCTCAGGAAACGGGAGAAAGGGCCATGGTGCGATCTCTGTGGCTGTGGGCTTTCCCGCAGTGATGGCCATGCAGGCAGGACTGCTGTGGTTACCCGCACCTTCTCTCTTGTGCCCCTTGGAACACGGCTGCTCACAGCAGAGGTGGGAGCCACAGCGCTCGGCTTCGTGTGCCCCGAAGTCAGGCCAGCCTGGCCAGTTGGGGACGCGCGCGGTCCTCCCAGGGCTGGCAGTCATGGCTGACCTCACCGTGTGGGCAGCTGCCTGTCTTCCTTGTGCCTTGTCAGGGACATGAAGGGCAGGGTCTAGTCACCCACCTGTGCCCCTGAGATGAGGGATGACACACCGATGCCACTCGCGTGCCTTTCTAGGACAGCTGTTGTCAGCTGGAAGCCTCTTTCCGGCTCAGGGCTGGGCTTGTGTGCGTGGCTGTGGGCTGGGAGTCCCCTGGTGCCCCCAATTCCTGATGCCTTCACATGGACATGGAGGCTCTGGGCAGGTGGGAGTCTAGGGGTCACTGCTGAACCCATTCTTTAACTCATTTAGTCCTTGCCACACCCCAGAACCAGGCACGGCTCTGCACTTTGATCGAGGCTCAGAGCCACGCTGCCCACGAGGGGCCCAGGTTGCTGATGGCTGAGCCCACCCCATGCCATCTGCCAGAGGCCTGGCCTTTGGGACCCTACAAGGTCTTGTCACGGAGTCAGGGGATGCCTGGCGGACATTGTGATGGTGGTGCAGGTCCTCCCGTGGGAGTGGTGTTCGTGGTCACCCTTGTGTGACACTGGGAGGGGCCACAGCACACCCATTCAGGTGTGGGCTGGGCAGGCTCAGCGCTGCAAGTGGAAAGGGCTGTGCCCACCCCTCAGGTCCTCGCCTGTCACCCTCAGGCGCAGGCATGGGCCCTGGCGGTCAGCACACCCCTATGGCCCTGAGCCAGTAGGTCGGCAGCCTGACACCTGCTGTGGTCCCACTCTTGGAAAATCCCAGCAGCCATTGGTTTGCTGCCAGGCGAGCCCAGGGTTGATGGGAAGGCGGGGACTCGGGGCTGCCTGGTGTCTGGGTCTGGGCTGGCATCCACTCGCGGCCTTGGCGTCAGAGGCTGGGGTCTGGCCCAGCTCTGTCTCCACTGCTCAGTCCTGGAGGCGGGTGCCCATGCGCCTGTGTGGCCGAGTAAGCACTGTAGACCCACATGGCCGCCTACTGCGCGGGCTCCTGGTCGGGGCGCTGGTCCCTGTCCTCAATCCTGCCAGCTGGCCGGGCTGCATGGGTGTCTGGGCCTCTCTTGGTGCCCGTCCCCGGTGCCCATGCTCAGCCCTTGTCCCCCGCAGTTCGAGGAGCTTGTCTACCTCTGGATGGAGCGGCAGAAATCGGGGGGCAACTACAGCCGCCACCGTGCGCAGACAGAGAAGCATGTGGTCCTGTGCGTGAGCTCCCTCAAGATTGACCTCCTCATGGACTTCCTGAATGAGTTCTACGCCCACCCCCGGCTGCAGGTGAGGCCGGGTGCCCAGACCCGGGGTCCCCTGGAGTCCCACACAGGGGCGAGGCTCTGACCTGCAGCGGCCGGCAGGACTATTACGTGGTCATCCTGTGCCCCACCGAGATGGACATCCAGGTGCGCAGGGTCCTGCAGATCCCCCTGTGGTCTCAGCGGGTCATCTACCTCCAGGGTTCTGCCCTCAAGGACCAGGACCTCATGCGGGCTAAGTAAGTGCAGGCCAGCTGGGCATGGCCCGGGACAGGTGTGGGGCAGGAACAGGCGGGGCCACCCAGGGAGCCCCACCCTGCAGGCGTCCGGGGTTTCCGTGGTGCTCTGGAGCTCAGAATAGATGCGGGGGAGAAGCCACTGCCAGAGTCGGGGAGGGGGTGTAGCTGCGGGTGGATTAGGCTTAGGGGAGCTGACGAGTGACTCAGGTGCTGAGGAGGAGGAAGACGCTGTTCTGGGAACTTTACAGAATTTGCTGACATACCGCCTGGACTCCTGAAAGCCCCGCAGCCCAGTTTTTACTCCTGGGCTGTCTGTCCCTCATTGTGTAGGATGAGAGCCAGCCGGGACACCGGTCAAGGTCCCTCACTGACTCTGAGCCAGGCTCTGGGCTGTAGGCAGGGGCAGCAGTACCCAGCTGGGCAGGGAGGTGCGAGGCCCACATGGGCTGCAGTGGGGCTGGGAGCCATGGGTGCGGTGTGGCCAGGCAGGGGAAGGACAAGCTATGCCCACGGCGAGCCTCAGGCTGATGGGGACTCGGGTGTGGGACCTGGCAGCTGGACAGAGTCCCCAGTGAGATCAGCAGGCCAGGCCAGGGCTCAGCACACAATGAGGTGTGGTCTCAAGGCCCCTCACAGCCTCAGCCCTGGATCCTAGCCCTGATAGCTGGAGGCTAAAGCAGAGGGGATGGACCCCGCCAGAGGGTGGTCAGCAGCCCCACACGGCCCCAGGCTGCCCGGTCATGTGCATCGCTCAGTGCCCAAGCCTCATCCTCCTGAGGGTGTTGGGCAGCCCGGCTGCCCAGAAAGAGCCCAGAGAGGCAGGGAGGGTGCAGATTCAGGCTGCCCTTGCCTCAGCCTCCCCGCCTGGCCACACTGAGCAGCTACTGCCTGCAGGATGGACAACGGGGAGGCCTGTTTCATCCTTAGCAGCAGGAATGAAGTGGACCGCACAGCCGCCGTGAGTGAGGCCCTCCAGGCGTGGAGTGGGGCTCGTGGAGCCTGTGTGGCTCACTTACTGGTACCACCCACCTCCCCAGGACCACCAGACCATCCTGCGAGCCTGGGCCGTGAAGGACTTCGCCCCCAACTGCCCCCTCTACGTGCAGATCCTCAAGCCCGAGAACAAGTTCCATGTCAAGTTCGCAGGTACGCCTGACCTGGAGGCAGGAGCGTGGGGCTGGGGGCTGGGGCTCGGGCCACACAGCCCAGGGGTGCAGGCCGGGGATGGCAGACCCCCATCTTTACCACATCGGCAGCAGGCAGTGTGGTGGGCACCTGCCTGGGCAGAGCCTGCGCTGGCGCCTGGGGGTCAGTGAGCAGGCCAGGTCTCCGTGAGCTCCCGCAGAGCTGGGCCAGAGAGACGCAGAGGCACCTGGAGGCAAGATGTGTGCATCGGGTGGGTCAGGCGGGAGGGCAGGCCGCATGGTGGCCCTGACCGCCTGCCCCAGACCACGTGGTGTGTGAGGAGGAGTGCAAGTACGCCATGCTGGCCCTGAACTGCGTCTGCCCGGCCACGTCCACCCTCATCACCCTGCTGGTGCACACGTCCCGCGGCCAGTGAGTGTCCTCGGGCGTGGCCACCGCCTGTGGGGGGCTTCCCCAGGGAGGTCACGGGGGCAGCAGGAGCTGCCTGGCAGGACGGATGGCAACGTCGCTTACCCCACCCGCCGGCAGGGAGGGACAGGAGTCCCCGGAGCAGTGGCAGCGCATGTACGGGCGCTGCTCAGGCAACGAGGTCTACCACATCCGCATGGGGGACAGCAAGTTTTTCCGCGAGTACGAGGGCAAGAGCTTCACCTACGCGGCCTTCCACGCCCACAAGAAGTAGGTGTGGGCGGGTGGGGTCCCGGGCCAGGGAGGAGACTGCAGAGGCCCATGTGCCAAGCGGCTGCGGCCGTTCTGCCGTGCCCAGGTACGGCGTGTGCCTCATCGGGCTGAAGCGCGAGGACAGCAAGAGCATCCTGCTGAACCCAGGCCCGCGCCACATCCTGGCCGCCTCAGACACTTGCTTCTACATCAACATCACCAAGGAGGAGAACTCGGCCTTCATCTTCAAGCAGGAGGAGAGGCAGAAGCAGCGCGGCCTCACGGGCCAGGGGCTCTACCAGGGGCCCTCGCGCC
>NW_022900948.1:48249652-48256856 GCF_012274545.1 Fukomys damarensis
CCTGCCTGGGGAGGGGAGCTGAGCCACTGTGCGGGACCCCCCAGGGACGGTGGCCATGGACCTGCAGAACGCCGAGTGCCAGCCCGCGCAGGGCGGAGGTAGCAAGCTGACACTGCCCGCGGAGAATGGCTCGGGCAGCCGGCGCCCCAGCATCGCACCCGTCCTGGAGCTGGCAGACAGCTCTGCGCTGCTGCCCTGCGACCTGCTGAGCGACCCTTCAGAGGACGAGGCCACACCTTCCGAGGACGAGGGCGTCTCCGCGGTAGAGTGAGTTTGTGGCGGCTGAGGGCAGGGTACCCGGAGCCGGCCCGGCTGGGGGCGCTTCCAGGGTCCTGCACCCGGGCCTGGTCCCAGCTGAACAGTGTGCTGAGGGGGCCGCTGGGCCACGCCCCTCCCTGCTGATGCTAGGGTTAGCTGAGCACCGGGGCCCTAAGGGCTCCGGAGCAAGGTCCTCCACACCCACCCCAGCCACAGTGAAGCCAGGTGGTGGCCCCCAGTTGCCTCTCAGCAGCACAGGACACAGCCCACCTGGCTCCCAGTTTCCTCAGAAGTCACCAGTGGGGATGCCGGGGACCCACGCCCAGGCCCAGGGCCACAGCCCGCCTGAATGGCCACTTCCTGTGCAGTCAGCAGGGGCCCAATTGGTCCTCCACACATGGCCATAGGGCAGGGGTGCCAGCCATAGGTCACTGAGCACTGCTGCCTGGGTGGCTCTGACAACGGGGCCATGGGTCAGAGCTCCCACACTGTGGACGGGGCAGCAGGCCCCTGAGGCCACATCCCTTAGGCCCATCAGGCCCACTTGACGTGGTGTGGTGTGTGTTGTACTGCTGGGATCAGGAAGAGGTCTGATCTTCTGGGAGACCAGCCTGGCCCAGAGAAGCCTGCTGGCTGGGGTGCTCAGACACCAGGGAGGGTGGTTGGGTGGTCAGACCCCTGGGTTCCACAGGGTTCCACAGCCTTGTGTGGGTCCTCACACATGCAAGTGTGTGTGTGTGTGTGTGTGTGTGTGTGCACGCGCGCACACCTGCGCACGCACGCACGTGGTGGGGTCCCAGGTGTACAGCACCTCCGCCCCATGGAGGGCTCATAGCTGGGGTGCCCTGGGACAGCCCAGTGGGGGTGACACCTTCCCCGGCCCCTCTGGGACCCTAGGTGGGGAGGAGCAGTGAGGGTCCCTTCTGTGCCCCACTTTGGCCTGAGCCACTCCAGGGCCCTGTTGGGAGCCAGGCCCCCCTTGAGCATTTCCTGACTGGGACAAGTCCTGGCCCCACATGGCTTCCCGGGCTGGGCGGGTCCCGCTGGTGCTTACGGAGCAGCCTCTTAGGCGGGGGGGTTTTCAGGTGGAGCAGGCCACCTTGGCCACTGGAGCCCCCGGGCAGGGTGGCCGTGAGCTGTGCGGTGCTGAGGGCCCCATCCCTGGCAGGTACGTGAAGGGCTACCCACCCAACTCACCATACATCGGCAGCTCCCCCACCCTGTGCCACCTCCTGCCTGTGAAGGCCCCATTCTGCTGCCTGCGCCTGGACAAGGTGAGGCTGAGGCGGGGTCCCACATCCCCCCTCTAGTGACACAACCATCTGATCCACTGCGAACTCCGAAGCGGCTGCAGGAATCCCTTCCCCAGTCGCCGAGCTGCAGTGAGCGCCCTGCTAGTGCTGGGCTGCCCAGGCCAGGTCAGAGTGTGTTTCTCCTGCACGACCCCAGAGCAGCGTGGAGCCAAGCCCCAGACGTGTCCCTGAGGGCGAGGACCACGCAGGTGACCTCAGCGCAGTGACCGGGACCGGGACAGGACATGGCCTGGCACCTGGTCTGCTTCTGCCCACAGCACCTAGGTCTGCGTGGCCTCATGGCCCATGACAGTACCTTCCCAGAGGCACATGCTGTGGCTCCCTTTCCTTACCATCCTTCATGATTATTTTTTGGGTTTGTTTTTTGTTTATTTGTTTTGTTTTGTTTTGCTCCCAGGGATCTTTTAAATGTTTGGTTTTTGGTTTGTTTTAGTTTTTGAGATAGGGTTTCAGTATGTAGTCCAGGCTGGCCTCAGAGTTGGGGTGGTCCTCCTGCCTCAGCCTCCCAAATGCTGGGATGACAGGCATGGGCAGCCTTGGTGGGCCCGGGCTGCTGGCAGGTGGAGCCTGGCATGGGTGGCAGCGCTGGCTCCATCCCCAGGGCTGCAAGCACAACAGCTACGAGGATGCCAAGGCATATGGGTTCAAGAACAAGCTCATCATTGTCTCAGCGGAGACGGCAGGCAATGGGCTGTACAACTTCATTGTGCCTCTGCGGGCCTACTACAGGCCGCGCAAGGAGCTCAACCCCATCGTGCTGCTGCTGGACAACAGGTGGCGCCACTGCTCCCACTCCCCAGGCCCCACTGTGTTCTCTTCCTCCTCCCTTGGTCTCGTGTCCCTTTTTAGAGGTTCTGCGTGGCTCCTCCCCCCATGGGGCCCAGGACCTCCCTCGTCTTGGCCCCGTGTTTCCCCTTGGTTAAAGCGATCTCCAGTCCCTTGGCCCTGCCGGCTCCCTGGGTCCCCTGCTGCTCTGGGGTGTGGGGAGGGCGGGATGCGGAGCAGATGCCACCTCCGCCTGCCGTCCCTGCAGGCCCGACCACCACTTCCTGGAAGCCATCTGCTGCTTCCCCATGGTCTACTACATGGAGGGCTCCGTGGACAAGTAAGGCTGGGGCCGTGGGGGTCTGTATCCTGCATGGCACAGTGCCTTCCAGTCTCCCCAGCGCGTGACAGGGTGTCTGGGCACGAGGGTGGAGCCTGCTGACCTCGTGGGCCTGCGGCCACGGCTCTGCCGCTGCTCCTCCCCGCACAGCCTGGACAGCCTGCTGCAGTGCGGCATCATCTACGCCGACAACCTGGTGGTGGTGGACAAGGAGAGCACCATGAGCGCCGAGGAGGACTACATGGCCGACGCCAAGACCATCGTCAACGTGCAGACCATGTTCCGGTGAGGGCTGCAGGCAGGGGGACGGCGAGACCCCACACTGACCACGGAACCTGCTGAGACCCACACGTGACAGGACACATCACACGACCCACATGTGACTATGGGTCCTGCCCCGAGACCCACACGTGACATGGGACCTGCTGAGACCACACGTGACCACGGGACCCACCCCGAGGCCCACACGTGGCCACACTCACCCTGTGGCCCTGACTCCCCCAGGCTGTTCCCCAGCCTCAGCATCACCACGGAGCTCACACACCCCTCCAACATGCGCTTCATGCAGTTCCGCGCCAAGGACAGCTACTCTCTGGCCCTCTCCAAGCTGGAAAAGGTGAGTAGCACTGGAGAGCAGGATGGCAGCAGGAGCTATAGCCACAGGGGTCCTGGTATGGGCACCGGAGGCTGCCTCCCTGAGCTCCTGGACGCCCTGGCCACAGCAGGACTCATTGCTGGTCCCTGGTCAGTGTGGAACCCCTCAGAAGGGCCGTTAGATTCCCAGAGCTGCTGGACACCAAGGGTGTCCTCTGGCCTCTGCCAACTGCCCTGGGAAGAGGGCAGAGCAGGAGCTGGCCCTGGACACCCAGGGGCTCCGTGGAGGGCATCACTGGGGGTCAGGTGTGCACAGCACCAGGGTCGGGGATT
The DNA here is from genome assembly GCF_012274545.1 of Fukomys damarensis. Lineage (NCBI taxonomy): Eukaryota > Metazoa > Chordata > Mammalia > Rodentia > Bathyergidae > Fukomys > Fukomys damarensis. Next base: position 48,253,256 of record NW_022900948.1, read on the forward strand.
CTGCAGGCACAGCCCACTGGGAACTCAGGCCCCTCCGACATACAGCCCCTGTTGGGTTGCCCTGGTGCCCCCGCCCGCCAGGGACTTGTGAGCCTGAGGGCTGCCAGAGGCCCAAGACTTGGGCAAGTGGCCGTGAGAGACCAGGGCCACCCCGGCCAGAGCCAGTGCACGCTGCTCCCCATGGGCATGAGGTCACCAGGTTGGACAGTCCCAAGCCTGTGTGACCACCCAGGAGTACCTGGCAGTGCCCACCTAAGCTGGGACTGACTGTGTGGACAGAAGGGACAAACACTGGAGCCGATGTGGCACTGTCCAGCCGGAACCTGCGCAGACAGCAAACGCAGGTTCTACTCAGCTGGACCAGACCGCGTGGGGACCCCGGGCTCTGGCTGCACGGGGAGTGAGAGAAAGCCGGGTGGACAGAGGGTGGGCGGCTCCGCCTGCCTGGCCCAGGCCCTGCCCACACGGGAGCCCTGTCCCTCCACGGGCTGGACGCAGACTTCACATCGCGGGAGGTCGCGTGGGACGGCTTCACCTCTGCAGCCACACCTGAGTCCTGTGTTGGGGCTGAGGAGGACGCTTGGCATCTGGAGACAGCCTGGCTCAGGTACACAGAGACAGTGCTGCCTCCCCGGAAACAAGCCTGCCCTAAGCAGTTAGGAGGGGAGGTTGGCAGACACAGCCTGGCACTGCCCTGCTCCATGGACATCACCGGCTGTCAACACTTTCGGCCGGGCTCCTCCACCTCTGCAGGGCCCACGTGGGGCTCTGTGACCCTAGGGGTGGCAGGGACCGGCTGGGGCGTCAGGACACCCTCCTGGACAAGCTCGGGCTGCCACACCTCGGGAAGTGGCCTGGGATGGGGTGGCAGAGTCCGTGGTCACACCGTGCCTGGGGGTGCCAGGCCTGCAGGAGGTGCAGGAGTCCCCAGGCCGCCTCGGCCTGCTAGACAGCAGACAGAACTCCCGGCAGCAGAGACCCTCTTAGAAGAAATGTGAGATGGTTTAGTGGAATAAAAAAGCACAGGTATGGTGACGCATACTCCACGGCAAGTAATACTGAAAAGCTAAAGAAAATTTAAAGCAAGACATCACCCTAAACCCCTGCGGCTGCATTCGACCAGGGGACACGTGGAGCAGGTGCACCAGGAGGGAGAGCAGGAGGGCAATGCTGCCGTGCATTCAGACTCCACAAAGCTAACGAGGAGGGCAGAGAGGAACCTGTTCATGGCACTGCTGAGTGCGCCTTGGCGAGAGACAGCGTGAGCGGGCATGCACGGATGGTTTGACACCACGGGGCTGGCCAGGGCAGGCAAAGGCACGCTCCGGGGCAGCCCTGCCCCGTGCCACATGCGGCCCATGCCCGGTGGCCTGGGGTCAGCATCGGTCTGTGTCCCCGCCCCCACCCGCCCACACTGCAGCCACATCCGGAGGACAGCTGAGCGGGTGCTGTGCCAGAGAAGAGATGCAGCCTTGGCCAGAGCAGGATTGGTTCCGCGAGGGCCTGAGCTCTTCTGCCTCCTGGTCTCTGCAGATGTGGATTAGCGCCCATGCTCTTCTGAGTAAAGAGCAGGGATTTCTCCTGTTTCGTCACCGGCAATGCCAGTCTGTGGTCTCCCTGGGCATGTGGTCAGGTGCCCTGCTCCACACAATGATGCCCACACACCCCATGCCTTGCCTGATGCCACCTTTGGGCTGGAAGTTCTCACTAGCTGCCTGGCAGCACCCCTGGAAGCCGCTGCTTCCTCAAGTGATTGAGGCCGTGCCTCTGAGCTGACCAGAGCCCCCCGAGGGTACAGCCAGACAAGGAAGGGCCCGGAAGCTGTCCCATGCATACAGGGACTGTTCGTGGGAAAGGACCCAGGCTGGCCACGTGGGCCATGTCAACATGGCTCTTGGAGGAGGGAGGCAGGGTCGGGAAGGGGCTACCCTGTGGCTTGGAGGACAGAGGAAGAGGCCCTGGCTGTGGAGCTACCCATGCTTGCAGGGGCACAAGGCCCCTGCCCTGGACTTCAGCCGGGGCAAAACGTGTTGTTTTGAGCCACTAAATCTGTGGCATCTTCTCGACAGCCCCAGAAAACTCGTGCAGCAAGTCCCCAGGCGCCAGGAGCAGCATGGGTACTGCGTGGGGAGGGGAGGCGCAGGTGTCCGGCTCACTGCCCGACCCTGCCTGCCCTGGTGCCCTCGGTGTGCTCGTGAAGTGCGAGTCAGGGTGAAACTTCGGGGTCGAGGACCCGGGGCTGGGTCCAGCCCAGTGTAGCAGCCTCCCCGCCCCCAGAAGCCAACTCCACAGGGCGTGTGGGCACAGGGCAGGGAGTGTGCTGGGCTCGCAGCCCCTAGCACATGCGTGTGTGTGCGTGCGCACGCGCTTGCATCCACGCAGTGGGCACAGAGCCTGAGGCGCCCTCTCTGCAGCGGGAGCGAGAGAACGGCTCCAACCTGGCCTTCATGTTCCGCCTGCCGTTCGCTGCGGGCCGAGTGTTCAGCATCAGCATGCTCGACACGCTGCTCTACCAGGTGAGAGGGGCGCAGGGGCGCAGGGGCGGGGCCCTGGGAGCCTCCTGGGGCCGCTCCTCCCAGCTGCTCAGGGTCCGGGTCCGGTCCGTGCTGACCTGAGGCGCTCAGCCCGGTCCTGCTGCATCCGGAACCCGGTCAGCGCCACTCCCACCCTCAGTCCTTCGTGAAGGACTACATGATCACCATCACGCGGCTGCTGCTGGGCCTCGACACCACCCCCGGCTCTGGCTACCTCTGTGCCGTAAGTCCCGGGGGGCTGGGGGCGGGGGTGCTGCCTGTCCCAGGTGGGGCTCAGGGCGCTGCCCTTGCAGATGAAGGTCACAGAGGACGACCTGTGGATCCGCACCTACGGCCGCCTCTTCCAGAAGCTGTGCTCCTCCAGTGCCGAGATCCCCATCGGCATCTATAGGACCGAGTGCCACGTCTTCTCCTCCGAGGTGGGCAGTCCCCAGGGGCCCCATCAGGGCCCCACTTGGGGAGCACCGAGGGCCTGTGCACCTGGGAGCTGGGAGGTTGCACCCTGGCCCTAGCCCAGCCTGTTTCCTCTGCAGCCCCAGGATCTCAGAGCCCAGGTGAGTGCCCCATTCTGCACTGTGCCTCCCCAGGGAACCCCACCCTCAGAGCTCCTCCAGGCCCCGGAAACCCCTGTGCCGGAGGCTTGGCCTCTGGCTGTTTCCCTTCTCCTGTGCTGGTGGGTACACCTGGCTGTCCCTGCCCAGGTCCCAGCCCCTAGGCCACCAGCATGTGCCCATGGTCTGGCCTGGCTCACCTCCAGCAGCCCTGGGCCCTCTGAGGTGCTGCCCAGTGGGGTCCCCATGTCTCCCGCAGCTCGTGTGTACCCACCAAGCCATGCACGATGGGAGCCACTACCCTGGGGAAAGCCAGGCCCACAGAGATGAGGCTCACCGGGGCCATAGGGGCAGGCTGGACCCCAGCCCTAGGACAGGTCAGCACAGGGAGGCCTGGGCTCCGAGGGGACGCTCAGCCCCGCACCCGTCCCGGGCTGGAGCGGGAAGGAGCCCAGCCTGGCCCAGCCTCCCTGCCCCCTCGCCCCTCAGCCTCCGCCCGCTCAGTCCCAGGTGTCC
>NW_022900948.1:48257399-48266617 GCF_012274545.1 Fukomys damarensis
AGCCTGTGCCGGCGCTCCGAGCGCCAGGAGCTCTCCGAGCTGGTCAAGAACCGCATGAAGCACCTGGGGCTGCCCACCACCGGCTACGGTGAGCGCCGCTGCCCCCAGCCACACGCTGGCGCCTTCCTGTGGCCACTCTGCCTGTCCCTCTCTACTGCTCTGGGCCTGCCTCCGTGTCCCCATCCGTCAAGGGAAGGGGCTGTAGAGCCCGTGGCCTGGGGAGGCCGGGCACAGACCCCGCCTCCTGTGGGGACTGCAGCGTGGGGTCTCCATCATGGGAACAGACACGGCCATAGCAGGCCCCGTTTGCTACGTGGGCTCCCAGTGGAAGGAGTTCCAGGACCCCAAGGCCTGGTGTGCTGGGTGCCAGGGTGGAGCGGCTCCTCTAAGGGGACCCGCAGAGGCCTCTCCCAGCCAGGTGTCCCTCAGCATCCCTGCCCTCTTCCGGAGAGCGGGCCCTGTACTCGCCCACAGTAGGCATGGGCAAATGGAGTCCAGCTGGCCCGGCCACCCTGGCACCAGTGCCTGCCCTGCGCCCCTGCGGTCCTGCCCAACCAAGGAGCTCGCAGAGCAGCCCGCTTCCTTCTGGCAGCTGAGTGGCTTTCCGAGGCGGCTGTTGCTAGCCACTGTGCCCCACCCAAGGCTTGCTGACCTCTCTCTCTCTGTTTCTGTCTGTGCCTCTCCTGTGTGTTCTTAGAGGACGTAGCAAATTTAACAGCCAGTGATGTCATGAATCGGGTAAACCTGGGATATTTGCAAGGTAATTCTGCCCCGGAGAACAGACTGCTGTGCAGGGGATGTGCCAGCTGTTGCCGCCCCGGCGGCCAGGCAGTGGCAGGAGAGATGAGAGGGTCGGGCCTCTCCCTGTCAGCCAGGGTCTGGGCTTGGCTGCCCCCACTGGACCTCGTTACCTCCTCGGTGTTTCTGTGCTTGTGCCGGTCTGGGGAGCTCTGGTGCGTGGCGTGTGCCCATCAGCCCAAGCCCTTCCGCCCACCAGGCCGCTGCAGGCTCTGAGGCCAGTGGTCCCCAACCCCATGGTGTAGCTGGCGACGCCCAGGACTGAACGGCCGGGGCTTGAGTGCAGGACCTGTGGGCTGCCGGAGCTAGGCGATGTGGCAGTCACCCCCATGGCGCTTTGAGAGCAGGGTTTTTTGTGTGTGGCTGAGATGAAGCTAGGCCCTGCATCACTCTTCCGGGGTGCACCATGCACCCTACCCTGGGAGATGCTGCGACCCCTGCCCACTGCACGGCCGCAGAGCTCAGGTCAGTCTGGCCTGTGGCCTGGCAGCCCAAGGGCTCTGGGGCCTTCCGGGGTGAGCAGGCAGGGTCAGCTCAGGCAGTACCCTCTGCCAGGGGGGCTGTGGGTGGCCGCAGGGTGAAGCTCAGCAGCTGCCCCTGCTCTTGCCCCTGGCTCACCCCACAGCTTGGCTCCCAGAAGAGTGCTCTCTTCTGGGCATTGGGGCTCAGCCCAGCGTGGGCAGCTTCCATGGCTGGTGCTGCCTTGTGCCTGGCTGTCCCATGTCCTCACAGCTCCTGGGCAGGGTGGGCAGCTGCAGGCCTTGAGGGCACCAGGCTCACGTGCCCATGCACACAGTCTCCTGAGCACTGCCTGTGTGCTTGCTGGGGTCCAGGATGTGGGGGGTGCTGTGGCAGCACCCCACGAGTAGATGGCTGCCCACACCTGAGCTGGGACAGAAGGGCCGGCAGGGTGTGCCTCACTGCCAGGCCTCGCTCAGGTGCAGATGAGGCAGAGGTGGAGCAAAGCCTCCATCACAGGACATCCGAGTCCCAGCCCAGGGAGGCAGGAGCTGGAAAAGGCAGGAGGAGCCTGCTGGGCTGGGTCAGGATGCGGTGCAGAGGTCCCACGGGTGCACCTGCCGCTGTTCCTCAGCAGCAGGCCAGCCCCGCCCCCTGCCTGCCCCGAGCGTGGACAGGGCCAGTTCTCAGGAATGGCACAGCTCTCTGGCTCTCCTGGCAGTCAGCACATGTACCAAGCACACCCAGCCCCCATCCGGTCCTGGAAATGCTGGCTGGTGGGCACACAGTGGGGCTGGATGCACTTGTGGGCCTCATTTCTATGGCCCCAGCTGTGTGCCCTGCCGGTGGCTGAGGTCTGGGTGTAGGGCTGCATGGGGGCACGCGATCCTGGGGCCCACGCCTGCCACTTGGGGCCAGCAAAAAAAGAGGGAACACAGCTGTGGCCAGAATCACAGTGCATGGTGGACAGGACGAGCCCCATGTGGAGAGGGGCAGGGTGGTCAGGCTAGTCGTCCCAGTCAAGGATGCAGATGCTGGCACCAGCTGACCCACTGAGGGTCCCCGAGGCCCACCCTCACACCCTCTGCAGAAATTCTGACCCCAGCATCTGAAGCCACAGCCCCGATAGACACGAGGCAGGGCCCACACCCCACCTGTGTGGCAGGCATGGCTTCCCTGGCCTTGCAGAGATTCTGGGCCTCTTGGGCGGCACTGCCAGCATGGTCCCTGGGGCAAGGACATGCAGGGAACCAAGCTGGAGAGGTCCAGAGGAGAGGATGTCCTGTCTCGGGTCACTGATTTGTCTGTCTTTGAGTCTGGGGGTACTTAGATACCATCCAGGTAAACTGAGGCCCATGGGCTCAAGATTAGGCCTCTGTCCCTGGGTCACCTGGGTCCCTGCTAGCCAAGTGCAGCTGTGTGGGAGGTGCCCTCGGCCTGTGCGGCACTGGCCCAGCAGGAGAGTCTTGTCCTCGGAGCCACAAGTTCAATGGGCACCCTGGGCTGAGTGCTGCTTGGGACTGGGGTCCTCAACAAAAGCCTGAGCCCGGGAGGAGGGTGGGCTGCCCAGGGGGCTATGGGACGGTGGCAAGGCAGGGCATCTGGGAAGGGTGAAGAACCGGCTGAGCTGGGTCGTGCAGGCACTGGGCTGGGCGTGTGCAGCGTGAGGCCACAGGTATGCGCAGGGCAGTTGTATCTGCAGGCAGGTGTGTCTCGCACGTGCAGGGTGTGTGCAGGCGTGCACACTGTCTCTGGTCGGGCCCACCCTGAGGCAGTGCCCCTTTCAGCTGCCTGGGCTGGGTGAGCTGCGGGGTGTCGGTTGCATCCTGGCAGGAAGGGCCGGTCCAGGTGTGGCGGGCAGGGCAGGCGGTGACGCTGGCCGCCACTCCTTTGCAGACGAGATGAACGATCAGCAGAACACCCTCTCCTACGTCCTCATCAACCCCCCGCCCGACACACGGCTGGAGCCCAACGACATTGTGTAAGTGTGCGCGTGTGAGTGTGTGCGTGTGAGTGTGTGCTGGCTCCTCAGGCCCCAGGGTGGCAGGGGCAGAGGTGCCGCTGCCCCAAGGCCCTGCTGTCCTCCACAGGTACCTCATCCGCTCTGACCCCCTGGCCCACATGGCCAGCAGCTCCCCGAGCCACCAGAGCAGCTGTAGCAACAAACTGTCCTCCTGTAACCCCGGGACCCGTGACGAGACCCAGCTCTGAGGCCGGACCTGGGCCCCAAGGGGCCACAGCAAGGACGCAGGAGGGAGCAGCCACACACTGCTCTGGCCGCCGCTGCTCACAGTGGCTCCTGGGATGTGGCCAGAGCGGAGGAGGGCCTTCGCACCCTCTGGGAGCTGGTGGGAAGTGTTTTTTAAAACTATTTTTACAAATCTGTGACCTATGTCCACAGCTATACCGCAACTCGTGACTAGGATCCAGCCAGGGTGAAGGGTGGGCAGGTGGGGACTAGACACCACCAGAGTCCTCTTCCCTGCAAGGCCACATCTAGGCACTGCCAGAGGACAGAGTCTGGGAGGGGAAGAGCGCCCCTGGGACTCAGTGCAGGAAACCCCATTGCCCACACAAGGGCTGCCCAGCATGCTCAAGGCCAACTGGGCTCCTGCAGGGCAGGGCGTATAGTTGCCCTCTGCTGTGGTGTGGCTGGATGCACGACTCCGCGGGAGTCAGAAGAATTTCCTAGTTTTACACCTGGCTCTTAGGGACATGGGGCAGACAGACCGGCATCTCCATAGCCAGCCCACTCTTGTAAAGCAAAGCCTTGTTTAAACGCCAACACAAGAAGCACAATTAGCCCTGGGAGCTGCCTGCTGTCCCTGGCCTCCAGAGTCCCCTCCAGGGAAGAGGCTCGGGACTGTGGTCACTGCCACTGTCCCTGGAATACCCCTCGGCCGGTGCCTGGTGATCCCTGCACCCTGTAGGCTGCATGTTAGAAGGTAGCTGCCCAGAGATGCAGGGCTCTAGGCCGGGCCTGGAGGACACCGGGGCTCACTTATTTCAATTAAAAATGCCCATTGTGGTCCCTGCCCGACCTAGGCCGGGCCAGCACAGTTTTCCTGGTGTGAGAATCAAACCCTGTGCAGTGCATTGGATCGGCAGCTTGGCTGAGGTGGGGTGGGGTGGGGCACCCAGTGTCTGGAGCGTCCCTGGGGCAGAAGACCCAGGTTTGAGGGTGGGCACAGCTCCTGTGAGACCAACAACTGTTGGTGACCCATCCATTGGGAGGTAGGGCTGTGTACCTTACCTGTGTCCATTTCAGGTACCCCAAGAGGCTAGGGTGAAAGGGGAGGGCTCCTGACATCAGGGCAAGCAGCTCAGGGATAACAGGGAAGTGCTGGGGGGAAACTGCCGAGCAGGCGGGACTGCCCAGGGCCAGGCTGCCCTCTGCATGATACACACAGCACATGCTCCCACCCTGGCCTGTCTGGTGCCCTCTCAGTGCCTAGAAGTCCCAAGTGCAGCGTTCTTGAGGACAGAGGACACAGGCACAGAAGGGTCCTGTAGCCTCAGGGCAGGGAAGCCCTGGGCCTCCAAGTGGCAAGCACCGACCCTGGGCCGGGGTGGCCAGGCTGTCCCCGCTGGGCACCAGCCTCCTGCACTAGATAGGCCGAGCTTTCTTGCCCAGGTGGGCTCAGTGCCCTCGGCTGCATCTCCTGCACCCAGGCTCCAGCTCCCTGTTCAGCCAGTCAGGTGCGGCCCTGGGCAGCACCTGGGAGAACATCCCCCACCTTGGGCTTGGGTGCAGCATCCTCCCATCCCTGGTGGGGGCAGGTGTGCCTGCCACAGGATCGCAGCTGCTAAGGATGTCAGGCCCTGGACAGGGTTCCTTGCTCCGCCAGAACACACGGGCTGCTGGGGGTGCCCTGCCGCCATCCTGAGACCTCAGTCACCAGCCCAATAAAGCCGCCTGTGCACCCAGCCTCCACCTCCTCCATCTGGTGGCTCTCTGGGTGACTGTCCTGGGTCCCTTCACTGACAGCCCTGGCAGCAGGAGGAAGTCCCAGGCCTGCTGTCCCCGCCCACCACAGTCCCCACAGCCCCATGCCCTGCCAACCCTGAAGCACTCATGAGACACCGGCTCAACACCGAGAAGGCCAGGACCTGAGCTGGCGGCCAGGCTGTTGCTGCCCGGGGGCTATCCCAACACGGGGCAGGACTTTTGAAACGTACTGTATTAGCAAGAAACGTTTTATTCTGGTCTTCCACCCCCAACTGCAGGCTCAGAAGCATGAGCGCCTTGGGCACTGCTGCTGTGGTGGTGAGGGGACTGCGCGTGGGTGTGGCTGCCTGGTCTTGGCCACCTCCCGGAAGCCACAGAAAGACGCTTATAGCAGCTGGCCTGAGAGGGGTGGGGCCGCGGGAGATGCCTGGCAGAGCCCAGGGTGGGCAGACAAGAAGCTGGGTCTTGCGATCACCTTCCTGCCCGCTCCCCACACTGGGAGCCTGGCTGGAGGCATCCAGCAGGCCTGAGCAGGCGTGCCACACCCAGGCCCGGGCCCCAGCCAACCTCCTTACCCACCTCGGGATGCACAGGCACAGTTGTGCTGACCACAGCTTCCTGTGGCCTCCTTCCTCACAGCCCACCCACCGTGCCACAGGGGCCGGTCACCTGCTTAACCCCCAGACCCTGGGCTCAGGGCACTGGCACAACTCCAACAGGGCTGGAGTATCCCCGGCCACAGTTCCACTGCCCACTGGTCCCTGTACCATGGTGCCCGCCGCGGGAGCGGCTTTCAAGCTTCCTGGAAGCAGTAGACCCACCCCTCTCCAGAGGGGGCACAGCCACTCGCCACCAGGGACAGCACAGGAACGGGCTCAGACTGCAGTCAGGCGGCACGGCCACGGCCGAGGCGCAGTGTTCCGAGGAACCCGAGTCTGGGCAGGGCTCCCTTGGCAGTGCTGCACCCCACACCTTGCTCGTGGGCACAGAGGAAGCCGGGAAACAGACACGGCCTGCTGGCTCCGGGCTGAGTGTGGGGCTGCAGCAGGCACTGTGGGTGTGCACTCAGCCATCCTGCTCGCCCGGGGCCCCACTCCGACTTGCCCTGTGCACTGCAGCTGGGCGTCGGGCAGCCACGCCAGGTCCTGACCCTGGTGACCACGCAGGGGCCATGTGGCAGCCACGGCCGCCCCACCCCAGGTCCCCATGCTCACTTGCCCCAGGCCACGCCGCACACCCTCAGCAGAGCTGTCACAGCACAATGCCCCTCCTTCCCTGGTGCTCAGGGCGCAGCCTCCTCACAGGCAGGCCAGGCCAGTGCCTCGATCGCACTGTCCAATGGGGCACCAGGGGACAAGGCTGCCCGCAGATGAGGTGACACACGGTTTCTGTCCTCCATGGCAGTTGGGATGGAGCCAGGTCTGCCACCCCCACCGTCCACCTTTTGTGACTGCAGGGTCTGGGCATCTCGGCTCAGCAGACAGGATGGCCAGGCACAGACAGACCCACCTGTCACTGAAGCCAAGGCCAATCCCTCCATCCTGCCGTGGCCTGGCCGCCCCCACTGCTGACGCCTCTTGAGCGCCCAACCTGGTCCTCTGCCACTCAGAGGCGCCAGCTCCCAGGGACGCTCAGGGCTCCCTGTCAAGGCAGCGGATCCTTCTGCTGGGCTGGAGAGGCCCCGCCACACCTGCCTGCTGCATCTTCCCACCCGGGGCAGTAGACCACCAACCCCCAAGGGGCAGGCTGGGTGTGCGTCACCGTGCAAACCCCAGAACCCATGTGCTTCCCGGGACCCTTGCGCACAGCACACAAGAGGTGCTGGGTGGGCACGCCGCGTGGGGGACAGGCCGGCCCAGGTCCTCAGAAGTGGGGTGGCCTGGTCTCTGCAGCTCCTGCGTCCCTAGGAGTCTCGTTACAAAGTTGCTTCCCGAGCAGAAGACTTGTGGGAGCCCATGTCATCTGCCCATGTCACACGTACAGCTGTCCCCGTGCCTTCAGGTGCAAGGTCTTCAGAGGAAGACGGTGAGACGCAGGCCCCGGCGAGGTCTGTGGGGTCAGCCCCGAGATGTGTGACCTCGGCCAGTGTGCAGGACCGCGAGTCGAGTCTGAGGGACACTGCAGCTGCCGGGAGCCCACCGGGCCTGAAGGCGAGCAACTCCATGCGGGCACACATCCCAGATTCTTATTCTGTTGCCACTGTAACTTTGACAACAAACCTGCAGAGATGCACGGCCTACAGGTCAGCAAAATGTCAGCAAGCCGAGTCCAACAACATGCAGAAAGGATCACGCAAGGCACAGGTCAGCTGAAACCCGGAAGCTCAGTCAACAAACCCACCGCCCTGACGGAGGGAAGGGAGGAGCCACACGAGAACGTGGGAAGAGGTGTGCAGTCCAGTGCACCTTCAGCACACGGAGCAGGGAGGGGCTGTCCCCAGGCGGCCCGAGAAACCCGCGGCTTTGGCACGGGCAGGGGAAGTGGGACCCGGGACGGACAAGAGGGGCACCCAGGGCACCGGTCCTGCTCAGCGGCCTTGGCAGGATGAGACCAGAAAGGCGCCGAAGGCAAAGAAGAAAATCAGAGGTTCAGTTACTATGTGGGGGGTGACGGACAGAGTTGTCTCTGTTTGGAGTCTGGTGAATCCACACGTTAGAATTAACAAGAGTTCAGTAAGAGTGCTGGGCGTGAGCCTGACAAAGTCACCTGTACTTTTCCATACACCAACTGCAAACAATTGGAATAGTCAAGGAAAGAAGTAACAGAAAAAGCACAAAGCACCTCGTAGCAGCTCGTCCCTGCACACGGCTCCCTCTGGGGTCACCTGACTGCACCACAGCTCCCACTGCAGTTGCCTGGACTCAGCACCCACAGACGAGGCCCTGCCCTGCCCAACAGCGGGGAGCAGGGCAACTGGGAACAGGCTCGAGGCCACTGCACGTCTGCCCCGGAGAGGCGAATCCCCGACTCACACGAGGAAGGGCCAGTCAGGTGCACAACAGGACAGACACGGCACAGTGAGAGGTCGGTCTCCAAGGGGCTTCCTAAGCTCGCGACAGGGACGGAGCTCTTAAATGTTAGTAACACAAACACAGGTAGGGCGGTCCTATAAATCTCAAGACCCTCTGATGACCACAGACAACCAAGTGAAGGAAAAAAGAGTAGAATAGGCAAAACCACATGCAGACATGGCACAGAACAAGAAAATCTGACCGGCAGGGCAGCTTTGCCTGTTATCAAAGACGCCAGTTAAAAGCGCAGAGGGGAGGACCGGCTCGGAGTGCAGTGAGGAACAGCATGGCCGGCTCCAGCCCTCCCACTGCGGCGGTAGGTGACCCGGGGGCCGAGGACAGGCCGTACCTTCACCCTGTAGGCTCTTGGCTGCCACGCTGGCACTGCCCACTGGCTGGGCCCAGGCCTTGAAGCACAGGCGAGCTGCTCCCCGCCACCTTGAAGGCCGCAGGGTCTCCCAGCTCAAACCTGCCAGCGCCCAGGGCATGGTGCCTTGCAGCAGTTGCAGCGTGGCACAGGAAGAAGGAGGCATTGACCACACAGAGGGCCGGTGCCTCAAGGGCCGAGGCAGGTCTGAAAGCTTGGCCACTTCGGGCCATAGAACTGTGCAGATTGGGTCCTGGGGTGACTGCTGTGTCCCCGCTGGAGGCCTCGCCACCCTGGAAGGTGAGGGTGCCCAGGCCACAGGCAGCTGCCATTCCCCACATGGCACTTGGAGATGCCCCCACCTTAGCCGCTCTTACACGGCCTGTGTGTACAGCACGAAAAGGCTGCTCTCGGCACCCCCAGTCTTTGCTTGTGGACAACACAGATGTAAAGAGATTCTGACAGTCGATGAAGTAGTTAGAAATACCACGCGTCTTGGAAACACCCATTTGTTTTAAAAATTGACAGAAAAGGGGCTGCAGATTTAGTCCAGTGGTGACACGCCTGCCTCGCAAGCGGAAGGTTGTCAGTTGATCCCCGGGACCAAAAGATTAAAAAAAAAAAAAAAAAAAAA
>NW_022900948.1:48266963-48313073 GCF_012274545.1 Fukomys damarensis
AAAAAAAAAAGAGGAAAGAAATGTCTTCTGGAAGTGACTTTTTGAAACAGAGCTCGTTAGAGCTAGGAGTGGTGCTTGTCATGTCTGTCTGTGGGCTAGGGGACACTGGGCAGAAAACAGAACCTGCGGAGGCCGTGGCTGGTAAGTCACCACTGTGCTCGTGCGCTCTGGTCCTCATTTACAGATATTAAAAACAACAATGTTAAGAACTTTACTAAAATAGCTGGTCCTTCGAGATCGTCTCAAGAGGCTGCCACCTATTAAAAAGTAGAAGCAGTGGTTTCTTTTTGTGAGAACTCACACAAAGTGTTGTTTGGAGGATCAACACCCCGCCGATGTGCATGACCACGGCTACGGCCCCTTAGGTCTGCGCTCTCACCCTGCTGCACACGTGGGGTACGAGGCGAACAAATGAGACATTTTACAGCATCCAGCCTTTTGTACATTTGCACAGTTTTGTATCAAAATTCCGACAAAAGATTGTCTCCTGAGAATTTGAGCATTTTAGCCCCTGGGTCAGCAGTGAAAGGCTCCTCTTTTCAGGACACTTCCTACTCTGGTTACGGTGTGCAGTGTCACCTAGACTGTGGTGTGTGACGCACAGGCTGAGCCCTTGCTGAAAATATCGTGTCGAGATGACTGGAAGAGCCCAACGCACGTTAAATGTAGAGGCAGTAAGACAGCACTTCGGGATTCTCTCTTTGCTACAGTTTCTGTGGAACAGAACAGTGTCTTCAGGAATGGACAGGTGAATTGCCCCCTGTGCAGCACGGCACCGTCTGGAGGGACGTCAGTGCCTTTGTACCGGGACACTCTGAGCATCTTTTCTCTGTGTCTTGTGGCTTTCGCTGACGGTGTGACGGGAAAATGCCCAAAGGCTGAGGTGGCGGCCGGTGTAGGGCAGAGCATCACACTCGGCACACCGCACAGTGACGAAACACGGAGAAGCCTTCCTCCGTATCGCGGCCTGGATCTCACCGTCTCGGACGTCACCTAGGCCTGCACTTGGGTGCTGGGTGAAGGCAGAGGAAAGCTCCAGTGGAAAAGATGCTCAGGTTCCAACCACTGCGGCGCACGCACTTTTATTCCTCAGTGCTATGTGACAGCAGACAGGCTTGAAAAGCCGAGGTCCAGAGCAGGAGAAGCGCTTGATGTATTTAAAAAAGTAGTAGAATAACGCTTTGTAAATAGCTTTTATAAATGGACAGGAAATATACCATCTGTGAGAAGAAAAAGCACTAAGACATATGCATTGTATTTCAAACACATTTCTTTAAAAGCGGTCACAGCATGGCACATCTGTGCTCCCACCACGGAAGGGAACCTACCTAGATTTCCAGGAGCTATGAACCCAGGAGAAAAAGAACCACCCAACCAAAGCAACCCAATTAGAAACGTCCTCCAAGGGCAGGAAGCAGGGCGATGCTCTGCTCTTCCTTTCCACACTTGACCCACAGGACACGATCCCTTCTGCCAAGAAGCAAGCCAGTCCCGTCTCCTACGGACCCGATCCACCCTGGGCACTGTGGCTGGCACCAGTGTGGCGGGTGCGGCTGTGCTGGGGACTGCTCTGCTGCTGGCGTGGCCCAGTGCCTGTCTTCAGCACAGGAGTGTGGCCTCCACCCTGCTGCGTCCCACTCCAGAGGGAGATGCTGCTGACACCCCAGCCCCCCTCAGCTCGGCCAACTCCACTGCCTCTCCCAAGGAAAGTGGGGGCCGGAACTTGCCTTCCTGGGTCACTGCCCTGCAGAGTGGGCAGTGACGGAGACACTGAGCCTGGGGTTTTATCTGGGCAGCTCCTGCCCTTGGAGTCCCCACCGACGCCCACAGCCCAGCCAGAGAGGGACACGGGAGCATGCGCCGCCCGGCTGACATCCCTACGCTGTCACACAGGGACAGGCCTCGGGGAGATGCTTTAAGAAGCCCAGTCTTGCACCTCACAGGTCAAATCCATTTCAAAAAGAAATCAGGATAAATCCATAACAGGTCACCCAAAGTAATTATTTAACAGAAAATTTTATTTCAATAAATACTTTTTCTTCCAAATAACAATTACAACTTTCGGGATAAAATCGTAATCTAGAAGTGACTAGTGTGTTACTCCACTTTGCAGCACTGCCTGAGTGAGGAACACAGCCTAGGCTGTAGAGTCTGACCAGAGACTGCGCTGCAGTCCCAGAGAAGCGGGAGGGGAGGTCAAAGGACACACCAGCCAGCAGCCTGCGACCCCGTGAGCAGGGGGCCGAGTGGGAAGATCCCACGCCTGAGGCTAGCCTGGGCAACTCAGCAAAGCCCTGCCTCGAAATCAGAATCCTCCAGAAGGGCTGGAGTGTGGCTCTGCAGTAGGGCACTTGCTTGGCACACACCAGGCCGAGGCACAACCCCAGGACCTAAAAACACGGGGGACACAGCCCTCGGCCACAAGGGAAGCAGCCCGGACACTGCCCAGCTCCAACTCAGGTGGGCCGGCCGGTGCCTGCTATGTCACGCTTGGCAAGTCCTGCCGGGACCCAGCTCGGACGCTGTGTGGTGCAGCCACGAGCACTGGTGCTTGGGACCTGGCTCCACACAGCCCTCACACTCCCACCGCCAGGCACCCACCCGGGACGGGTGCCTCCTGCGTGACCGTGGTAACGTCCAGAGAAGAAATGAAGCACACGTGTGGGAAGGAGAGGCGACAGACGTTCACGGACTTTAATGCTCAGCACTCGGACGCGTTCAGGGCGGAGCGGACGCCAGCTCAGGATCCGGATCGCAACAGACCACCACAATGCCGCCCAGCAGCTCCCCCTGCTGGCCGTGTACCTACCGCCTCTCTGTACCTAGCATCGCCGTGTGACAGTCACTTGGGGCTCGACTCCACTATTGTCTTCTGCAGTCCAGGACACATTCAAGTAACACTCCCACAACGTCATGTGCAAACGAATGTGTGAAAAGGACTCGCCGCCACGTGGCACGGGGCACGAGCCCTGGCGGGGCAGGCACACCCGTGGGACCAGCGTGGAAGAAGCAGCAGGAGTAATCGCCCCTACATCGGCACCCAGACCAGTCCCCAGCCGCACGGCCCCAGCACACGGCTGCTCCCAGGAGCGGGGGCGCGCACAGAGCCCACGGCTCCTGTACCTGTTATTCAAGCGAATGGACCGCCGGGGGCCCAAGGCGCCGGCCAGCACCAGCTGCCAGTCACCCGTGGGACCAGCGTGGAAGAAGCAGCAGGAGTAATCGCCCCTACATCGGCACCCAGACCAGTCCCCAGCCGCACGGCCCCAGCACACGGCTGCTCCCAGGAGCGGGGGCGCGCACAGAGCCCACGGCTCCTGTACCTGTTATTCAAGCGAATGGACCGCCGGGGGCCCAAGGCGCCGGCCAGCACCAGCTGCCAGTGCCACTCAGCGTCCTCAAGCGCGGGCAGAGCATCTCCTCCACGTCTGTAAACGCTATTTTAGCGGAAGACAGACTTTGCCCATTTCAGTGCTTTTAGTGAACTGGTGTTTTCAGTAAACTTTTTCTGAGCAGCAAGGAACAAAGATTTTTTTCAGAAATCTTAGAAGTGGATATAAACATTGGCAGTAGACACAATCAATAAATATCATACAAGTCCGCAAATGAAAAAGATTTCCCACACGAACTCCTTTTATGAAGACATTCAAATGCCCGACCCAAGGGTGCCTCCACCCCAGCCCCAGGCAGCCGCTCCTCAGGCAGTGTGCAAAGGGAGCAGGAGGCTAGGGCGCAGAGCGAGGGATCTGGATCCAGTCCTGGAGACCTTCCAGGGAGGGAGGGACAGGCGCAGCTGGGCCCCTTGGGACACCCTCAGCTGAGGCCCGGAGCTTGGTGGGCACCACGGCGTCCACACCTTCTCCGGCTTCACTTGTCAGAGGCTCTGAAAAGGTCTGTGACCCCTCGCGCTTCGTACCCACGAGGAGGAAACAATAAATACGGATCCCGCCGGCGCCATCGCGGACTCGCTGTGCCCGGTCACTTACGAGTCTGGGTCTTCTTTGGCACTGCGGGCCGCTTGGGCTGCCACAGGTGGTTGTGAATGGTGAGCGCGTCCACACTGACCGACATGGTCTTGGCCGGGATCAGGTTAAACTGCTTGCGGTCCGAGCTGTACTTATAGAGCTTGTCGATCATCTTCTTGGTGATGCTCTTGGGCCCCGTGCCGGTGAGTTTGTAGATCTCCTCAGTGTCGGGGTAGTAGCAGTACAGAGCCCGGAACTGGCAGCCAGCGTCACGGAACAGGATGATGTAGTGGTTGGCGTCACACTTCTCCAGCTCCTGGGTGGGGAGACGAGAAGCACTGAGTGTCACTGCGCCTCCTGGGGCCAAGGTCCCCACGGGCACTACACCAAGGCAGGGAGCAGCCGGGGAGCTCCTTTTCGCCAATCACAGCTTCCTGTTCCGGGTGACAGCTCTGCCTTCTAGGGGGCAAGGATGCTGCCGGGGCCGTACCACACAGAAGTCTGGGTGTCTGTATTGCCAGCCACCGGGGACAGAAAGGGTGTGCTCACGAGGCAGGCCAAGGACGGGGACGTGGGGCCGGGAGGACATGAGTGCCCAGCCACTACTGAGAACTGTGACCATCCCCACGTGACCCAAACACTACAGGGACAACACAGAGCCAGGAAAAACCTTCACCACGGCATCCATAGCAGTACTGTCTATAATACGCCCAGAGCAGAAACAACCCACACACACCAGCCCACGAAGGGGACCCACAGTCTGCCCGGCCAGACGCCCCACGATACTCAGGAACCTCAGAGTCCTGCTCCGTGACAGATGCGGCCAAAGGCCATGTGTCCCGGGGCTCGAGCACACCAGGGATGGGGACGGAGATGATGCCCACGTGACTCCGCTCGGACACGCTCGCCCAGGGGCTTGCGCCTGAGGGGTGACCCTGTGCGGGGGAACTGTCCCTTCACAGTCCTCACGGTCACTGTCTATCCCTAACCTTTGGGAACCCACACCTACTTAGTTAAGGAAATGTGACAAGAGCCGGCCGTACCCACTGGCCCTGCATGGGCTGTGCTGTCCACACCCTGCAGGCAGGCACAGCAGTGACAGGACCCCCACAGCCACGACAGAGCTCCAGGAAGCCGTCATCCGTGTCCTGATCCCTCCCTCCCCAAGGCCCTCAGCAGCTAGGCAGGGTTGGCACACTGCCACTGACTGCTGAGGAAGGGGCCCTTTTTGTCCATCGTCCCAACTTCACCCCGGCCAGGCCTCGGAGCAGAGGCAACAGGCATCACAGTGAAGTCGACCGCAGCACACTGCACCAGGTGACACTGGGATGCCTGCGCACGCCAGCCCCTCCTCCGGAAGCTGCCGCCTCACAGCTCGGCCTTTCGGGACTGGCGGGAGCCCTCCTCAGCCCCTCAGCCCTGCACCTGCCCCATGCTGCCTGCCCGACACTTTCCCAGTCTAACCCAGCTCCCAGGATGCAGGCCTGCCCACCACTGTTGCCCCTCCAGGGTCCCCACCCTCACAGTCTTCTCCCCTGGCCCCATCCCCAGTGTGGCAACCTCTTGAGCTCCCACCTGCCCAGGTCCTACCCTTCCGAGCCCATCTCAGCCTGAACCCACAGGGCTCTGTGCACTCCCTCCCCGGCCCGGCCCGGCAGCGGCTGTGGCGCGGGATACTTGCCTCCAGGACCGAGTGCTTGTGGGGCTCGTTCACCTTCCCTGCCAGGCAGCAATGGGACACGGCGTTGTGGATGATTGGCTTGTTGGACTTGCTGCTGGGCTCCTTAAAGAGCTTGGGACCTGACAACAAGGTGTGCAGGTTGGCATTTGAAAGCAGGGACACACACGAGAAAGAAAGTGACAACACCTCAGGATCAAGAAACAGGTGCACCATCGTGGGCACACGCGCTCCTCGATGGGCTACTGCAAAGCTACTCCAGAAAACTTCCTGGAAGTAATAAAAGACTACAGTACCTAATGACTTTACTTTCTAATTTCAGCTTCGTCTCTATAAAATGACAAACTCAGGAAATGACTTTTGTTATTTCTGGTGGTACTGGGGATCGAACCCAAGCTGTCACCACCAAGCTGCATCTCCAGTCCTCTGTGGATTAAGGCAGGTTCTCACTAAGCTGCGCAGGCTGGCCTTGAATGTGTGACCCTCCCAAATAGCCTACTAAACCCAACATAAAAAAATAATTGGGAAAAAGCCTAAGGCTCTTTCCCAGTACCAATAAATAAACACATGAAATGTTCAAAGCCTCATATTCCAAGTGCCCAGGAGGTGCGGCTACCCGGCCCAGCCCCAGCCTCCAGGACAGCCGGCAAGCGGTGTGCCCTCACCTGTGTACTCGGCCACCGAGGCCAGGGAGGACGCGGCCGACGCAGTCTCCCAGTCGCGGTCAGTGCTCCGGCTGGGGTTGCGGCTCAGGATGGGCAGGGCTTCCAAGGACTCCACCCTGCAGCACCAGAGAACAAAGGGTGAGGGTGGCACAGTGGGAGTCACATTTGTCCCACCATGCTGCCCAAAGCGGGCCACCTATGGAGGGCACCCCTGTGTGGGGCCCGCTGGTGCCCATCCTGGTGCGGCACAGCTCGGCACGCACTGTACAGGCACACACGACGGACCGCGTCCAGCAAGCATTTCCAGCCCCGGGTGACAAGGGGTTTGCCGTCAGTGTCCTCTGCCTGCAATGCTGCCAGAGAGGGCCGCGGTGACGCTGGTGCAGGAAGGTGGACGACAAAGGGCAACCCCGGTGCTGCAGCCCTGCGGGGGATGGGACCAGGCATGGGCGGCCGCCACCACACCTGCAGGGACGGCCTGGCAGAAGCAGCTCCTTACCGCTGAGAGGGCGTGCCCCCCGAGGGGATGCTCTCGGGCTCTGTCGTCGCTGCAGAGGCCAAGGACAGGCTGGAGCCTGAGTGCGTCTGGCTCAAGTTGTCGGCTGCAGAGACGAGGACCGGGCCCTTAGCGGCCTGTCCGGCCCGAGCCATGGGAGGGCCCGCACCCTCCCCGTCCATCCATCCATCCATCCCATCCGTCCAAGCAATCTCCCCCCAGGAGAAGCAGGCACGCGCAAGGCACGCGCAAGGCACCACGCAGGCACTTACGGGTGGAGGAGCACTTGGTGCCCGAGTCGCTGCACGATTCCTCACGATGCACAGATTTGGGCCTTGGCTTTCTGGGCTTCGACTTGGGTTTGCCGAGCCCCTGCTCCTCCAGGATCTGCTGCTGCTTCCTCCTCAGATACTCCTGCTTGATGAGCTCTCGCCGTGCCTTCTCCTCCTCCTTACGGACTCGATCTTCCTCGGCTTTACGTCTGCGAGAGGGCGAGTCAGTGGGACTCACAGGAGGAGCGAACCCTCAGACCTGCCTCCTGCGGCCCTGGTGCTTCCCCAGGTCCCCCCGCGGGCTCCCGGGTGGGACCAGCAGCGTTCAGGCCTCAGCCGTGGAGACACTCCCCGCACCGCACCCCAGCAACCCCGGCGGCAACCGGGGTGGGGACAAAGCACAGACAGCCTGCAGGGCCACTGTCCAGGCAACAAGGTTACCGGGCCTCATCGCGCTTGAGCTCCACTTCCGCCTCCAGCTGCTGCTTCCGCACACGCGCCTCCTCAGCCTTGCGCTGCTGCTTCAGCAGGAAGGCAGCCCGCTTCTTAGCAAGCTCGTCTTCGGCTTTCTGCTCGTCCTGCAAGTGGCACAGGTGTCGGCTTGTAGACGGTGATGACAGGACAGCAAAGTCCTGGAGCGCGCCAGCCAGACTCTGGCGTGCACTCAGGGAGCTCCAATGCACAGTTTAAACACGAACCACACGCTAACCCCGGCAAGCGCGGCGACACTCCACAGGGGCAGACGTGAGGCCGCACGGCCAAGGGCGGCGGGAAGACACGGACGTGCCTGTGTGTCTGCACCCAGGCCCATGCCGTGGTCTTCATGTTTCTAAATGGCTGGAGAGCTGTCAGAGGGAAAAGCTCTGCCGCGTGCGGACACGCCACGGAGTCAGGCCTGGGCCCACGGGCAGGATCCTGGGCCACCTCACCACAGTGGACAGGCGGCAATGACCCTGCTTCCTCCCAGCCTCTTCAGTCCACACTGCATTGAAGTCCCCTGGAGGCCCGGCAGTCACGGGAGGCGACACCACCCCCGGGCCTGGTTCGTGACCCGCTCACCACATACCTTGAAGAAGAAGCCAACCCCGGGCTTCTGGTCACCATCGCCGATGAGCTCCGGAGCGCTGTCCTGGCCTACCACCTCGCCATCCTCATCGGGGGCCTTCAGGTGGGCCAGGTCCACCTCGATGAGGCTGGCCTTGCTCCTCAGCGTCTCCTCCCCCGGGATAATCTCCTTCGTGGGGAGGGGCTCTTTGCTGGAGGAGCTCAGCCCTGCCTCTTTCACGCTGGCACCTAGAACTTCTCTGAGACCCATCTGTTCCGCGATGACGTTGGGGTCTTTGGGCGAGGGCAGAACACAGGTCCGCTGGTTGCTCTCATCGTGGAGCCGGTAACTGTCGAAGAGGCCCTTCTCAGGAGGGTGGCCGCCGGGGACCGCAGCTCCATCCACAGTGGGGTCAGAGGGCGTGCGAGGGGGGTGCCCTGGGGGGAAGGGCCGTAGGTGCGAGAGGCCCTCAGAGCCGGGCGTTGGGGTTTTGCTCCTGGAGGAGCCCTGCTGCCTGTCTCTGGGGACCTTGAGCTCCGCTGGTCTTCCGGAGCGGGAGTTCCGGCCCTGGCCCAGCCGGGGCGGCTTGCGCTGAGCAGCCATTCCGGGTGGCGAGAGCGGCTCCACAAAATGGACAGCAGCCTTCACGTTTTGGTCCTGGGAGTTGCTCTTCGAGCCTGGAGTCGGGACGCTCGGGGACTTCATGAGCAGCTGCTCCTGCTGCTGCGAGATCTTCAGGATGGCCTGCTGCAGCGTGCTGATGGTCTCGTTCAGTTTCTCGATGGACAGCTCACATTCGGTCATGTCCACAGCCTCGCCCACCCCGTCCTCCAGGAGCGCGGCCGAGAGCACCTTGCTCCTGTCCACGTCATGCAGCACGACCACGTCTCGGGGTCTGTGAGTCTGGAGGAGAGCCAGGCTCTCGCCATCCGCATCCCGAGACCCGCTGAGGCCCTCGGTTCGGGGCACGCTGCTGTCCAGGTGCTCCCCATTGTGTGGAGAGTCCTTTGCGAAGTGCTCGGGCCGCAGCGGCTGTGGGGCGCCGTCCACCTTGCCCTTCTTCACCACGTGCAGGAAGGCGGCCTTGCCCAGCTTCAGGCGCTGCCGTGCGGACAGCACTTCCATCTTCTTCTTCTGGGCCTCGATGGCCCTGCGCTTCTCCTCCAGCTGCATGTGCAGCTGCACCAGCTCGGAGGCCAGGAGGCTGGCGGGGTCCTTGCTGTGCCTGCCCGGGCTCTGCTCCCTCTTCTGCCTCCATGTGGTCAGGGGCGCAGGGCAGCTCTCGGAAGCATCCGGCGTGGTCTTCTGGGAGCTGCTAGTGCTCGACTTGGTCTCGTAGCTGTTGAGCCGCTGGAGCTTCCGCTCTGCGAAGCTGGTCATCTTCACACTCCCACTCGCCAGGGACACGCTGCTGAGCTGGGAGGTGGTGCTCAGGCACGGGCTCGAGCGGCCACTGGCGCCATCCTTGTCCTCGTGCTCCCGCACCTTCATGTCCTCCTGCAGCTTGGCCGACTCCTCTTCCCCAGCGTAGGCGGTGATGACCACAGGGTGGTCCCCACCAAGGAAGTCCTGCTCTGCATCCTCTATGTCAACCACATCGGAGTCAGAATCCTGCCTCAGGAGCGTCCAGGGCTCTGAGTCTTGCGAGCCAGGACTCTTGGAGCTGATGCACAACCTCCCCTCCGAGTCCTCATCAGCTCTGCCCACGTGAAGGAAGAAGCCGTCTGCAGGCTGGCCCTGGGGTGATGGCTGGAAGCCGCCAATGGCCAGAGGTGCCCCCAGCACTTCTCCCTCGCCTTCCGCTGAGCACAGGCTAACCTCGGCAGGGTCGACACCCACCGGGATGGGCGTGAAAGTCCTGTTCAGGTCCCGCCCTCCATGACTTCCAGCTACTTTCTTCCTTGCCAGCAGCTGGGGGCCCTCGCTGCAGCGCTTGACTGTGGAGCTCCTCGGCCGCCCTTCGCCACACTCATCCTCCTTGGTAATAATCTGCTTCTCCTTTGCTGGCCTCAGCACTGCCGGCATCAGGGGCTCTAGGAAGAAACTGTCGGGTTTACTCTCCGTGAGGTCCAGCTGCTTTTGGGGAGACCTGGCCCTGGCCAGCAGGCCTGCCACACGGGGTGATGCCCTGGCAACCTCCAAGTCCCCACGGTGGGCAGTCGCGTCCGTCCTGATGATGGTCATGAGCTCTTCCTCCTCGTCCTCAATACTGACGTTGCCCAGGAGGCTTCTCCCGTTAGCCTTCCCGGCCGTGGGGTGCGGCTGGTTCTGAGGCGTGAGGTGGACAACGTTGGAAGCCAGGCTGTCTTTGCTGATGGAGCGGGCCAAGCTGACGCTGTCGCCGGAGCCAGGGTCCACTTCGCAGCTCGTGGCATGATGGAGTGTGAAGGGTGTTGGCTGGGACACGGGCCTGAAATTCAAGCGGAAACTATGGATTATAGAACCACGTGCAAGAGACTGCCCCGCAGCACCTGCCAGACGGGGTTCTACTCATGGGAGTCCAGTGAAAACCTCCACAGGACATCACTGTGGAGGGACTAACCTGTTTTTTTTTTCCGGCCATGCTACAGCTGCACCTCGCGGCTGACCTTCGACACGCGTTAGAGAGTTAGATCGATGCCGCTGATCTGCAAAGTGAGGAGATAATGTTCAGAGTTTTAAGTAACCAATTCTGTATCCCTGGAAACGCTTTCAGCACAACAAATTCCTTCCCAGGAAATGACAGGAACGCAGTACACCAGAACTACTCAAGGAAAGCAGACAGTCTAACAAACCCTACTCGTTAACGTGTGATAGTAATGACCAGCCCAATGAAGGAAGTTAAGTGAGCCAGAATTTTAAGTGAACTTCCAATACAGAGGTTCTTGCTTTGCTCCCTGCTGCAATTCTGGGTCTGTGTAGGATTTATTAGGTGTGGACGGGATTTTCACAGCAAGGCTCAATTCCAAGTACAGGAGTGCAAACGGGGGTTTACCATCCCACTCTTAACTAGAGTCACTACATCAGGACGGCGAGAGGCCTCGCTTCACTATGCAGGGTAGAAGGACAGCAGGGGAAGCAGGAGAGGGATGTGCTCTGCTCTCACCGGGCGCCTCCTCAGCCTGCGCTGCTTTCTGCTGTTTCTGCCTCAGTGGCAACAAAGGATGTGCTGGGCTAAACGCGGAAGTTCCTTTCCCACTAAATGGAGAAAGAATTTGAGAGAAAAATCACTGTTTATAAACTTTAATTTCAAAAGCAAATGCAATGGAAACAACAGAGATCACCGTGAATGCATTCTAAATTGGAGCAACTTAACAGGTTTTCTGGGAAATACATCTATAAAAATGAACCAAGAGGCTGCCAAGAGCTTCCAACTTGAGACAAAAACCCAGGCGCTGCAAACAGGGGACATCCTGACTTCTGGTCAGTGTGCAACACAGCCAGTTCCCAATTTCAGCAGCAAAACGCAACCACAGAGGTTGCATTTGAGATAAACAGAAGTAAAAATAAGAAAAGGGACTGGAACTCCCAATGGGAACCACAGGGCACAGAATTAAACATGATGCCTGTGCTGTGGGCACACTGGCACCAGCTCCCCCAGCTGCAAGGAACAAGTCACAAAGGTGTGGGCAGGGTGGAGGGGCCACGGGACACCAGCACATTGGGCCGCAGCTGCCAGGCTTAGGCCTAAAAAGGCCAATGCAGAGAGAAGGTGTCCAGGGTCAGAAGAGAGTGAGCAAAGAAGGGATAGAGAGGGACGATACACAGGCCCAGAGCCATGTGCCGAAGGGCAGGGGGTGCAGGAAGCCTGGCCCGGTGGCCACCAAGACACCACGCGGTTGTCTGCCTGCACAGGAGCAGGGACTGTGGCAGAAGGGCGCTTCTCATGGCACACTGCCAGGTGGATAGCAGGGCAGGGGGCAGTGTGTATGTGCGGGCCTCATGCTGATCTGACCACTGGGGGCAGAGCCGGGAGAAGGGACGCCCACACGGGGCACTGTGGCTGTGCACGCTGTCTTTATGAGCGACTGTCCCCTCTCGGCTCCCGCCTGCGCCCACAGGCTCTGCGCTACAGCTGTCCGCCGCTGTCCTAGGTCCCGCCATACGTCATACCTCTCCCTCGGCAGTGCTGCCAGAACGGCTTCTCAGACCCTAGGACTCCTTCCCCCTTGCTCAGCCCCACAAAGGAAGCCACCCCAAGACACCAAGGGTCCTTACACCAGCTGGCTCAGGAGCCATTCTGTTCACGCACTGCTTAAAACCACCTTTGTACTGCTTTAACCTTAAACCCCAATTCACTCAACCTGAACACTTTCAAAGGTGCGTCCAAGCACTAAATCCCCTGAGCGGGGGCGCCTGGCTCAGCGACAGCACGCATGCCCTGCACTGCCTGTGCGTGAGGTGCCAGCCTGCTTCAGCTGGGATACCACGCCTTCCGCCCCACAGTGCGGCTTCCCCTGACTCCAGGAGGGTGCTGCAACCCTCCGCAAACCCGACCAGGCACCCCGATGCACCTGGCCAAGCCAGCCTTGCCGATGAATGAACACCAGGGGCCAGAAAAGCACTGCGAGCAGGAACCGTCACTGGAGGCAGGGACGGAGAATGACGTGGAACACACACAGACAGTTTACACTGCTCAAGGTGTAAGAGTCTGTTCATTCTACTAGGCTATACTGCAGAGCAATTTAAGCTATTATTTTAATTTTTCTACTCTTTACATCATTTTTAAACAATGAACTTCACTGTGAAAAAGAGAATAAAGAAACATGTTTTCTGTAAACAGTGCTGGGACTGGGTGCAAGTCCTCCGAGGAGTTCTACTCCAGGGGGAGAGGAGGCTGGTGTTGGTCCTGGGCTCTGGGGAGGACCGAGGGGCAGGAGGACAGGCTGCCAGAGCACCCACGATGTGCATGTCACCCACAGAACACGAGCACTCCAGCCAAAACCTTAAGCTACTACAAAAAGGAAACCAAGACTGAGCATGAAAGACAGACTCACAGATACTCCGCTTCCTCGGGGTGGAGGTGGTACCTGTGCCCGCCCTCGGCCGGCAGTGGGGTGGGAGGCAGATCAGCTGGGCTCAGTGCTGCGGGGCTGCCCAGGAAGCTGCGCTTGGTGGCGTTGGAGATAGGCACAGGAGGCCGGGTGCTCTTCTGCTGTAACACTGTTTTAGCTGCAGAAGTGGCGATTGTACAGAAATATTCAGACTAGTTACAATGCTGGCATGGAACACAAAATCTACTTTTTTCTTTTTGTGAGACAGGGTCGTGCTACGCAGTTCAGGCTGGCTTTGAACTCACAGCGACCCTCCTACATCCATCACCTGAGTGCTAAGATTACAGCTGTGCCTCACCACACCTGGCCAAACCTGCATCTTTTATAAGCACAAAAATAACTCAACTTTGACCTGAAACCAAACTTCTCCAGAAAATTGGTATCTATCGAATCTAACAAATGTACTGTGTAATGTCAGACAGGACCTTCTGAGACAGGGTCTTGCTGTGTAATTCAGGCTGACCCTGAACTCATGGCAGTCCTCCCAAGTGCTGGGATTTCAGGCACGCGCTGTGACGCCTGGCAAATGTTATAATTATACCAAAATCTAAACACACAACACGGACTAGAGAACAGTGAACAGAAAGGTCTGCTCCACCCACAGGGCCCCAGCACCACACAGCCCTGCCCTGGGCTTAGTGGCTGCTCCAAACCCTCGGGATACCCTCGGCGCGTCAGACACTCACCATCTTTCAATTCCTGAACATCCCGGGGCTGAACAAAATCGGGTTTGACATTCTCAAACCACCAGAAGAGCTCGGCAATGAAAACCATAACGTTCGGCTAAGAGAGAAAGAAAAGCAAGACAAGGACATAAGCACACACTCGAGTCGCATGTGACCCAAGCATCGTGGAGAAGGCCTCACCTTGAGCACCAAGGGCGCATACAGCATGTCCTCCAGCGTGAGGTAGAAGCACTTGTTCAGATGCTCATTGGCGAACTCTCTCAGGAGCCGGATGTTGTACAGGCTGTCGGCCATGGACGGCACCTCCTTCAGGCATATATCTGACAGACAGAGGACAGACTTAACACCCCAGATGCCGCTTCAGAAGCAAGCGCGTGGGCACACAGCCTCGTTTAGGGCCACGCTGTGCAGAGGATGTCAGTACACAAAGGACAGATGTCATTTAAAAATACGCAGTGTTTCACAAGTAGCATCAAATGCAGAAGGAATGTGCTCAAGAAGAAAGGAGTCACTTCCAGGATTCGAATTCTGTGATTCACAATGAAACACCCCAGTAAATCACTAATTTGAGACCACGCATCTGAAGTCCTTGGTTCACCCCAGATCCCTACTGCTTGTAGCTGCTAAGCAAGTTCCCTCAGCAGCCAGCCCCTGTACAAGGTCCTGTCTGTGTGTGCCAACGGTGCGCCTGGGAAACAAAGTGCCAAGGGGACCAGCGATCCCAAGTTGAGCGACTGCACAGCATGCGCCTCCTCGTGAGAGTGTGGGGACACCTGCCATCCCCTCCAGGGCAGGGCAATTTAGGACCAGGCTGCCATGGAGAAGAGCTGCACAGGCCCACTACAGGGGCCTTCCAAGGAGGCATGTTCATCGGCAGGGGTTCAGAAGTGCGCACAAGTTAGATCTTCTACTCAGTCCTGGTTACTGCTCCTTTTTAGTCCAAGGACAGGGTGCTTCCACCTCACTCACACCAGGTGTGACCAGCCAGACCTCCCTGTCTGTCCCTAGGGATTCCGTGACCCCCAACATGTCGGTCCCCTGCACAGCACCCCTTCTCTGGGCTCTGCATGCAGCCCACACTCCACATGACCCTGCTGGGCCACAGCCACACAGCCTCACCCAAGGCAGTCCACCAAGATTGGGCAACGGAGCAAGGACCCACATTCCTCCTCCTCACACTTTACCTGGCCACAGCCCAAGACACTTTAAGCAAAAACTAGTGGAAGAGCTGGATTATAACCCATGGAATAAACCAGGCTGCAGGGGCTACCCGGTCCACACCTCAGAGCAGAGAAGAGCACTTTCCTCACAGTACAGAGGAGCAGCTGAGGCCGACGCCAAAGAGAGGTGGATGACAAATCTGAGGACAGAGGGGCGTGTGGCCCAAAGCCTCTCCAGTGCACTGACACATGCTGAAGCCAATGTCCCCGTCCAGCAGGAGCCCAGCACAGGCCACCTGACTAATGACCAGGCACACCGCCACCACCGGTGTGAGCTCCACACGCCGAGGTCAAGACAGTAGTGGCGATTCCGCTGGAAGCTGATAGCACAAGGATGGGCAGCCGGAAAGGGTGGGGACTGTGCCGAGGCCGCCAGGGGCCCCTGATTTCCCCTCCAACCCAGAGCACGGGGCAGTGTGGCGGAGTCAATGTGGCCCTGGGGTTCTCACCCAGCTTTTGCACTTGTCCACTTCTGTGAAAACAATCCGGACTGACAACACATTTATGGAGTAGCCTGAAAATTACACTTTTTAGGATACAGACTCAGCATCTGAGAATGTTAAGCCTCGGCCCAAGCACAACAGAAACATTTGCCTTTACCTTCCAATTTTAAGCCTGTTTTTACATCTTGCCTCACTTCCCGACGTCTTTACAGTCATCCCGTGCTACACACAGGACATAGATAGTGTTCAGGGGAGCTGGCGGGGTCCGCAGCACCGCAGCCCCAGCACCCACCTCCCCTACTCCCTGGGGACAAGGTGTGGCGGGTGACACACGACGAGGCCAAGAACTGCACCTGCTGGGACGATGCGGAGAACGTGGTCCGCGTCTGCTCCCAGCCTGCAGTAGCAGAGCCCACCGCAGGACTCCCCTCAGGCCCATGTCAGGGAGTAGCCCTACAGGAGCGGGCCGCCCAGCTGCCGCTCCCTGGACAGCCTGAGTCCTGTGAGGGGCTCTTCTCACTCCCGAGCCCACCTATTCTGTGGTTACCGGGTCTCTGCGCTTCCTGTCTCGCCGGCCCTGTGGAAGCGGTCCCTGCCGGCCCATGTTCCAGTGTGGCTGGCACACAAATACTCTTGCTGGTCTTGTTACCCACTAGATCTGTAGTTTGTCTTCTTATCACTATTTTCTTTATTGCTGACTTTCTTTTGATTTTTCCAGAAAACCTTCTATTTTATTAATCCTTTAAGAGAAGCTTTTAGTTTCACATACTGTCTTTAAAACTTCTAATTTATTATTTTGCAATTGAATTTATCAAAAACTAAGATTTTCTTATTAACAAAAATATTAATGCCTTTAAAATGCCACCAGCATTTTTATTAAAGAGCTTAAAAAAAGGTCACTGTCTATCTGCGCCCTCCATTCCTCTGCCAAGGCCCACATCCCCTTGCTGAACACTGCCCTGTGCCCTCCTGCAGTGACCCGGCACTCGTGTGGCTGGGCCCAGAGGAGGCTCCTGGGACTATTTCCACACCCGAGCCACAGTCTCTGCCCACAGACCTCGGATGCCGGCAGCCATGCAGCCGCCTGCCTGCCCCTCCTGAGATCCGGGCCTCTGACCTCCCTGGATGGGAGTGCACTGCATCCTGCCGAAGTCTCCCCGGCTGTCCTAGCATCACCACTCCTGTCCTGGCTCCTGTCTTCCCATGCGGTCACCAAGGCCTCCTCTTCCCCCTTCAGCAGCCACACTGGCCACTGCTGGGTCCTTAAGAGGTGGCCACCTGCATCCCTGGGGCACCTTCTATTCTCCTTGGCCGACGCTTCAGAGAGCTTCATGCCTATTTTCTCTGTTCTTCCTTCCTACACTCCTCTCCGCTTTTCCTACCTCTCCTCCTTGTCCCGGGTCCTAGGAGGTTTCTTCAACGCTGCTTCATGCAGCTCTTCAGTGAATTCTGCCACTGTGGTCGCCGAGTAAGCCTCACCTGGAGCCCCTCAGAGTCTGACTCCGGATGTCCTGTGGTCCACTCCTGGGTGTCACTGCTCACTGATTCACTTCTCCTGCGCTGCCTGTGACCCAGTACTCATTCAGGTCAGGGTCTCAGCCATCCATGCTCAAGTAAGAGGAGGCCTTAGGAGCCCCAGAGGTTGCGGGCCTTCTGCCTGAGGCCAGTTGCTGCAGGGGAGCACACTGCCTCTCTGCACCAGGACGAACTGGCCTCCTGGAGCCAAGCGGGAGATGGAGGCTTCTCGGGGCAAGGAGCAGCTTATACAAAGCTCCTCTTCAGTGCGCCCTCATTCCTGCCCGTCCCTGTGCCTGGGGTCTGAGCCTGCAGCCTGCCAGGCTCACTTTCTCCCAAGAGGAGGCCCCCAGCTCCTCTCTCATGGTCCTCAGCCTGACTCAGGGCATCCCAGGCACCACCAGCCCCTCTGCCCTCCTCCTGTACCTACTGGTCAGCAGGCCTGCTGCTCCAAGGCTGGATACAGCCAAATTTCACCCAAGAAGGAATGTGCAACTCGGCTCCTCACTCCATCTTCTAGAGTAACTTTGGACCCTCGCACAGGTAGGCGACACTGTCACTGTCCTTTCCCATGGGGCTGGACTGCTTCACTGTTCCCTTGCTGGTGCACTGCAGCAAAACTGGTCTAGCACATGAACCCTGAGACACAGCTCCCCCACACCTCTCGGGCTGTGTCCTGCTCTACTGACAACCGTCTGTCGCTGTCAGTCTGTCCCAGACTGAGTCTAGATGATCGAGATTTGCAGGGGAGTGAGGACAGAAATGCCTGCCCCACAGAGTATGCAGCAGCAGTTCCACAGTGACCTCAGGGACTCAGGAAGCACTCAGTGGTCCCTCCGGTCCACAGCTTTAAGGGTTTCCAGGAGCGTGACAGAAACCATACAGGTTCCTCGCTCCTCACGCTCCGCACTGGGAGCTGTGCCCATGTTTCGGCATCTGGCAGTTTCTTCTGTGGCCATGACCATCCACACCTGTTGGTCCTGTCCATGTGAACTCTGAATCTTGAAACAAACATGTCCACAGTGGCAGGCACGCCAAACACAGCCTACTCCCCGTGCCCAAGTCTTCCACGGCCTTACTAAGTCTCAGCTGACCACCAGTTTCCCCTAAGACAGTCATGCAGCTCCAGCAGCCTCACTCTGAAGCCGTCATTTGCACACATCCACTTTGCCACCTCCCCTCCCCGGCTGCAGTGGGCTTCCACGTGGCTGTGCTACCCTGTGAGCTGCTGGTCTTGCTGTCCACGATGACTTGATCCCAGGCATGGAAGGCTCACAGGTGGATACGACGGGGAGGATGGGATCTGTGCACCAGGAGGCAGGCCTGAGGGAGCCCTGCCCGAGGCAGGGAGGCAAAAGGGTGCAGACAGGAGAGGCGCTGCTGCAGCCACAACCTGGGGATACTACCATCCGACGTCTTCCTGCTGGCCTCTGTCCCCCTTCCTGTCCTGCATCCCTTTAAGACTCCTCTTCTGCTGGGTCTGGGTGTGGCCTGCGGGCTCCATCAGAATGCCAGCAGGGCCATGAGCATCCCAATCCCAGAGCACTTTTTTGTGTGTGCGCAGTACCGGGCATCAAACTTAGAACCTTGGGCTTGCAAGGCAGGCATCACTGAGCCACATCCCCAGCCCACCCAGAGCACTTTTGACATGGACCTTTCCTCTAGGACCGCTCGGCCTCCCTCCACTTCACACTGATCCCAAAGAGGTGGGCATCTGAGGAGCACCCCCATGCATTCCCAGCTCTTTCTCCATAAAGCCCAGCCCCAGCCCGACACCCACAGCCTCACACAGCCCCCAGGCCCAATGGGCCCAGGGCACCCACAGCCTCTCCCACAGGCTCCCCTCTAAGGCCTCTCCTAGTAGCTGAGGCTCCCCCATCTTCCCAGTGCAGCTCTGTGGGTGCACGGGCATCCTGTGCAGAGCATCGCTTGTCGTCCAGGGGAGTGTGGCCAGCCGGGACAACACAGTGAGGCCGCCTCTCAAGACAGGAGTGCATCTGTGTCCGAGACTACCTTGTGTGCGAGAACATGAGCACCGTCCAGCACTCTCATCCCTGGGGACTGAGTCTGAGATGCAGGTCCACACCACATGCCCACTTGAGGGTAGGATGCTTGGCAAGACGCCGTCCTAGCTGCAGACCACACTGACTGACACCAAGGGCACAGGCGTGCAGAGCACTCCACGGCACCCGAAGCACCGCATCCTTCAAACCTAAGGAAGGGTGCACACGAGCCCACCCATGCCGAGGCCTGGGAGCCACGCCAGGCCATGTCTCCGCGAACAGGATCAGGGCCCAACGTGTGCATAACCCCACGGCGGCGCCTGTGCCCTGCCGGGCGGTGCAGGAGGCGTCTCCACTCACCGTCCAGTCTCATCTGCTCGGGGCAGTAATAGTGCACCACCGCCAGGAGGGCAGCACCATCGCTGCCGCCTCGCATCAAGTCCTCCAACAACGGGAAGCAGGGCGACTGCCTAGCGGAAAGGTGCTCTCGCCGATAGCGGACCTGCGGTTGATAAAAGGAAAATGGTCTCTGCATGTGCACCCCCGCAACGTGTGCTACAGCCACGCTGCAGTACACCGCGGGCACCGCCCAGGACCCGCAGAGGAAGCCTGCGACTGCCTGGCATGCTCACACTGCCTGGCTGGCACCAAGATCCGGAGGCCTGGGCCACATTGGGTGGCAGCTGTCCTCTGCGAGCGCCACCAGAGCCAGCTGGACACAGCTGACACGGGGGCAGGCGCCGGGAAGGAGGCGGGACACCTCTACGCTACTACCAGAGCCAACACTGAAGACAGGCGAGAAACAAGTCAAACGGTGAGCATCCTGACACGGCAGCTACTCTCCCCGCACCTCCAGGGCAGCCTCGGCCACCAAGGAGGACGCAACACAGCATGGTGCAGCCTGAGAAATCTCAGAGTAAGGTGAGGCCCATTCCTCACAACACAGACAGCCATCCAGGAGCTTGCGATGCGCCTGGATGCCGCCTCCCGAGAGGTGCTCAGGACCCCCGGACGCACTGGCCTGGCTGAGGCTTTTTAGTGTCTCCACCCAGAGAGGACACTTCGGACCCTTGGCTCTGTTCCCATGGCTGATGAGCGGGTACAGGAGTTTCGCTGCCAGGACGACTCAGGGCAGTTCCGGGCCTCAGCCGTTAACACATGGCTCTCCTGCCAGCCACAGTCCCGCACAGGGAGATGTGCCACACAGGCCGCCCTGTGGTGTAAGAACGCTGGGTTTCTGGTTCCGCAGCACTGATTCCAAGGACTGTCTCTCCACAGCCCAGAATCTCCAGCTGACGTCCAGAGGCAACAATGTGTAAAATAATCACATTTAGCATAAGACATGTCTTTATAAATTAAGCAGCAAGGCTTGTTTTGTGTGTGCTGTTCCAAAACTCTCTTTAACTTGTTTCTCGGAGCCCAGGGCACATGCTACCACAGGTCACCCGCCTCGTACTGGACCACACGTGCAAGGTCCACGGGTTCCAGCATGCAGTGCACTGCGGCATGCGCCAGGCCAGGCTTCCACAGACAGCAGACACGCGGTGAGCAGAGTCATGCATGAAGCAGATGGATGGTGAGGGTCGATCAGGCAGGACACCGAGCTGCAGCTCAGGACAGCACACTGTCATTCTGACCCTCGGCTGTGGGGTGTCAGGGTAAGACCTCCAACCTGTCAACCTTTATCAGATTCATCCTCACTGGCTATTTCCTGAACATTATGGCAGGACAGTCACACGTCCTCTGACAAAGGGACACTGATCTTGGTCACATTTCTGGTGTCATTAAATCACACTCCCTACAGGACAGCTGCAACTGTGAGCCCTGCCTCAATCATGTCTGGACTCAAGAGGCCAGAGAGCCGGGGGTCCCCACGAGACAGCTCTCCTGCTAATGCATGCGGAGAAGCAACGGGGCAGAAAGGCAAGTCTGGAGCAGAGGGGCCCTGTGTGTCCACGGCTATCCCCAAGAAGGGGTCCAGGGGGTGATGGAGGCCAAGTCATGAGCCACCAAACAGGCATCAGAGGGACACATACAAGGCCATCTGCATAAGGACTCATGTCCACAAGTTCACGCGGAAAGGCACCAGTCGGCACCAAGCATTTGCTGTGGGCTCCGTCCAGAATGGGCCACCAGGTGGTGCAAAGCTAGAACCGCATGACCAGATCACTGTCTTCAGGCTAAGTCCAGAATCCCTGTGCCTGTGCTGGCCTGCTGACCACACTGAGCCCTTGCCTGGGAGCCAGCACATGCTAGGGAGAAGGCACAGGAGGGGGGCATGAGGCCTGGGACACGAGGGAGAGCCCTCTCCGAAGTCCACCCGCATCCTCCCTAGGGAACCACCTTCCCGACTGGACGCCGGGGGATGGACAGCATGGTAAACACCCCCAGTGGGCAGGTGACATCAGAAAGGACCAAGCGCCAGGAGTGGCTCGGGCTACTACGTCATCGTCAGTCTTTCCAGGACCTCGTCCCATCCCTATGCTGTGCTGGTCACATAAAGGAGTCACTAGGAACAAACAAATGCACAGGTCTAGGGGAACTGAAAGCCCCCAGGGCCACATCACAACCCTGCCCAGCCCGGCCAGTCCACTGATACTGTCCTAGGGAAGGTGTAGCGCCAGTCCCAGGTGGACACTTGAACAACAACAACAACAAAACAGTCCTAGATGCGAGCAGTTTCAATGGCAGCGCATGACGGCGACAGGATGGCTCTGCAGACGGCAGCTGGTGGCAGGTCACTTACGGGCACTAACTTCCAATACCACTTGGAGGGAGACTGCTCGGGAAGCAGGGAGGAAGGTGGAGAGGAGCGTCAGCCGCAGGTCCACGGGGACGTCGTGAGACACTCTTGCAGCCGAGGTGGGGATAACCTCGCGCGAGCAAAGGCTTCTGGGTGCCCGTGACCTCCCCACGCCACGGCACCAGGAGTCCCTCCTCAGCTCTGTCCTTTGCTACTGCAAAGGACCTGGCTAGGGCAGGCCAGGTGAGCACTTCCCACCCACGCGCGCATCGCCTAGGGTTAGGGCAAGGCCTACGATGCACACAAGGGAGGCCCTGGGCTGCGGTCTGACTTGGGCCCACTGGCTGCCAGAAGCTGTCCAGGGCAGCACGGAGGGAGAGGAACTACAGGGCTGGGCGAGGCAGGGGCTACGGGCGTGTCCTGCACACATGTGCTTGGCCAAAGAGAAAACAACAAGAGAGACAGACCGATGTCCAGAACGTGCTGTACACCCACGACACACACACTTCCCGCCAGTCCCCATGGGGGGGCTTCTCAGACGCCCACCGGCCACACTGCACGCCAGGGCATCAGAGGCACCAGACAGACCCCACACACTCACTGCGGGAAGCCTGCTTCCAGGGACCCGGGCTCCCCCGCGCTAGAGCGGCCGAGCCCTCCCAGCACACCCTTCCCCTCCCACAGTTCAACACCCAGACACCTCTTCCAGGGAGGGGGTGGTAGGCTACGGCCCCAGAGCCCTGGGGCTGGCTTTGAGAACCAGCACCAGTAACCGCTGAGGACCTTCCAGAAAAATGAAATCAGCCCTTTACCTTTTGATGAGCCGGGCTTTCCAGCAGCTGCTGCTTTAACTTCACTTCCCTTTCTGTGATCTCTCTCATTTTAAGATTCACCTAAGGGAGAAGACAAACACATTAAGAAAGCAGTCACTCTCCCACACTAGTCCCTCCCGGCTGGAGACAGAGGGCTGGGGTCTGCCTGCCTGGAGCCCAGCACTGAGAGAGCACACAGCCCGCCGCCAGGCACCAGCCAAGGCTCCTCCCTCAGCATAGCAGCCACCAAGGCGTGGCAGTGGCACTCGCCAGCGGCCTGTGTGTGCATGTGACACACGCTCACCAACACCACCAGCAAATGTAAGGAGCCCAGTGGGCACAGGGAACAACTCCCCGACACATCAGACAGCACCAACTGGAATCCCACACACATGGAGGCCCCTGAAGAGCTAGAACCCTAAACAATGCCTCCCACAATCGCTAATGCACCATGGTAAAGCCACATGGGAAGACACGGGCGGGCCATGGTCAGAGCCACGATGGGAGGAAGAGGTGAAGTCCCGAATGCCTGTCATTATAGAACAGGCCAGAGTCACTCATGCAAACTGTACCACGAGAGCAAGCACATGCCTGTGACCTAGCACTCAGAGGCTGAGACAGGAGGACCGCAAGCCCTTCCCACCTGGGCAACTTACAAGATCCCTGTCTCAAAATAATACAGGCAAAGAGGGCTGGGAAGGCCCTCAATGTGAAGAGGCCCTGTGTTCAACCCCAAATACTAAAAAAAGAAAAACACTTGAACTTAGTTCTTTTCTTTTTACAGTACTGGGGATTGAACTCAGAACTTTGCACTTTAGAGGCAGGCGGGAGCATCACTAAGCTAAATCCCCAGCCCCTGTACTTTGTTTTTAAAACTAAAAAACAGATAAAGGAAAAGTCAATACAGATAAATTTAAAAATCAATGAATTAAGGTCCAGGTGTTTATCTTAGTGGTTTCGGCTCTTGCCTCCCAAGTACAAAGACCTGAATTCCGTCCCCCTCACCCGGTACAAAAAAGAAAAAAATCAATGAATTAGAAAACATGAAAAAGACAAATCCACAACCAAGTTTTTTAAGTATGATTAAAATCAAACCTAGAAGCTGGGCTGGGTGCACACGCCTATAATCTCAGCCCTCAGGAGGCTAAGGCAGGAGGACTGTGTATCTAAGGCCAGCCTGGACTACACAGTGAGACTCTGTCTAAAACACAAAAACAAAGCCAAAAAGTAAAAAAACAAAACAAAACAAAACTACAACATTATGCAGTCCAATTTTTTTGAAGGAAAGTAAAACCACTAAAAGGGCTGGGGATTTAGCTCAGTGTTGCTGCCACCTGCTTTCCAAGTGCAAGGTCCCGAGTTTGATCCCGGTACCAAAAAAAACCCACAGGGGAAAAAAAAAGTACCACAGAAAAGTATATCCTATTTAAAATAGAAATTCATTTCAGTTTTTTGATGGACAAACCATTTTAAAAGCCAATGTAACTGTATATTACTGAAATAATTGAAAAGGAGACTAAACATGGCAAATTAAACATTTGCTACTATCTCTGACCTCTGTCAAACCACTTCAACAAAAAAAAAAACATAACAGCTGGAAATCCACAGGAAAAAAGAGCAACAATGGCAAGATGGAAAAGCTGGCTGCTGAGGCGCAGAAGACGGGCCCACCTCCCACAGCCGAGCAGGGGGAGTGGGGCTGGAGCCAGGAGCCAGAGCCGACCCTGGAACCAAGTGCAGAACAGTGGGCAGAACTGTCAGCCCGCCCCTGCCCTGCCCTGCCCTGCCCTGCCCGGGAATGGCCGGCAGTGGTCAGCAGACCGAGGGTCCCCCTTGGACAGATGATGCCGGCCAGGGCCCCAGAGCCAGTAGAGAACCCTCACGCATGCGGGCAGAGCCAGAAGAGCCAAAGCTCACAAGTTCATGATGGCAGGAAGAACCATAAGAGGGGTTCAGGGAGCAGCAGGCAGATGAAGGTGACACAGACAGAACCACGGGGGCCCCAGCCAGCCTGCCAAGTGGGGCCTGGGGACCCTGGGGACCTGAGACACTGCCCAGAATGACGAGGGCTCAGTTCTGATCTCTCCCTGGCCGCAGCTGCACAGACTGCCTGTCAGAGCCAAGGTGGTGCAGCTGCCCCTGGACCCAGTGCACCACAGAGGCCCTCAGCAATGACACACAGGCCACCAAGGTCCTCTGGGAGGCAGGAAGAGCACAGCCCTTCAGCACAGTCTCACACCCTGCAGAGCCACAGGAGCACAGCACCAGGCCGGCTCCTGCGCGGAGCGTGGAAAGGTGACCACAGGGGTGCCCACAGGGCCTCTGAGCTCAAACCGAGTGAGTGTAGCGCTGGATGGAATGGAGTGCGGGGCACTAACAGCTTGTTGTATTTTTTTCTGGTGACCAAATATGAATCTCAGACAAAAATTAAAATTTTGGAAAATCTTCCACCAAAAGCTAGCTCTCTCTCCAGCACAGAAAGACTCCTCTGATAGGATCAGTGGAAACAGCAGCCACCTGACATTTCGTGCTGTACCACAAAGGTCTGCGCGATCTGGACGGCTGTACCCCTGGAGAAGCCATTCTCTAAACAACCAATGCACGACACTAGGAAACCATGGGCGCTGAAGCCACAGGGAAAAAGCAAGGCAGAGAGAGGTTTTAATAAGGCAGAGCATCAGAAAGTTCACTGATCTAATGTTTAGGATGCGAGAAGGACTCAACAACAAAGCAAAATCTCGTTTGAAAATGGGCAGGGAACTGAACATTTCTCCTAAGTAGATCTATGAACGGTCACGAGCGCAGAAGGAGGCCCACCGTGAGGCGGGAGGGAAACGCAAACCGAAGCTCAGTGAGATACCACCTCTTCGCTGTACCCAGGAAGGCCACTCAAAAGCTAACCGAAATGACAAGTGCTAACAAGAATGGGGGAAACTGGAGGCCTCAGATGTGGCTGTTAGGAAAATCAAAGCGTACAGCTCCTGTGACAAGTCTGGACGTCCCTGAAAAAGTTACACACAGAGCGACCATGTGATCCAGTGGTTTCCCCCCTCAGTACACACCCACAAAGGATGAAAGCAAGTCCACTGGAAAGCTCACACACACACAGCAGCATTATTCACAAGCGTCACAAGGAGCAACACTGCGAACGTCTAATAGCAAATGGTCACACACAGCACGGCAATCGTGCGTGGGACATCACTCAGCATGCAGGAGCGAAGCGCCAGCCCCGCACCTGCTACAACAGATGAAGCTGGAGAACTACGCTCCTGAAAGAAGCCAGACACAAACCCATTTATGACAGGATTCCACGCACAGGTGACCTCAGCCCTGCTGTGCCAACCTGTGCAGATTAGTGAAGCACCCCAGGTGTCGGGTGGGGACTTCACGTGGTCTCACCAACCCCTCTCCAGCGCTGGTCTCCTGCTCTGCCCATCGCCCCACCGCAGCGATATTCCTGTTAGCGCCAGGGAAACCTTCCTGAGGTTAGGTCGTGGGTCAGGTATTGCCCCACGATGGTAACGCTGGGGACGGACCTGAAATGTCCAGAACAGGCACACCAACAGGGACAGGGACAGGAAGCAATGGGTGGCTGGGGGTTGGGGAGAGGAGGGAAAGGCACAGCTGCCAGGGTCCTCGTGGCTTAGAAAGACCCTGTGGAGCCACACAGGATGTCAGCTCGACAACCTTTGCATAAAAACGGTGATTTTAATGTTAAGAGAATTGTATCTCAATTTAAAATAAAAAAGCTTCAAATTCCAATTAATCTTTGAGAGGGTCCAGGGATTTAGGTCAGCGGTTCTGCAGCCTGCCTCAAAAGCACAAGGGCCCGACTTCGATCCCTGGTACCAAAACAAAAACAAATACAGCCTACCAATTAATCTTTGAGAAACTACTGCTATCAAGTTTGGGTGCAGAATCAACAAGAGATGCACATGCGCTCTCCCCTCTTCCCCTGCACTGTCCGCGTGCAGCGGCTGCTCAGAAACCTCTCCAGCAGCCGAGGAAGTGGGCGGTCCAGGAGCCTCCAGCCTATCACTACCTTCAATGCTGTTTTGGGAAACACGGTTATTTTCATTTTTAAAAAATTATTTATATGAAAAGAAGAGAATTAACTGCTCTCTTTAATTGTTCTTATTTTTAGTTTCTAACATGGTAAATACTGATAAGTTACAATTTTCTTAAAAAGTTCTTTGATGTTACAGTAACTCTTAAAAGTGTAAATGGATTCTGAAACGAAAACGTTTGAGTATTTTGATCTATAAAAAACATGGACAATATGCAGGTATACCATAAAGACTTCTATTCTGGATTTTTAACTACCTTAAAAGATAACTGTTAAAAGCAAAAATAATGAAACCAAACTAAGGGTGACAGGGCTACCAAGGACCAGGGGAAGCACATAGGAGCCCAGGACAGCCTGAGTCACAGCCCTGCAAAGGACGGGGATGAAATGGGGCTCTAAGGATGTTCAGGCCCACACGCGAGCAGGGGAAAAGAGGAGGTGAGTACAGCAGAAACCCAGCACAGCGGCAGCCCAGCCACGGACAACTGCGTTAAATACAAGCTGTCTCCACACACCAACCATGACACTGGCACAAGTAACTCACTTTAAAGGGAAAGACAAGAAGTTAAAAGCAAAAGGAAAAGGAAGGGACAGTGTTTCATTAGGCAACTGGGGAAACCACATCACTGCTAAAGGAAGAAGAGTTCTGGGACAGGGTCGTCTCTGGACCCAGGGAATCTCTTTAATTGTTCTTATTTTTAGTTTCTAACATGGTAAATACTGATAAGTTACAATTTTCTTAAAAAGTTCTTTGATGTTACAGTAACTCTTAAAAGTGTAAATGGATTCTGAAACGAAAACGTTTGAGTATTTTGATCTATAAAAAACATGGACAATATGCAGGTATACCATAAAGACTTCTATTCTGGATTTTTAACTACCTTAAAAGATAACTGTTAAAAGCAAAAATAATGAAACCAAACTAAGGGTGACAGGGCTACCAAGGACCAGGGGAAGCACATAGGAGCCCAGGACAGCCTGAGTCACAGCCCTGCAAAGGACGGGGATGAAATGGGGCTCTAAGGATGTTCAGGCCCACACGCGAGCAGGGGAAAAGA
Source organism: Fukomys damarensis (assembly GCF_012274545.1). NCBI lineage: Eukaryota > Metazoa > Chordata > Mammalia > Rodentia > Bathyergidae > Fukomys > Fukomys damarensis. Next base: position 48,294,664 of record NW_022900948.1, read on the forward strand.
GGAGGTGAGTACAGCAGAAACCCAGCACAGCGGCAGCCCAGCCACGGACAACTGCGTTAAATACAAGCTGTCTCCACACACCAACCATGACACTGGCACAAGTAACTCACTTTAAAGGGAAAGACAAGAAGTTAAAAGCAAAAGGAAAAGGAAGGGACAGTGTTTCATTAGGCAACTGGGGAAACCACATCACTGCTAAAGGAAGAAGAGTTCTGGGACAGGGTCGTCTCTGGTGACCCAGGGAAACAGTTCTTAATGGCAAAGGGTAAACACAGCAAAATATCGAACTCCCAGAAGACCGCACACCTAATCAGACTCCCTAAACACATACAGCAAAACCCAACAGAATGGAACCGAGGCCACAGCTGGAGACCCCTATCCTTCCTTCTCCTCTCAAGCAACTGGCTGACAGGACTGGGACCCAGAAAGCCAGCAAGAGGGCAGTGGCCTCAGCCACCACTGACCACCACCAGAGCCGGCGCTCAGAATCACTGACTGGTCTCTCACACCGCACACCTGCTCCACCTGCAGAATTAATGAGAAATGAGAGCACCAGAAGACGCCTGAGCCCTCTTCCAAATATTCAACATTGAACAATCACCACCAGGTACACTGGCATACATCACAGTCTCAGCTACCTGGGAGGCTGAGGCAGGAGGACTTTTCAAGCCCAGCTTGGGCAACAAAGTGAGACCTTGCCTTAAAAAATGAAATTCATCGAAAGCATTCCACATAATCCACTGATAAAACAAGAATCTACTGGTGACGCTGAAAATATCTGAAGGCAAATTATGAAATATGTAACAGAAACATGAAGGGGGACTGGGAATGTAGCTCAGTGACAGAAAGCTTCCCACACGTAGGCAAGACCCTGGCACGGGGACGGGTGACAGGACGGGACTCGGTGAAGCAGCTTTCCATTTACCGGAGGGACAGAGAGAATTTACACGACCTAGTCTCCTGCGTTAACATCAACAAAAGCAGAGCATGGGGGGAGGGTGGGAAGCGAAGGGGACGGGGTGGTGCTGCTCTGTGCACCAGCTCCCTTGTATGAACTGCAAACACGGGCTGATAAAAACACCAGAGCAGGGCGCGCTGGTCCACGCCTGTGATCCTAGCACTCAGGAGGCCAAGGCGGGACTGTTGTGAGTTCAAGTCCAGCCTGAACTGCAGAGCAAGACCCTGTCTCAAAACACCAAATTAAATCAATTTTTAAAAACTGAGCCAGGTGTGGTGGCGCACGCCTGTAATCCCAGCACTCGGGAGGCTGAGGCAGGAGAAGGGAGGCTGAGGCAGGAGGATCGCTGTGTTCGAGACCAACCTGGGCTACATAGTGAGTTTCAGGTCAGTCTCATGACCCTGTCTCAAAACACAAAAACAAAAACAAAAAAAAGAAAGAACCGAAAGAGCGGCTCATGTAGTCTGTTTCAAAAGGAGGCCAGGAGAGGTTTCTGCTCACTCAGAGGACACACATCCCAGGCAAGAGACACATGTGTCCCAATGTGCCCTCACACACACTGCACATGTACAAAATACCATGCAGTCCCCTGTCCACGCATACAATCATATCGAGGGGATAAAAGAATCAGCATAAAGGCACACAAAAGAGAAAAAATCAAATCCAAAACAGAAACAAAATGAAGGCAAAAGGAGAAAATACTCAATAATACAGAAAAATCAGTGAAAACTAAAAGCAGGTGTCTTTAGATGACTGGTAACACTGATAAGCACGACCAATCGAGGAAAGAAAGGCAAACCACGAGTACCCGGCTATCACTATGGACCCTCCCGTGCTGTGCCTTTCCTCGTGTGTTGATTCTGGCTTCTACCTCCGTATGTATTTTTTAAATTATACTTTTGAAGTAAGATATTTCTGAGCAGTCCAGGCTGGCCTCACTACTGGGCTCAAGTGATCTTCCTGTCTCAGCCTCCTGAGTGGCTGGGACCACAGATGGGACCAGTGTACCTGGTTCTCACATTTTAGATAAATGCATGGTGCTTCTGGGCACTGGCCCTTGCACGTGCTGGTGACCTTGGCGATTCTCGCCTCTCTTTCCCACCCTGACGATCAGCACCTGGGGTACGAGTTCTCCCCAGTGCTGGGTGGGCGCTGCCCACCGTCCTCTTCCCAGACTGCAGCCAGGAGACCGCAGTCCCAGCTTCCTGTCCGGGGTGGTCTGGGCTGCCCCTCCATGGCTGTTCAGGGTCTCTGCTTGCCCACCAGCTGCCTTCCCTGAGCCTGTTTTGGTTTACTGATGCCCCAGAACGTCCCAGTGACAAGGGGCACACCCTGCTTGAGGCCTGTGGGGTAGAGGCAGCGTTGCCAGCACCCTGGAGCGCTGCACTGTGCTCCCCAGGGTGGACCCTGTGCTGTTCCCCGCTGCTCTCCTCGTGGGAAGTGCTCTGCACTCTTCTCACACCTGGCTGCTGTCACTGCACAGAGTGGCTTCAGTTCCCCCACGGGGTCATGCCAGCAGTAGCGTGCTTGGGGTGTGCACGGTCAGTTCCTGCTAGGAAAGTACCACTCGCCGCTCGCCATTCCTGGGCAGTGGGCGCATGGTAGTTCCCAGGTTCTATTTTTTTCATTTTGTTTTGTTTGAAACAGGGTCTCACTATGCAGCTCAGGCTGGCCTCGAACTCATGGCGATCTGCCTGCGTGTGAAGACGTTTGTGTCTTTGCTATTGTCGAGTGCTTGCTCAGGTATTTCACAGTATTTCGTGGGTTTTCTTCATGTTATCAAGTTGTGTGTGGTTATGGGAAGTGAAGAGCTGCATGTGGACAATCTGAGTCTTTGAACTGCATCCCTTTTTACTAGAAAACTATTGTTTAGCTTCTGTATGTCATCTGCATGTCTACATCAACTTTAATTTTGTATTTTGAGATAGGGTCTCACTATGTAGCCCAGGCTGGCCTCGATCTCTTGTTGATCGTCCTGCCTCAGCCTCCTGAGTGCTGGGATCACAGGCATGTACCACGCTGCCTGGTGATGTTCACAATGATTTTAGAATCAGCTTGTCCATTTCTGCAAAGGTGGCTCACTGGGATTTTGGTTGGGAACATAGCGAATCTTTACGAACTGGGGAGAACTGCTGTTACCATCCTACAGTTTCCAAAATTTATGCCTAGGTCCTTAATGTTTTTGGTTCTGTTGTAAACAGTGTTATTCTCATTTTATTTTGCATTGTTTGCTGCCAGACCACAGAAATGTAATTAATAATACGTACACTGACTTCACATTTCGTAACTTTGCTAAACTTAGCAGTTCCAGTGGCACTGGAAACATTTTCCTGCAGATGTTCCACAGGACCACGCCATCTGTGAAGAGGGGCTGCTGTGCTGCTTCTTAATCTATGTCTGCTAAATGCTTTTAATTCAAACATATTTGGCCTTGTGGCACCAGTTAGGACCTCCCGAGTCGCATGTGCGCAGGCAGTCCTCGCTCCACCACTGCCAGCGTGTGCTGGTGCTGTTGTCGTAGGGGCCTCCATCAGGAGCGCCGTTCTACTCCTAGTCCGCTCGCAGTATTTCTTCCATGAGCATACACTGAACTCTGCCAAAGACTTTTTGTATATCTGAGATAACATCTGCCTTCCTCTTTGGTCTGTGGATACTGTGAGTTACATAGCTTGGTTTCTGAATGTTGGGCCAGCCTTTCACCCCCAGGCCAGATACCGGTGGTTTGCGGTTATTGCTGTCCTGCAGCGGTCAGTTCGGTTGCTGGCCTTGGTGTCCAGTCTGCAGTTTTTCCCTCCAGTGCCTGTTCCTCCTCAAGGCAGCAGGGTGACGCCAGCCCGGGACCGCACATGGAGGCAGAGCCGTCCGAGTGGCTCGCTTCTGAGGTCTCGAGGGACTCGCTGGGCAGCCCTCCGCCTGCAGGGTCCCGACAGGAAGGTCTAGTCACGTGCTTGAATTGTCCAATTTTGTCTCACTTTTGGTAATTTGTGACTTCAAGTTTGTGGCTGACTTTGTCAGTTGTGTTTAAGCTACTGAGTCGATTGGCATAAAGTTCATTTCCCAATTCCTAGGCCAGTGATAGCAAAGCTTTTAGAGAAGAGCAACCCCCAAACAGCACCCAAAACCCAGCACTGACTTAAACCTGGATACTGAGGTTTTAGTTCAGAAAAAATAACTTGTACGTCAACATCTCTTACAGCAAAAGAAAAGTAAAACTCGTGCCACAGCTTCTGCAAGTGACCCCTTTGTGTAGACGGTGGTGTGTAGACACGCGGCAAACACACACACACGAGGCCCGACCAGCCCTGAAGAACGGCAAAGGCGCCAGAGAGGTGAAATGGCCAGACTCCCACCGCAGCCGTGACGAAGGAGGGGGACACCAAGCAGCAGGTGCCTCCAAACAATACCCCGGGGTGATGGACAGCACGAGGAGAACGGCACATGAGTCCCATTCACACCACTCCCTAGGCAGAAACCTGGTCTCAAGTCAGGTGACACAGGGGGCACACAGGCAGCGGGAGGCAGGGTTGCGGTCCGGGAGCCACAGAGGACCCTGCACCTCCAGCCAGCCCAGCTCTGCAGGACCGACGGGGTGAACTCCAGCCCGGTTTGTCTGCGCACTACATGCACACAAATAACCTGCAAGGACGCAAACGCCAACCACCTGCACAGATGCCAGGAGAGGTGATTTGCAAGTCATCTTTTCACTCATACACAGCATCAAAATTTCCTATAACCACCACATCATTGCTTCTATAATCCAGGGAAAAGCCCTTCAGAAACTGTGAAGAGTGAAGCCTGAATTCTGCCCATGGGAAGCTCCTGCCCAGGGGCCGAGTCTGCGGAGGTGTGCACAGTTCCACAACCTCCCTTGCCCAGGATGGGATTAAAACTGAGGCCTCAGCACTTAGCTGCACCCCCAGTCCACTTTCTGTATTTCTAGTTTTGAGACAGAGTCCCGCTAAACTGCCAAGTTGCCCAGGCTGGGTTCAAACTTGCAATCCTCCTCCCTCAGCCTCCCAGTGCAGGGATCACAGAAGTGCAGGTGCTCACACCCAGATGCTCTGCCAGGACACTGGCCAGCATCCAGGTCCAAAGCAGGCACAGGTGGCATGGGGACCTAGTAAAGCTTTCTGTCCCCAAGCCAGTGGGCTCAGGGGGCTGGGTGGCATCTGTCCAGCTGACTCCCCAACCCACTAAATCAAGAGCAGGTCAGAGCCAAGTCCAGGCCCCAGCCCTTCCCTGGTATGAGACCCATCTGGCACAGCCAAGGCTGAGGCCCTGAGGGGAGCCCGCAAAGGGGGCCGCTGGCCTGGCTGGCACTCACCCACTCACACAAGAGTGTAAAATGCCCCCAAAGTGTCTTCCTCGAGCTCACTGACACAGCCTCGCCTGGGCCCACACAATCCTCTCCCCTTATATCCTGTCCTGAACACAGTTTGCAGGTAAGGAAGCTCACTACCCCAAGGCCCAGAGATAACTGTATGGCCTCCCTTATGTGCATCACGTAGACCACACTACACTTCTAAGCAGTGTTCAGGAAGATATCACACGTCTAAGCACCGAAAGAAACACCACTGCACACAGGGACCAAAGAAAAATAAAAAGTCTCTGTTTGTTCAGATCACATATGCACCACATTCTCAAATCTAACCCGCCTCACCCCGCTCTCCACACTGAGAATTAGGCCTGTGCTGTTCCACCAGTGTGGATATCGTGCTGGTCTCAGACAACGGGACTGAGCAGCCGTCCAGAGCAAAGGACAGGAGCATCTGGTGTCAGGGACAAGGACCCTGGGGCACCCACCTTGTTGATCCAGAACACCATGGCGTCCTCGAGGTCGTAGGGAAGCTCTTTTGAGGCACTGAACGTGGAGAAGCGCTTGACGCTGGCCACCACCTTTTCGATGCTGATCATCTCCACAGTGTAGGCCATCATCAGGGCGTCCACCATCGCCATGTGGGCACTCTGGGGGCAGAGGCGGCAGCTGGCACCCAAAGCTCCTCCTTCCACATCCCAGTGCAGGGGCCCTGCACGGACTCACTCCTTTCTCCCCTCCTCACACCGAGAGACGGACTGGGACCTACAGGTCCCCTCAGGACGGGTGGGGTGCAGACACCAGGGGGCTGCAGGGAGCTCCGCCCCATCTCAGACAGGGCTCAGGGGACTGGAAGGGTCAAGACGAGCACACCATGCACGTGCAAACCTGGGCCAGACACTCACCATCTTTATGGGGGCGTGGCCGAGGTCGGCGTCCGTCACTGGGGTGTCGTCACTCTCCATCACGTAGATGCCCTTCCGGGACAGGGCCTGGATGACCGACTGGTGTCCTTGCAAGGTGGCTGCCTGGTCCCCTTTGAGGATGAGGCTGCAGACGCGGCAGTAGAGCTCACTGGAAAGGAGCAGCTTGATGACGGGTGGCTTGATGTGCTCCTGCTCATACTGGTCGATATAAAAAGGGTCTCTGAGGTCCTCTGGGATGTTGTCTAAGACAGAGGAGAGCACTGTGTGAGCCAGACCTGGACCTCCAGGCCTACAGACACGAGAGCGCCCAGGGCAACCCCGGCAAAGCTGTGGTCAATCGACAACAACTGGGCACTGCACTGACAAGAGGTCACGTGGACGCAGCAACGCGCCACAGTTTGCAGTGGCAGCGCACCCCGAAGACTATAGTGACAGGGCGCGGAGAAGAAGCTTGGCCCCTGGTGACCCAAGGAGGGTGTGCAGCAGGATGGAGACAATAACTGGGGCCCAACAGCCATTCTACCACGGTGATACATGGGTCTGGGCCACTGTAACTGCGACAGGGACAGATCGTGCCACCACCTTTCCTCCTCTTCAGACCAAGCAGCACCCAACCCTTCACACGAGCGTACACCTTCATCCTCACTGCCTCACTGGATCAGGGTGAATGCCTGCACCACTGGCACTGGCAAGGAGGCAGGAACCATGCCCAAGCCTGGGAGGCAACACGCTGCCCGGCACACGGACACACACATATGCCCGGGAGCTGCCCACAGACATGAGGGCAGTGCACCACCGCTGCTCCACCTCCTCCTCCTGTGTCCCTCACAAGCACCTGCAAGACAGACTCTGCCTAGACTGCAGGGCAGCGCAGACTGCAGCACCCCAGGGCCTTCTGGAGCTGTCCCCACTTCTACAAGGGTTTAGAAGGGGCCACCATCTCCAGGAAGCCTGCTGAACAAAGCCCAGGGACACCAGCCCTGAAGCGGCCAGGCCCACCGAGGGGGTGGCTGTGCCTTATTACGCCTCAGCAGCATCCTCTCTCTCTGCTCCTTCTGTTTCTCACAGGGGCTATTTTCTGAGCCCAAGTCCAACTGTGGGTGTGTGGACCTGCCCTGGGCCCACACTCCTAATGCTCCCCTCGGCTTCCTCTTTCCAAGCAGCGTGGCCAGAGCACACACAGCACTACACTTCTGAGTCACTGTGCTGCACATCTCAGATGGTCACTATGGCAACCCTGCAGGGGACAGGGGCTCCGCCCAGGCTTAGTGGATGTCACCTTCTGACCACACCAGGCAGCCGCCTACCCTGAAACCACCACAGTTTTGGCAGAGATCATAGTAACAGTAGAGGGAATTGCCCCAGTGTGGAGCACAATCTCCGGCCCCTGCCTCCCGCGGTGACATCAGAGCAGGGACAAAAGTGGGCAGAAGCAGCCCCTATGTGGGAGATGTCACAGGAAACAGAAGTGCAGTGCCAGGGAGTCCTGTAGTCCGGCCGTGGTCTAAGGAGCTCTCAACGGCCACCAGGAACAGGATGCACTTGTGGCAGCCCAGTGGCCAGGGCTCCTGGCCAGAGCCAACATCACCGTCCTCTGCTCTCCTTATGCACCACCACTGCCGCAGACTGCAAGAGACGCGTCCTACCTCCCACCCCGGTAAGCCCATCTACCCAGTGACTTGAAAGACCCCAGACAGATGAGCAGCGGCCCCCAAGCACATGCTCTGGTCCAGCCCCTCCCTGAACCGCCCCTTCACATGACACCCATGCCCGGTCCCCACTGGCTCACCCAGGCCACCCTCCCCTCTTGTCTGGACACCTGGGAAGGCTCCAACTAATGAGAGTGGAAACCAGCAGAGCTCAGGAAACTCTTGCAGGGTAAGGCCCTCTGAGTACAGGGGACAAGGGCACAGGACAGGACAGACAGGTTGGCACAGCTGGCCTGCAGGGGGCGTGAGGAGGCCCCAGAGCAGCTGATGGAGCCTGCGGCCACAGGGTGAGACACTGAATAAACACAGGAACTGCAGCTTGGAGAGCTCGACCAAGCCATGAGCTTCCTCGGAAATGATCGATCGGCCCAGAGAAACACTTCCCTGGGTCACTTCAGCTCTGCACCCTGTACACACAGGAGCCACGAAAGCCATTCCTACAAGCTCCAGATTCACCACGGGAGCCCAGAGGCCCGGGGATGCGCCGAGTCCCCCACCCCAGCCAAAGAAGCCCGCGCTCACCACCACTGTCCACTTGGCCACCAAGAGCCGTAGGAGCACAAGCCTGATGTTTCGAGTTTATTGGTCCACAGCTATCTTTAAAGCAGCTTTGTAAATGCCTCCAGCTGATTTCTGGTGACTTATTTTTCATTTCTTCTACAAATCAGAGTGTCTGTTAAAATTACTCACTCAACAATCACTGAGCACCTGTATAAGCCAGGAAAAGCAAGGGAACGCTGGGGAGCCCAGGGGTGAGGCTCCACTGGGGACAGGGAAGCCACGGGCACCTTCCACACAGGAGAGGCAACAGTGCACCTCTGCCAGATCAGGGAAAGGCCCTCTGAAGGGGGTGAGGCCCTCAGCAGCCAGGAGCCAACATGGGGGCCACAGCCGATGGTGGACTCAGCTCCAGCCTGCTCCCTTGCATGGCCTGTGTTGTGGGGCTGCGTGAGAACTGGGCAATCTGCCCAGGGAGAGCACCTGGGGCAGATGCAGGGCACAGGGAGCCACACCGTGGGCCTTAGCATTCCTCATCACTGGCAGCACTGTTCTGAGATGCGAAGAAGCACCTCAGCCCTCGCCCTCCGCCAGGCTGTGCGGAAATGCCCACACCAACCCCAGCTCCTCCTCAGCCAAGGCTGCAGGCAACAGGCTGGCCACCACACTCGAGGCTGGGACTGCTGAACCCAGGAGTTCCAGGCCATCTGGACTACACAGTAAGACCCACCTCAAAAAACAAAGGGACTGGTGCAGCTTGGTGGTAGCTCATGTGACTAACATGCACAAAGCCTGAGTTTGAGCCCCAGTACCACAATAAGAAAAAGCAAAAACTAAAAGCTGGCACGGCCACTGCAGGGTCACTTTCATTCTACCCTCATGCACCACAGGGAGCCACAGCCCATTCCCCAGTGGCAGGAGAAGCAAACTCGAGGAAAGGCGGCCTCCGTGCTGCCCCAGCTGCGCAGACTCAGCCTCTATCCAGGGCCTGGAAGGTAGTCCCTCGGAGAGGGATGGAGGGATCTTTGCCCATGCGTGAAAGGAAACCCACTGCAGGCACCATGCCAACAACTGTGAGAACCACACACAGCCCCCATTTCACACGGTGCCCCAGCGAAGAGCCACGCACTGTGCAGACATAAGCTTAGGGCCAGGGACGGCTCCTACACAGCCAGAGCACCAGTGTCCCCCGGGCTCCCGACAGGGCCATAGTCACAACACGCACTGTTCCAAAGGTCCAATATACCTCTGAGTTCCTCAACAAATGAGAAAAAACAAAAACAAGAAAACCTGTAACTCTCAAGAGAAAAGCAATCAATGGATGTGACCCAAATGCTGGAACTGCCCAACAAGGACTTAAAGGGATTATTACAACTATGCTCCAGAAGTGAGAGTGAGCATCTCAGGGAAAAAAACCTAACACAAAACTCTAAGAAAACTGGGGAAAGAAGCCCAGTGTGCAGGGAAACCAAAAACCACAGCAGAGGGCCGCCAGGTGCCATGAACAGAAAGATGGGCAGGAAGCGGCGGCACAGCCCTCCCGCTGGGCCCAGACCACGATAGGGAGCCCACAGGAAGGCATCGGGAGCACTACCGCACCACCTCCCCAACTCTGACGCAGGGACAGTGCTTCTGGAAGGTCGGGCCCAGCAGAGGGACACCCACCTCCCCGGGCGCAAGGAGACAAAGGGCCAGGGGAGTCCAGACACACGCCTGGGCGCCTGCACCCTGAGGCCCACAGCAAGGGTACCTCAGCCCCCAGGGAAGCATCGACACAGGAATCCCCCAAGGTTTCCAAAGCCAGCACACAGAAAAATAACGTGGCACCTGAGAAGCCCAGCGGTGAGACCAAGAGACTGAACAAGCTGGCCCGACAGGCAAAGGCAGGAGAAAAGCACAGAGAACAGGAAGTTGCTGTACCCTGAGTGGGGAAGAGCACACTTCTGGGGTGGAGGGCCCCTAATTTGGGGGGTCCTTCGCCACAGGGTTAGGGTTAGGTAGTAGGGGGGCAGTACACACAGCTGCTGCACAGGGGCTCTGCTGCCTGTCCCTGACAGGACCGTGGAGACTCGTCGCCGGCCCAGGGAAGGGTGCACCCAGGCAGCCACTGCACCTGCGCACAGGTCTGCCCTCTCTCCTGGGATCCCAGTCCAGACTCAAGGAGGCGGCAAAGCGGTGAACCTGTTTTCAAGCATCTCACCTGCTCTTAACAACAAAACAAGGGTCCCTGGGCCCGCCCAGCAGCCTCCCCACACTCGGGGTGGGAGCGAGAGAGGGAAGCAGATGGGTCTCCACTGAGCAGCCACGGAGCCATAGCTGAGATGGACACAGGACTGGCCACTGGCTCCCAGCGCCTACCGGAAGCGAGTGTCAGTCCTGCCTGTGGGAAGACACCACTCAGACCTCAGATTAATCCCAGCAGCTCCAAACACAAACATCCAAGACACGGTCCACAACCACTGGACACATAAAAAACCAGGAAAAACCACCAGCAGTCAAGGGAAAAGACCCCAGAGAGGCCAATCTCACTCACTGTGACCCAGACGCTGCGCTGCCAAAGGCTGTGAGGCGTCTGGCTTCACAAGCTGAAGGCAAACTCCCGAGAAAACCTCACTTCACATTCAGTAATAGAAGTGGGTTATATAGCGGCATGGTTTGTAATAGCTAAAACTTGGAAACAGCCCATTTGCCCATCAGTTGGAGACTAGATAAGAAGATGTGGTTTTTGTATAAAATGGAATATTACTCAGTCATAAAGAATGAGAAATTTAGTCATTCATAGGAAAATGGATACACACTGAGGATATACTCCTAAGTGAAATAAATAAGTCACACATGTATAAATACTGAATAATTTCTCTGGTGTGAAAAACTATAATGGTACATAAGATCCTAATGATATACTTGACAATATGAAATAGAAAAAAAAAGGGCTAAAGGTGTAGGGGAAGTGGGAAGGGTAGGGGAAAGGTAATAAGGGAAAAGAAAAAAATATGAGAAAAGTAAAAAATAGAAATAAAGTATTTGTAAATAGGGAAGGGAGGAGGGGATGAAGGGAGGGCAGGGACAAGGGGAAGAAATGAGAACCAAGACCTGTCATGTAAAGGTACAAGAGCCCAATGACGAATATAACTGTACTGTGCACCTAAAATGTACCATAAACTCAATGAGGAAAACAAGTGGGTTAGAAAGTAAAACGATTATGCCATGCAAACATTATTCCAAAGGAAGCAGGTGAGAAAACACAAGTGCTTGGGAGAGAAATAAAAAAAAGAAAGAAACAAAGGAGAATTCCTGAACTGAAAAAGACAAAGCCAACCCAAAATTCACTGGATGGACTCAACAGGAGAAAGGCAGGAGCCGTGACAAGGGAGGCACAGAGCCTCAGGGGTCCAGGGGTCATCGTGGGAAGTGTACAAGACCCAAGCCCTCGTGCCTGCTCTGCCACGGAGCTCCACTGAGCCATCCGCCGACTAATGGGTTGCCAGGTGACAGCTTAGACACTGGGGAGAAGGTGAGCTCAGGGTGTGCTGAAGGGCGCACAGTGAGACCAAGGAGAGAAGGTAAAGGACAGACATCAGGTGTCAGGGAAATGGAACTGGAAGCCCAGAAAGAAAGGGGAAAAACACAGGCAGAAGCAGGATTTGTTAATGTTAAGCAGGTGTGGATGGGAATTTTCCAATACATGTAAAATTCACAAAACCACAGCTTCAAGCATCACTACAAAATGCCTGCCGGACTAAAAAAAGAAGCTCACACACCAAGAACACCACAGTAATGCTGATGACATCCCCAGACAAAGGCTCTTTTCAAAGCAGCCAGAGGGGTTTCTGGTCAGACCAGGTCGGCGGGCTCCTTCCTCTCTGCCTGCCTGTCTGCAGCCTGGCAGCTACAGCCCTGCACAGCTCAAAGACACTGAAGAAGAAGGCTGGCGGGGAGGCCGTCCTGAGCCTTCAGTCCTGAGCCTTCAGAGTCCAAGGGTGACCGACCAGAGTGCCCTGCCCTGACCGCCAGGGAGGGCGCCAACAGGAGGCCAGTGGCCAGGGACCCCAGCAAGAGAGCCCAGTCCTTCCACAGGCTGCAGCCATCACGTGAGGAGCTGGTCACCTTGTGTGAGGGGAAGCCGCAAGCGCCCAGCCTCGAAGAAGCACAGCGGCAGAAGAGGCCCAGGCACAAGCTAAACCTCACCAGGGAGAATGCAGCAAACACAAAAAGCCAAATGCTGGGTCTCCTACCACATGAGCCAAACGATGGGGAACCTCCACTGAGTAAGAAAAGATAACCAGCGAACCCCAACCTGACAAGGATGTACAGTAACTACCAGAAATGACTACAGCAATTACACATTGTGGAGGACAACCCAGAAAATTTCCAGAAAAAAAAAAAAAGTTTAAAAAAGTGACAAATATCCAAGTGAAAAATATACGGAAACACGTTTAAAAACTCACTAAACAGCTCCAGGAGCAGCATGGAGTGACAGCACAGACCTGGCCAACGTGAGGTCAAATCCATAGCATCCACCGCTCTCAAGAGACAGAGTGGAGAGGCCGGGGATTTAGCTCAGTGGTAACGCCACTTATCTCGCAAGCCAAGATCCCAAGTTCGATCCCCAGTACCCACCTCAAAAAAGAGACAGTGAAAATGGGCTGGGGCAGAGCCGGAGAGACCCGACAGGTGGAGCGGCAGAGGACAGGGCCGGCCTACGCGTGGCTAACCACGCAAGCCCACTGATAAAGACCAGGACTACCCTGACACAGCACAAACTTCCAGAGCTGAAGACAAAGCATCTGGAGGCAGCTGAGGAGAAAGGTGACCCACGGGACCCCATGCCAGCAACAGCAGCCGCGGAAGGCAGTTTTCAAACACTGGAGGAAAACACTCTTTCACCACAAACTCCACACCCAACGAAAACATCATAAGAAATAAAGGGAAATAGAGACGCTGCGCATGAAGGAAAATGAAGAATTTGTCTCTCTCCAACACACCTAAAGGTTAAAGGAACCCTCCAAAGAAAAGAATATGAGGGCTGGGGATTTAGCTCAGTGGTGCCGCTGCCTGCCTCCCAAGCACAAGGTCCCGAGTTCAATTCCCAGTACCAAAAGAAAATGAAAGAGGAAATCTTGGAGCATCACAAAGGAAGATGATGACCAGGCAATGGGATAAACCTGTCTTTCTCCTTTGAGTTTTTAGGGTTCCATACAATGAAAACCAAAAGCCACTCTGGGCATGGTGGTACACACCTGTGATGTCAGCTACTCGGGAGACTTAGGCAGGAGGATCTCAAGTTTGAGGCCAGCCTGGGCCAGTCAGTGAGAAATAAAGAATTAAAATAAAAAAGGGCAGAGGGAGGAGAAAAAGGGAAACAAACAGAAGACAAATGATAAAACGTCAGACTTAAGTCCTAATGTATCAACAATTATATGAAATCTAAATATACCCATTATTTAATGTAAAAAACATACATCAGCAAAGTAGATTTTTTAAAAACATGATACAACCATGTGCTTTTTACAAAAAGTTCATTTTACATTAACAATGGAAGTGAGTTAGAAAGTGAGCTGATATGAAGGGACACCCCACGCAAACATGACTTAAAAGGAAGCAGGAAAAGCTGCAGTGCCCCACGTGTGGGGGCCAAACTTCAGACACCTGGTCTCCCTGCATGCAGACCTGCGGCAGAGGGGAGACGCTAACAGCAGCAGAGCAAGCACAGAGACAGAGACAAAATCATCCGGGCTGCTGCTCTTGCACTCGGCACCGTTGCTGAGCATCATGAGTTCGGCACGGGCACTGGGACCCCACAGCACTGGGCCAAGTCAGGGCAGCTAGGGGGCCCGGTGCAGGCGACACCTGCAGAGAGAGTGTGCTGGACTCAGGAGGATGGCAGTCTCACTGTGCCACTCAACACAGCTGGCAATTCAAAACTTCAGCACTGCTTCTGGGATTTTCCACTGAACCGTTTCAGCCTCGGTTGATCACAGGTTCCCACAAAGCGACAGCACAGGTGAGTGTGGTCTACTGCACAATGACATCTGGTAAAATAGCCAAGCCCTAAAGATGAAGAGGGACATCGGAGGGTAAAAAGATCAATCCATCAGGAAGACCTCAAAACCTTGTGTACACTCCAGGCTGGAGCGCCTCAAAACACAGAAAAACAGCTGACGGCTGGAAAGAGCAACAATCAAAGCTCCAAGTACTGTTAGGGAGGTCAGCGCCCCATCAGCAACTGCCAGAACCCCAGACGTGAGCCAGACGGACTCCAGGTGAGCCCGGACCTCTGTGCCCACTGCCACCACCCAACAAGGCAGAATGATCATTTCCCTCAAACACCCGTGGAACAGTCAGTCACCAAGCCAAAAGAGACCACGTTTACAAGACAAAAATCAAAGTATGTTGTCTTACTAGAAAGCATGCAATGTGAAGTCACTCTAGAAATGGGAACAGACACAACAGGAAAATCTCTCTAAACCCTTGAGCATCCAACTATTAAATAACTCACAGTGCTACAGTTTGGACTCTTGTGTCCCTGCTGCAGCAGGGCCTTCAAGTGGGAATTAAAGGACAAATGGGACAGCACCTAGTGGCTGAGGGAGCCTGAGTGCCCTCCCACCAGGGCCTATGAACAGGAAGCGGGCTCAGCAGACCCAAATCTGCTGGTGCCCTGGTCTGGAACTTACTGCCCCAGCACTGCTGCCACTCACTGATTCCCCAGCCTAAAGTATTTTGTAAAGCAGCCCAAACAGACTAGGACAATGGGTCAAAGAGAAAGTGTCAAGGGGAATTTTAAATCATACACAGAGCTGGATGAAAATGAAAATACAACCTACCAACATGTGGCTGCAGGTAAGATGCTACCGGAGGCACTAAGCACTTACAGGGGGAAAAGAAGGGTGTCTCAAATCAGAAGCCAAGCTCCTGGCTCAAGAAACCAGAGACAAAAGGGTTAAGCGCACCTACACCAAGCAGGAGGGAGGCTCCTCCTGGCCTGGCACTGGAGAACCTGCCTTGTCCCACCTGCTGCACCAGAAGCTGCCACTGGGAAACCGGGTAAAGGGGCCCAGGACCTCAGAAGCACTCCTTACAACTGTGTGTTACTATAATACAACTATCTCTCAATGAAAAATTTAATTTTTTAAAGTTAGCCAAGACTATAAAATTTTCACAGAAACAGGTGTTCCAATGACTAATGTGTGTATTTTTAAATGCCTATCATCATTAGTCATCAAATAGATGACGCTGACCCACAGTGAGACAGCACAATCCAACACCCACGTGGCTAAAATTAAAAGCTGCCAACGCCGAGGGCTGCCAGGGAGGCAGAACGGCCACACCGCAGCTCTGGAAATCACTTCTAGAGTCACACGCATTTATCCCAGGACCCAGCACGTCCATACCTGGCGATTCAAGGAAACATCTGTCCACACAAATGTTCCCAGCAACCTTATTCGCAGAATGATCATTATTTGCAACAGCAAAACACTGGAAGGAACCCTGCTAATCACCAAGAGGAAGAAAAGTAAACCTTGGGCAAGCTACGCCATGCAATACGACTGCCACCACACCGGAAAGCCTCACAATGCTACGCTGAGCAGGGGGCAGTGGCACATGCCTGTTATCCCCACTGCTCAGAAGGCCTTGAGGCAGGAGGATTAGTGAGGCTGTCTCGAAACTGAAAACGTGAAGGGTGAGGGCGCAGCTCAGCCCGCCCCAAGCTCCCTTCAATATCCACTACAGGCAAAGAGGAGCACACCTGTCATCCCAGAACACAGGAGGCTGAGGCAAGACTGCCATGAGTTCGAGGCCAGTCTAGACTACACAGAGAGGTTAAAGCAGCCTGAACCACATTTCTAGACCATCTCAAGACAAGCAAGAAAGCCCTCCAGTGGGCAGGAAGCACAGTGCCCTCACAGAGGCTGAAAGACCAGATTTCAAACATCCCTTAATCTCCTCAGACACCAGCAAGGGCTTATCCTTCTTCCTCTGTGAGCCTGTGTGTCTGGTGGGGATCTTAATCAGCCTCGCACATGGCATCGCAACAGTGGTCCCTTCGGATTTCCTGTACAGAAAAACGATGCACATGCAGCCCTCAAGTGTCACTGGCTCCATCCTGACAGCGCTGCACTCCCTACATGGCCACAAAGAGTCGGGAGGGCCCAGAAGCTGCTCGGAGGATAAGCACAGTAACAAAAAAATGCCCTGCCCTCTGCAGAGTATCTGCCCAAAGTTAGCACACTGAAGCACACTGCGGGTGGCCAGCCTCTCTTCATACTTAAGAGGGTTAGAATCGAGGGAATTAAAGAAAGCCGTCTGTTCTTGCTTAGCATGCAATGTGGGCAGCAGGACAGGAAGGAGAATGTGGACAAACCAAAGCACCTCCTGAACAAAACCCGAGTGCAGCCAACAGGGCAGAACTAGAGCACACCCTCCTCCTCACTCCACAAGCCTTGGGCACGCTGCACAGAAGACACAGCGCTGCACCCTGGAAGCTGCCCCGACCCTCCCTGCCCGGAAGAGGATACCCTACTCCCTCACCAAGGACAGCAGGCGATGACGAAAACGCACAGACCAGTAGTCTGAGCAAGCCGTCACCTAACATGGGCACAGCAAAACCCAGACTCAGAGCTGCTGCTGCGCCGAAGAGGGGTCCAGGGCCAAGGCTCTTTCCCACCAGGGTCACACCTGGACCCTGCGCGCAGCAATGAAGCAAAGCAGAGTGCTATGGCCAGGCCACAGAGGCTCCAGTGCTGCCCTCCCAGGCAAAACCCGGCCCAGAACCTCCCTCCACAGTGCGCTCACTCTTCAGGTCAGCAGCAGAAATGACTCCAGCAAGACCAGGATGGGAGGCACGGGGAGCAAGAGGAGGAGAGCTGGGCAGGGGGAGGTCTCGGCCCCTGCAGCCAGTGTGCAGGGTCTGGGGAGCAGCAGCCTGTCCAGGGCCAGCACTCGCCCAACGCAGACCCAGGGCAGAGATGGGGTGGCTCCCACCGAGCCTCACAGCAACCGTTTGCACACAGGGACGCCCACCCTTCCCTGCTGCCTCTAACACTGTCCCAGAGGGGTAGGGGAGCTAGTACTCCCCACTGCCTCCTGAAACCAAGGCCCAGGAGCCTCTACATGTGCTGAGCGCATGTGTGCAATACACAGCAGAGCCAGGTTCGGGAACACACACCTGTAATCCCAGCACCTGGGAAGCTGAGGCAGGACGATTGCCTTGAGGACAAGGCCAGCCTGAGCTACACAGCAAGATCCTGTCTCAAAACAAAACACAGCACAGTGGACCAGAAGCGAAAACGGGGACTGCCACAGCCCCAGGCCACACTATCTATTCTGTACAATAAATAGTACTTCAAGTTTGGCCTTTAAATTTTTTAATCAATTTATTGCAACTCTCACTCAAAATGTCACCACACACTCTTGCAGCTAGCAGACTCCTGCTTACAGATGTATTAACATGAACAACTTTCAACATGCCCAATAAACTTCCCAAAACATTAAAGCCAGGCATGGTATGCACTCCTGTAATCCAAGCACTTGAGAGGCTGAGGCAGGACCAAGAGCCCAACAAGTATATTTCACAGCAAGCTCGAGGCTAGCCTGTCCACACAGCAAGACTGTCCCCAAAAGAACAAAACATCTTACAATTAAAAATAACGATACAATGAAATGCAAGACTTGGTTAAAAAAAGAATGAGAATCTAGAATAAAAGCATAAGGCAGCCACATCTTAGCTGTGGCCCTGGAGCCCAAGGACGCTGGAGGAAATGTTTCTGCCTGACTATAAGCCCAAGGCCTGCAGGTCAGGATGTCTCCAACAGCCAGCACTGGAGTGTCCAGTGCTTCTGGTTCCTACAAGCAAGGAGAGCTGTTGGTTTACCCTAGCAACAATCATGTGCTGAGTGAGGTGTCTAAGCACCCAACCCCCAAGCTAATCTCCCACTGGGCATCCAGACCCAACCATGTGCTCAACAGGGGGCAACCCAGGGGACCCCTGTGTGGAGGCTTCC
>NW_022900948.1:48314269-48317771 GCF_012274545.1 Fukomys damarensis
AGGCGCCACACTATCTATTCTGTACAATAAATAGTACTTCAAGTTTGGCCTTTAAATTTTTTAATCAATTTATTGCAACTCTCACTCAAAATGTCACCACACACTCTTGCAGCTAGCAGACTCCTGATTACAGATGTAAACATGAACATCAGCTAGCAGACTCCTGCTTACAGATGTATTAACATGAACAACTTTCAACATGCCCAATAAACTAACTTCCCAAAACATTAAAGCCAGGCATGGTATGCACTCCTGTAATCCAAGCACTCGAGAGGCTGAGGCAGGACCGAGAGCCCAACAAGTATATTTCACAGCAAGCTCGAGGCTAGCCTGTCCACACAGCAAGACTGTCCCCAAAAGAACAAAACATCTTACAATTAAAAATAACGATACAATGAAATGCAAGACTTGGTTAAAAAAAGAATGAGAATCTAGAATAAAAGCATAAGGCAGCCACATCTTAGCTGTGGCCCTGGAGCCCAAGGACGCTGGAGGAAATGTTTCTGCCTGACTATAAGCCCAAGGCCTGCAGGTCAGGATGTCTCCAACAGCCAGCACTGGAGTGTCCAGTGCTTCTGGTTCCTACAAGCAAGGAGAGCTGTTGGTTTACCCTAGCAACAATCATGTGCTGAGTGAGGTGTCTAAGCACCCAACCCCCAAGCTAATCTCCCACTGGGCATCCAGACCCAACCATGTGCTCAACAGGGGGCAACCCAGGGGACCCCTGTGTGGAGGCTTCCAAAAGAAAATAAAGGGGTGGGAAGTCTGCACATCCAGCAGAAACCCCTTCCCCATCCAGTCTCCTGGGAGACACAACCCCACACAGAACAGCCACAAGCTCACACCCAGGCCACAACTCCAGACCACAGCACAAGTGAAAAGCTCTTCAGCTGAGTGGAGTTGAGCTGAGTCTCATCAGTCATCTGAATTAGGACCACCCAGATTTATACATTCAGAGATTCTTTATCAAAAATGAAATTGCGCTGGGGATTTGGCTCAGTGGTTCTGACGCCTGCCTCCCAAGCACAAGGTCCCGAGTTCAATCCCCAGTACCAAAAACAAAACAAAAAATGAAATTGTAACTGCTCCCTTCTGAGACTTCATTCAGCAAAAATGAATTGGAACTGGACTGCTAAAATGGGTGGGACCAGTCCTCTGCTAGTACAGGGCCTCTCTAACCAGCGAGGCCACCCTAAGTTCCTACCCTAGGATGGAGCCAGAAGTGGTGGTGCATGCCTAAAGTCCCCTCACGCAGGAGGCTGAGATGGGAGTGAATCTGAGGCCAGCCTGAACTACACAGTGAGACCCTATCTCAAAAACAAATAAATGTGGGCTGGGGATACAACTCAGCAGCACAGTCCCTGGCTGGCAAGCATGAGGCCCCGAGTTCAACTCTCAATACCAAATAAATGATAGCCACGCATGGTGGCACACACCTATGATCCCAGAACTTGGGAGGCTGAGACACCACAACTGCCACAGGTTCAAGGCCAGTCTGGGCCACACAGTGAGTTCAAAGCCAGCCAGAACCACATAGCAAGACCCTGCCTCACAAAATCGAATGAATGAATGAATGAATGAAATCCCACAATGATACTTGGTTTTCAGTTCCTGCTCAGTTCCTGCTTCAGTTTCTAGTCCTCAAATGTCCAACTCTTAACAATTCCAAAACTTCAAAGCCCACAGTAGTATCGGATTTTTGATTCCTATCTGATGAGGCAACATGTACCCCAGAGCAATCCTGTCTTGCAGTAAGTCCAGACCAGTGGCAGCAAACCTATGGCATGCGTGCCACAGCAGGCTGTGTTTGTATCACTGAAAGCTCAAACAGGTTCACCATCACTGGACCAGACCAACCTGACATAACTCTGAGACACAGCTGACAGATCCCAAGCTGAAGGCTATGGCCAAACGTAACAAAATAAGCCCACACTCACCTTGCTAAAAATAATGGAAGTGCTTTTTATAAGCATTTGTTAGTATCAGAAGGCCTCACTGCCATGTGTAGAGTCTTAAATATGCACACAGGACTGAAGCCTGGTACAAGAGCCCAGAAGCTAAGCCCAAGAATGTACCATGTTTAACAGCAAAACCAAGGAAGTCAGCGCCCACAGTGGAAAGGCCCCAGTGCAGTTCTATGAAAACTGTGGAAAATAACAGAAAGTTAGAACAAAATTAGGAGCCTCAGCTTAGAAGACATCACTGTGAAAGGTGCAAAGCCATGTAAAACCCAAGAAGCACAGTTCATAATGTAAAGATGAATGTTGAAATGTAGGGAAAAGCAAAGCCTGACCATACAGACTGTGAAGAGGGGGCATCCTGTCTGCACAGGTGAATGTGGAAACCTGCCAGGCGCCCTGACCCACTCCAGGGTGGTTTTCTGAGATGTTTTCTGTGCATGTTTTCAAATCTATTTGGTTTTCTTGGAGAAAGGGTCTCACTATGTGGTCCAGCCTGGCCTTGAACTTGCAGCAATCCTCCAGCCTCAGCCCCCAGAATGATGGGATCACAGTTCCACTTTTTAAAATCAGATAAAACAGCCAGGTGTGGTGGTACTCACCAGTAACCCCACTCCCACACTCGGCAAGCTGAGGCAAAAGAGAGATTAAGGCCAGCCTGAACTACATAGGGAAACCCTGTCTCAAAAAAAGAAAAAAACAAGATACAAAATAAAATAAGTTGGGTACAAAGTAGTGATTCTCCACCACTACCCAGAACCTTAGTGAAGTTCAATGGAACCAGTAAATGACTGTAAAACTGAAAAAGTGTAAAACGACAACTTCCAAATTGCTGCTTACACATCACAAAAACTGGTTCAAAACAAAACTGTGCTTAATCCCTGCTTTCCTTACGACTAACTGGAGGCCTCCGGCTGCGGCACAGCCACTGTCACGGGAACCCCCGCTCAGCAAACTTTCTACACCAGTCAGTGAGCCCCTCTCTGAAAGTATCATTCCTGCCTGCAATCTTACTCTAGAATTGGGGTATTTTCACCAGCATAAAGGCAAGGTGTGCTTCAAATTAAGGCAATTACGCCAATATTGACCCTTAATTTTGTCTCTGAGAGAAAGCACCTGAGATGCCTGCAGAGGCCGCAGGGTCAGCACATCCTAGGGCAGAAACCCAGGCTCCTAAATCCACTAAGCATATTAGGCCGCAGACTGGGACTCCAAGGCAAGGTTACCTAGTTCTTCACAGCCGATTAACCAAAGGAGATCACCATGGCTCGCACAATCCACACAATAGCAGCTTCTACCTGAGGGAGCCCACACCCCTGGCTTGGTAAGTACTGCAACAAAACAGAACTGGAAAGGAACCAAGGTTGTTCCCCTGGAACGCAGGCCTCCAGCGTCCCCGGTTGCCGCCACCCTGTGCTAGAGACAGCTGGGGACAGCGGCCATCATCAGGTGAGGGGTCCCTGCCGCGCTCAGAGCCCGAGGGCAGCGGGGGTCGGAGGGCAGCTGAGGCGGACCCTGCCCGCAGGACCTCCCTGCCAAGGACT
>NW_022900948.1:48318358-48346402 GCF_012274545.1 Fukomys damarensis
TCACGCAAGCGCAGTGGGCCCCGCCCCCAGGCTCACACTGACCTGCCCCTTTCCGCAGGCGCAGTAAGCACACCTGGGCCCCGCCCCTTCCCAAGGCTCTGCGCGCCCAGCAACCTGGGCGGAGCCCGCAGTCTGCGCGTTGCTGGTGCGGCTTAAGTCCACTCTGGGAATCGGTCGTCCAGGCCGCAGGCCCCTAGGGGACCCAGTCGCTCCCCCGGTGCGGGCGCCGGCAGATCCTCAGTGAGCGTCTCAGTGCCGGAGGGGCCGGGTTCGGATCTCGTGGGCGCCAGCCAAGGACCTGACCGGAAAGCAACCTTCAGAGGTTTCAGCCTCTGCTTGGAAGACGGCGTGCGAGGGGGACCTGTCCCTGAGGTGCTCCGGAGCCGCTGGAGCCGAGGGTCTGGGAAGGAGGAAGAGGAGGGCGTGGCAGGACGCCGGGGAGGGGCGGGCACCGCTTCCTGCAGGAGGAGCCGGGATGCGGAACCAGAGGGCTTGAGCCGAGGTGGCGGCAGAGCCTGAGACCCAGGACTGAACACCCACGGCCGCTACGCGCGGGGCAGGTGGGGTTGGCAGAGCTTCGGGCCGGGACGTGGGCTCCCGAGCGAGGTAGGAAGCGCGGAGAACGGGCCTGCTGGCTCCCAGCAGCAGGCATTACCAAGGCTGGGGAGGTACCTAGGTCTGGCTCGCTGCAGCCCTGCAGCACCTGCTTGTGACTTCCAGTAGTTTCTCAGTGAAGCCCCAAGGATTGGCTAACCTCAAGGTCACGTCAGCTGTGCTGTCTGCAGGCCTTTGGCTTCTTCTGACCGCCCTGGCTAAACCTGCGGTACAGCGTTACCTGGCAGCGCAGGAGCAGGGGTCCTTATCTGTCCCTGACTCCGATGGACATCCAGTCCACTACTGACTGTGGCGTTGACTGTGGGTTTTCATAGCTGCCTTCTATCTGGTGAAGAAGTTCCTTTCCATCCCCAGTCCGGAGTGCTTTTATCATGAAAAACTGCATTTCACCCACTGCTTTCTACCTGCCTCTACTGATAAGTGTGGCTTTTTCATTCTATAATGTGCCTTCCTGGATAACCCGACTTTTTTATGTGTTCTTGGATTCCGTTTACTACATTGCTGAGAATTTTCATGTTTACGTTCGTAACAGATAAGGGTCTGCAGTTTTCTTGTGCTGTCTTCGGTTGGGGTATTAAGTTACTACTGGTCTCAAAATGAGTTGGAAATATTCCTCCCTCATTCTTGAGAAGCTTGTGAAAGATTGGTATTCTTTAAGTGTTAGGTAGAATTCATTGAAGCCTTCTGGATCTGGGTTTATGGATTACCTTTTGATTACCCATTCAGTCTCTTCATTTTCTGTAGGCCTATTCAGGTTGTCTGTGTCTTCCTGAGCTAGTTTCATGGTTTGTGTTTTTCTGGGAATTTGTGCATTTTGTCTAAGTCCAAAGCAATTCTAAAGACAGGTAGGAGAAGCCAGGGCAGAAGAGTGGGGCACCGCCTATAGCTTGGTGTGTCTCTGGTGGTGTCCTAGCATCCCTGACAAGCAGCTATGTGGAACAGTGAGGAGAGGACCGGAATCCCCAAGATGAGTATTTGCATTCCTGCCAGTTTTGCTGCAAAGGAGAACAGAGAAGAGGCGTTGTAACCAAGGGGAGACAGACAGCATGTCAGATGTTCTCCCCAGACACTGCAGGAGGGAGTCTGATGACAGAGGAGGGAAGAGCGCCATCGGTGTCACAGAACTGGCAGGAACCCAGGCTCTTTTCTTCCCAGAGCAGCAGGACAGCACGGTGAGCTGGGGCCGGGAGCTTGGCTGGCTGAAGGGCAGGACAGAGGGGACAGATAGACGCCCAGGACATTGTCTGAGCTGCAGAGGTGGAACATGATGCCAGCAGCATTCCCATCTTCTTGAGAGACATCGGGAGTGGCCAGGAAGCCAGTGCCTCAACCTGTGTCCCCCCACTGAGAACACCGGAGAATCCAGGGCAGAGCTGTGGAGGGATGGGCAAGGGTGAGTGGGTGGTGATGAGGGACCCAGCAGGGGAGGGGATGGGTAGAGGACCCAGCAGCCAGAGGTCACTGCTGGGCTTAAGGAGCAGAGAACTGAGAGGAGGAAGAGGCTTCTGACAGGCTGGAGAGATTGACAGGGCTCTCGGGGCGCGTTTTGGTTTGTTTCCATTTTTAGACATGATCCCCTTAGGAAATCCTCAGCCTAGCATTCTGTATCTTGCTCACTTTTACTGTGGGAGCCAGCATCTTCAGCCTAGAACTACAGGCAGGTGGGTTCTGCCTTGACCGTGCAGGACAAGCCTGCTGCTGAGACTCAGGGCGACACCAGAGCCCGGAAGACTTGGATTGAAGAAGGTGCTTCTCCCTCTAGCCACTCCCTGAAACCCTCGGTCAGGATGGAAGCAGAACCTTGATACCAAGCAGAGCAGTGTCCACCACCCACCAGCCTGCAGCCCACAGTGGACCCCGCCAGCATCCACCAGGGAGGGTGGCAGTGGGGGCTCCCTGAATGCCCTCTTCTCTGCGGTTCTGGTCCTAGGCTCTGCCCTGGCCTCTGTAGACCTCTAGGAGACCCAATCCCCTTCCAGCCCCCCAGTCTGCTTTCCCTTGTTTGTGGGATTCTCTGAGCACCCGTAGCACAGAAGCCCACGTGGAGGCTTAGCGGAATGTGTGCCCAAGGGTACAGGCACTGCTCGGGCAGCTGGGGGCACACACGAGCTGCCAGGACTGGGGCAGGGGGTTGCACAGCATCACACAGAGTTCCCGGACAGCACAAAAGGCAAACCTAGCCTTTATTAACTTGGCAGCTGTTGCTGCTTCGTGAAAGCAGAAGTGACATCTTCACGTTTTTAGTTCTGGTTCCCTCAAGTTGGGTTTTGACCTTGGAATGTAAACAGGCAAGAAGCTACTACACACAAGGTGCAGCCTCTCAAGGACATTCTCCTCACGCCTGCCTCCACAGGGGCAGTCTATCCTCCCAGCCCGACAGGCAGCACCCGGTGAGGCCACCTTGGGGGCGGGGGCAGCCATTCTGGTCACCTCTGAGCACAAAATAAAGAACCAGAAGACCAGAGGAAGGCCACAAAGTAGAGGGACGGTCTGCTACCGACCTGGAGCAGCCCAGCGCTGGCGTCCTACAGTGGGGCTATAAAGTGTGTGCGCACGCATGCTCACAGACACCCACTGTAGTGCTTACTCTTCTGATCCCTCCTGTCGTGGTCCGGAGAGATTTCAGGATTCAGTTGGGCTTCCATGACACATTTGGGTTAAAATGGGGACCGTGAGGGTGTTCAGACCCACGGCCCTCCCTGGGACTGTGCAGGCTGGGTCATGTGACCTGTCCCCTCACCTCAGATGCAGCCAGGCCCAACCAGCAGGGTAGAGACTCCCCAGGAGGCCACCTGAGGTCCTTGAAGTTCGAGGACAGCCTAGGCAAGAGCCAGACCCCTCTCAAAGACAAAAAAGATGCTGAATTTTATATTGTATATATTTTACCACAACTTTTAAAATACTTATGTGGGGCCAGGAATTTGGCTCAGTGGTTCTCTTGCCTGCTTTGCAAGTGCAAGGTCCTGAGTTCGATCCCTGGTACCAAAAAATAAAACAAAAATACATATGCTAGCTGGGCATGGTGGTGCATACCTGTAATCCCAGCACTCAGGAGGCTGAGGCAGGAGGACTGCCACAAATTCAAGGCCAGCCTGGGCTACATAGTGAGACCCTGCCTTTAAAAAAAAAAGGTCTGCGGATTTAGCTCAGTAGCACCATGCCTGCTTTGCAAGCACAAGGTCCTGAGTTCAATCCCTGATTCCCAAAAAAGATGATAAAACAATAAATTTTACAAATTTTTAAAATGCATCTACTGAATTTAAAATTTTAGAAAGAACTGAGGGGTTTTTGGCTTTGATATACAGAACCAAGTTATAAACTTTGAAACTTTAATTAATATACAGTAGATCCTGGGTCCGCCTGTGACCTTCTGATGACTGCACACAGAAGCCTGCCTTGAGGTCAGAGGTCACCATGTGGCATAGACACTCTGAACCTGAAGCTGTCCCCATGGACTAAGGCCACCCTCCTGCCTCAGCCTCATCCCACAGATGGCCGTTCCTAGCACCAGGTGGATGGCACAGGGCCACAGCGCAGATCATACAGTCTGGCAGAGGCTCCTAGGAATGGGTTCTTGATACCCTTGGGAGGCCTGAGCTGTGACAGGCCACCAACGAGCAGGACACAGCTGGTCGGAGGCCCCAGCCTAGCGCTGTCCACATGCATTCTCAGAAGGTGCAGAGTGGCCCCTGCTCAGTATGCACAAGGCCCTGGGTTCCCTTCCCAGGGCAGCAAAAAGGAATATTCTGCTCCAAAAGACGCAAGCCCAGCTTCTCGTCTTTGATGAGGACAGCATGAAGGTGTTGAGCATTGTTCTCCCAGGGTAGTCAGCACTGCTCAGGCCAGCCAGGCCCAAGGTGTCTAGGGCATGAGGACCTCCACGGACCCAGCCCTGGGGAGGCAGCTGCTCACTGGCTTTGTCACCCGGGATCCCGCGTACACCCTGGCTCACTGGAGGTATCAAAAGTGGCGCTGTGGCAAAAAAAGTTCGTGTATATTTAGCACAATTAACAAAATGGGAAGCTGGCGTCCCTCCCATCTCAGAAGTCCCTAGGGGAAAGGTGTGCTTGTGCATATCTATAATCCCAGCCCTCAGGGAGGCTGAGGCAGGAAGCTCAAAAGCTCAAGCCCAGTCCAGGCAACAACCTCGGTCAACAGCAGCCAAGGGGCGTCACAGCCACACTTCATGGATAAAAGGGCATGTGCGTGAGTCTAGCCATACAATGGGCTATAACCTCAAGGACTACAGTGAGTTCCTGAAAAGGACGGAAATGCCAGCCCGTAACACCATGTGGATGCAAGGCCAGTCGGGACACCACTGCCTGATCCCCTTCCACATGCAGTGTTCAGACCAGGCAAATCCAGAGCAGACGGGGAGGTGGCAGGTGGAGAGCAACTGCCAGACAGGCATGGGGTGCCCACTGGGGGTGATGACAGTGGCAGAACCTGCACACCTGTATGAAGGAACCAAAAACTCCCAAATTGTACATTACCAAAGGGTGAATCTCATCACTCTGGGAATTCCATCTCAAAAACAAAAACAGGTACATGTCTGGCATGGTAGCATGCACCTGTAATCCCAGCTACTACTCAACTGAGGCAAGGGGTTTCTAAGTTCAAAGCCAGTTTGGTCAACTCAGTGAGACCCTGTCCCAGTACAAAGGCTGGGGATGTAACTCAGTGATACAGCACCTGCCCAGGATGCAGGAGACCTTGGGTTCCATCCCAGTAATGCCACAGCCAGAAAACAGGCACAGCTCACCCAAGTGCCACAGGCAGGGGAGAGGAGGTACTGGGTACAGCCGGGGAGGGCCTGTCAGGTTCAGGCTCTGTGAGCATAAATAAGACCTGCAGGTTAAAAGGTAAAACCAGCCCCAGGACTAAAGCCTAGTTCAGGTTGTATTGTGATTGGTGGGATCAAAGCTTTGCATTTTATTTTCAGATCTCCTTCCTGGAGGAAGGAAGGCTGGGCTGATCAGAACTCCTCCCCAGGGCACTGGCTTTATCATGACAGCAATTTCACTCTTCACCCCTCACCAGCTTGGCCTGAGGGAATAATTTGGGACCCTATAAGGCCATTTCTCAGGCAGGAAAGGGGACAAGCACAGGTGTGCACAAACAAAAAGCCAAGCTGTTTGCCTAAGACATGTGGCACTTCCTGTGCCTGTTTTACTCCAAAATTTTAAAATACTTTTAATATCCTTAAATACTAAAGGAGCCATTTCCACACAAGCTTAAAATGTGATGACAAACCACCCCAGGCCTGGCTGCACCCAGGTGATCTGAAGCCCTTGCCATGGTGGCACTGGAGGGGACTTTGCAGCAGACAGGTGTATGCATGGGGCCAGGCCACCCCAGATCCAGCACCACAGCACCCTGGGGGCCCGGACACACACAGCAGGGCTCTGCAGTCTCTCCCAAGGAGCAAATGCTGACTTAATTCAAGCTTAAGTGAATTAATTAATTTTAGACTCAAGTTCTCCCTTGTGACAGGAATAAGATGCACAGAATGAGGTCTGGTCAGGTAGAAGTGAGCACTGAACCAGCCACAAACCATGCCATCTGCCGAGACGCCTGTGCCATCCAGGACCCAGGTTCCGCAGACAGCCGCTGCCATCCTCCAGTGCCCTCGGTCTTGGGGACGCCTCCCCTTCTCCCGTTCTTCACTGCCACCCAGCTCTTTGCCATCAATGGTGGGGACAGGCATCCGGAGACACTACCCAGGCGTCCCTGCACAGGGGGCCTGCAGCACTGTGGTCGTGGTGCAGAGCTCCCTCAGTGGCTGCTGCAGCCCATGCCCCACTGCCCATAGCTGTCTTCAGCCTGCCCGGCCTCCTGCAGCTGGAACATCCCTTCCCACACAGCACCATGGCCCAACAGACCGAGTGGGCCTGATGCCACATCCTGTTTCCTGTCAGCAAGTAGTGGACGACACAGCCCAGACCATGACATCGGCCTGGCTTCCAGCCTTGTGGCAGACAGGGACACCTTGGTGTGAATGTGGATGGTAGGTAGCAGGCGGTTAAAGTCCCTATGGCCTGGTGCCACCTCTTCTGGGGGTGGGTAACCGGGCCACACCCAGCTCCCTTTGGGATGCGAAGTCTGGGCAGACTGGCTCCTGTCTTCTCTGGGATCTCAATTTTGGAGACAAAATGCTCCGGAGAAGGATAGATTCTGCAGACTAACCTAGGCCTGGCATCAGAGCAGACACATCCACACCTCCTCAGGGCAGTGGACTGGCTGGGCCTGGTTCCTAAGGAGACAGGTGCGCGGGAAGGGCCCTCTGGCCAGAACTCACGCATGTGTTGTTGCTTCTGAAGCCAAGCAGAGGGGCCTATGTGGAGGGGATGGAGCAACCAAGGTCCCAGCGGTACCCCAGCTCTCCACCCAGGCCGAGCCCCAAGTGAGTCCGCTGAGGCCAAAGGGCCATGGAAGGCAGCTTGGCAGACCACCCAGGCCCAGGTGGCCTCAGCCCTGGAGAGGGGAGCTTGATCTTTTTTTTTTCTTGGTGGAACTGAATAGTGACCCCATGACCTTCACACTGAGGTACAACCCCAGCCCTTTTATTTTATTTTATTTTATTTTTTTTGTACCAGGGATTGAACTCTGGTCCTTGTACTTATGAGGCAGGCAGCGGGACCACTGAGCTAAATCCCCAGCACCCCTTTTTAATTTTTATTTTGACACAGGGTTTCACTAAGTCACTTAGTCCCCCAGGCTGGGCTGGAACTTGTGATCCCCCTGCCTCGGCCTCCCAGTGCTGGGATTACAGGTGTGTGCCTCCACACCCAGCTTCCAGTCCTAACTGCATTAAATGCATTCACATCCACCTCCAGAATGCTCAGCTGGGCAAACCACCGCTGCCCCAAACACTGAATCCCCATGTCCCTCCCACCCCGGGCATCCCCATTCCACATCCTGTCTCTGATTCTGACGCCAGGGACCTCGTATGGGTGGAGTTCGGCAGTACTTGCCTTCTGTGACAGAGTCCCCAAGGTCCACATGTGTCACTCCTCCCTGCCCCCAGGCTGCATGGTCTCCAGGTACAGGTGGATCACATGTGGCCACCTGCTACCCATCCACACACACTCAGGCTGTGCCCCACTGGCTGCTGGGAATTGGTGTCCCTGTGACGCAGGAGTGCAGGGGTCTGAGACAGCCACCACTGCTTCTCTGGTGTCCACCAGAACAAACAGGCTGCTGGGCCACTCACAGGCCTACAGCCAGGGCTGCAACGGCTGCCTTGCTGAGAGCTGCTCCCAGAAGAGTGCAGCAGGCAGTCACCGAGCTGCTGGCCACGGGCAGAACACCTGCGCCCTGTCCTCCAGGTCCCTTTCCTGGCCACATCCCAGCACAGAGTCCCAGTCTCCTGTGTGTGCACCTGGGCCTCATGCTCCGCTCAGGTTCTGCCCCTCGCCTGTCTGCAGGGGCCTCCCCGACTCTCCTGCCCTTGCTGCCCTCCTGCCTTCTGTGCCCTTCCTGCAGCTGGGTGGCTCTGCCATGCTCCCAGCCCTCAGCAAAGCATGAACAAGCACTTCGGAGCCTGAACACCAAGCAGGGAGCCAAGCCCCCAGGCCCAGGCCCAGGGTGAGGCCGGGGTCCCTCCCAGGGGAGCGCCCAGACAGGGGAGGCAGGAGAGAGTGGAGGCTTAGGATGGCATCAGGACTTCCCACTCGACTTCCCGCCTTCCTCCTCGATGTGTGAGCTACAGGGCCGCCCAGCACGACCCCCCCCTGCAGGCTCCACCTGGCCCCAGCCCTGATAAGGCCGCACCTTGCTTTCAGCCTCCCCATGCCCATAGCCCCAGGGCCCATGCCCACCCAAGACAGTCACAGGGCCCTTGGTAAAGGTTCCCAGTCCAGCTGCCCTTCAGCATCATGCCCTGCGCTCCTAGGGGACTTCTGCTTGTCCAGCCAGGCCCCACTCACAGCCTGGGCCCTCCGGTCTTCAGGTAACCAACACCTGGGAGAAAACAGGAGGCTGAGGTCCATCCGAGGTAACCCAGCATCGGCCAGGCCACTATTGTGACCCTGTGGGGCAGGCGCATGCCGTATGCCCAGCCCAGCTGCCCCAGGGCCCTGGGCCCTCAGGAGCTCTCCAGGATGCCCTCCTCCTGCGCTCCCCCCCCACCCCTCTCAGAGCCTGGGGACGTGGGTCTGGCATATGGGTCATGGTGGCCAGCGGCCCGTTCCTACTGGGGGAAGCTAAGTGGCTTGGCTCCTGACCCCTGTAGAGCCGGTGTGGGGTCCCAGGTGTGGGGGACATGGTTCCCGCTCCCCAGCCTTTCCTTTCGCTCCATGACACATTTCTCGTACACCACTTCTGCTAAATCTAAACATACAGAATCCAAACTAAAATGCACAAGGCTGACGCTTTTTTCCAGCGCTGGGGATTGAACCTAAGGGCTCTACCACTGAGCTAAATCCCCAACCTTTTAGATATTCCTGCTTTAAGACAAGGCCTTGCTGAGTTGCAACTCACCACTGGAGGGCCGGGGACCACACCGCCCCGTCCCAGCCCCCGGGGCCTTCAGGCCTTTGTACCCCAGCTCCACCCAGTTCTCCCATGCAGCCTTTCTAGTGCTACCAAGGCCAGCCAGTCCTGCAACTCGGGGGTCGGCACAGGTACCACCCACAAGAGGACTGTGCGCCTGGGGCCCCTCACACCCACAGCTGAGATGGCCCAACAGGGCTCTTCTCGCGGCCTGCATGGGAGGACCAGCCTCCGAGCCCCAGGAGAGAGGATGAGCAGGGGCCGAGGCCACACCACAGCATCAGCCTGCCTCGCCTGCGAAGAGGCATCGGCCTCGTGCCGCAGCACCACACCCTGGCCCAGGCAGTGTGGATGCGACCATGCTGAAGGCCAGATTGGCCAGGCTGGCATTCTTGCTCTCCGGGGATCATGGTGACAACAGAAGCAGTTGCTCTGAATTCAACACCAGCCTCAGCCCCACACTGCTCCAGTGGAGCCCAGGTTTACCAGTCATTTCACCGCCTCCTAGGGCAACCTCACCCCTTCCTGCCAGGCACAGGCTGGATCCCAGCAGCGGCTTCCTGTAGGCCATGTGCCCACATGAGTAACAGTGCCCTGGCGCCCAGCAGCCAGGGCAGCAGAGAAGTGCTCTGCACACAGCGCACCAGAGGCCTGAGGGAAGCCTCAGCAGGTGGGCCTCTGCTCACCACTCCGGCTCCCCAGGGCCCTGCCGGCTCCAGTAGCACCACAGCCCGTCCTGGGGCCGCATCAGCCAGGTAGAACCGCACTCTTGGGCCACTCACGGGTGCGGCGTCCACTTGAGAAGTCGCCATCTCAAGCCCAGCATGAGCTCCTCTGTGCGGCCCCTGCCCCTCCCCACGTACGCCGGCTACAGCAGGAGATGCCTGTGATGCGAGGGACACGGCCAGGACCCACCCATGGGCTGGCACCTCAGGCGCTCCCACCTGACCCAGCCCTGCCCGGGAACATTCTCCAACCCAGAAGCTGGCAGCGGGCGAGGGAGGCCCCAGGCTGCTCGGAGCCACCCCACAGGGCTGCCGCAGGATGGGGAGGACTGTGTCAGACCAGTGAGCTGAGAGCAGGGACTGAAACAGCTGAGGCTGGGTGCAGGAAGCGTGGATGAGAAGTGGGACTCGGCTCGCTTCTAAACAAAGAAAACACTCAGGGCAGAAAAGGAGCCAAAGGGGCCTGGGAAGGAAGACCAGGGCAGGGCAGTTGAGTCCCAGGAGTGAAGGCGTGGCCAGCTCTGAGTACATCACAGCCCTGAAAGCCCACATGATTTGCCACAGAGGCGTCAAGGCAGCGAGGCAGCAGAAGCAGCGCACCCTGGGCCAGAGGGGACATGCTCAGAGGCACTGAGGAGCTCAGCAGCAGAAAATAGGAAAGGGCGGGTTTATTACGGAAGCCACTGGCTGCTGTCCCGGCAGCACGCTGAGTAACACTGGCGTAGACAAGCAGGCTCTGCGGCAGCCCCCACCCTCACCCCTGGGCGCTTCTAGTAACACTTCTGAGCCCAGCAAGCACCTGGAGGGCGCCGGTCACCGCTCAGCCAGGCAGCCCTTCCAGGAAACTGGTCGGAAGCTGGGAGCACGACCTTACCCTCGCACCAGTTTATGAGCAGTAAGGTCGGGGAGGGACAGCAGCTGTGGTGCTGGTGACCGGCGCCAGGAGCTGGAGGTGGCTTCTGGGCAACGTCACCTCTGCACCCACCCGAGCAGCAGAGTTGGGTGGTGCTGCCTAGGCGCGGTTCAGGGTCTGGAAGATGCGGGAGATCTGCAGCATGACTGGGCCCGTCTCTGGGTCGTTCATCCACTGCGTGCTGTTCAGCGGGTTCTCCAGCATGTCTTCAAAGGCTGCAGAGACAGCAGAGCTGAGCCCAGCATCCCAACTCCCCTTGGGGCCTCTGCATCAGGGAGCAGGACCACGGAGCTCCGGCCAGGACTGGATGTTCCACACACAGGGGGACTGAGCTCAAGCCAGTACTAACTCGCCGTGCCTGCCCCAAGGACCAAGCGGCAGGCCTGAAGAAGGACGGCTGTGCCACGGACCCAGGGGCAGCTGGCTTGTCTGTGCTCATGGCACGGGCTCCGGAAAGCCATCTGGTGCAACTACGAGGACTCGGAAATCGTCTCCACCTACACCCCAGCTTCCACTTCACCCTAGGAACATGATTGGACATAGAAGACTCACACGCAGAGGCAATGCTTCAATTAACCTCTGAAAGCGATTTTCAAAGCTCACCACTGACATGTGATGGCTGGGGCAAGCTCAGCAGCACAGCACCTGCCTAGCAGGCACAAGGCCCTGGGCTCCGTCCCCAACACTGCAAAAAGATGTATGAAAATAAAAATGGAAGAACACTTCTGAAAAACCCCAGAGGTGCCTTCTGGCACAGAGCCCCATGAGTGGCCGCACTGCAGGAGTGGGCAGGGCACGGGTCAGTGCGTCGTACTGCACCAGCCATCTCAGCGACAGGGCTGCCCCAAGCACAGCCCCACATCCAGAGCTCCTCATCCCACCACCTGTGTGGTGGGTGGGGCCGCGTGGGCTCCAGCACTGAGCGACCCGAATGCTCCAAGTCTGGAGCTGTGGTTCAGTGCCCTGGACACCCAGCTCGGAGCTCAAATGCACTGTGGGGACCTGCAGCCATGTGCACTCAACCCTGATGGGCACAGGGCTGGGGGGCACGGATTCTGTTCTGTGCGTGACCTCAGATATCTCCCAGGCCCTAAAAAAGTCTCCTGGTGCTTGCCTGATAAAATCCTTGGAACACCAGTTTACAATCCCAGAAAGGAATCCAGACAACCAGGAAGGCATCAATAAAAAAAGACTGCTCCATGCACAATCTGGGAGCCCGACTTCCCACTGCCTCCCAACAAATACAAAACACAGTACAGGGCTGGGGATTTAGTTCAGTGGTTCTGCTGCCTGCTCCACAATTGCTAGGTCCTAAGTGTGATTCCCAGTATAAAAAAAATACAGTCCAGAGGATGAAAGAGCCAAGCAAAACCATGAAAAACGGAGTTAAATATGAGAAAGTATACAGTGAGTACTTATTTGAAAAAGGACTTTTGTCTTATTTTTTTCAATGCTAAAGATTAAATCTCGGGCCTTGAGCATGCTAGGCAAGTATTCTACCGCTCAACTACATCCCCAAGGCATAACACACATCATCTGGAGTCCAACAGCCACCCTAGGTGCGAGTGCTACCAGCCTCAAGGGCAGGTAGCCTGGATAAAATATAAGAGAAAGAGTGCTGCTGCTGTCACTTCTTATGGCTTGCTGCTTCTCCGCTACTTAGCTGCCTTATGCCCACCATGAACTGTTTCTCTGTGATGCCCCTCTGCCTCGCCACCCTGCCTTGGAGCCAGCCAACTATAAGATGAAAGCTCTCTAAACTGTGAGCCAGATAAACCTCTCCTCCTTTAACATTGGGTGGTGGGCACTTTCGTCTCAACAATGAGAAAACTAAGACAGTGGTGGTGAGCTGGCCCAGCACACACGGGAATGGTTCTGTGCCCACAGAAAGGCCTCTGCACAAATCCCAGCCAGCACACACTGATCTCCTGGGCTTACAGCATTAGCAAAAAGGAGAGGGTGGGCTCTCAGTATGAAAGGAAACGGAATGGAAAGGCACTCATTCAAGACAACACAGGTTTTCTGTCAAAGGTTTGTGACATGAAATGGATACATTCAAGTTCACCACAACACAGGACTTCTGTTTACCACAGCAAGGAAGCAAGAAGCAAGAACCTGAACAATAGCATTTGCAGTACAAGTAACTGGTGCAGAGTCACTGTCCAGAACAAGAAGAGCTTTCTGAACAAATAAGGAAGAACGATCCAACGGGAAAAGAGGCCAAAAGCTGCACACAGGCCCTCCTCTTGCAGCAAGGTCCTGCTCCTGACTGCCTGCCTGAGACCACCCATGCCACATCACAGACTCTCTGCCCTCCAGACGAAGTGCCCTCCCTGCATCAGGGACCGCCCTGAGAAAGAAGCCACACCACAGGCACAGAGGGACAGAGGCAGCAGAGCAGCCGTGTGGAGGACAGCCAGGTGCCCCTGGGCAGCAGAAGAGACGTGCTGGGGCACATTCGCTCAATGAACTGCTGGACAGTGAAGTGCCGAAGACTGCACAGGAGCCCCAGATGCCGCCCGAGAAGTGACTCCACTGCTGCAAGGCAGGGGCAGCCAGCAGCCGGCAGCGGACACACAAATCCACACAGCCAACTCTGTAAGACAGAAAAGAGAGGGCCTAGGACGGGGGCCTCAGGATTCACAGAGACTCAGAAGGACTGGAATATTCTACCAATCGAGAACAAAAATGCTCGGGGAAATAATTACACATATACCAAACGTGCAGTTTCTTTTCCCTCTTGTTACTGTTCCCTGAATAATACATATAACCCCACACTGGGCATGGTAAGTACTTCAGGATGGTTTATGGTACAGGAAAGGACGTATGTCAGTTGTCAGCAAATACCGTACCACCTCACACAGGGAGCAGAGCAGCAGGCGACTCAAGGAGTCCTGGGGCCAACTGCCTCGGACACCAAGGGCCGGCCGTGCTGTTCATTAAACTGAGTGGCACACACACGGCTACTCACTTTGTTAAAGTCACAAAAGCTATGCATCTCTCTGTGTACATCTGTAACAATAAAAATACACCATTCCCAGACAAGTCCCTTACAAATAAGCCAAAGCCACAGCCAGCCTTCTCCTCGACACATGCTTCCTACACAAGCCAGCAGCACGGCCTTCCCGATCCCAGTGGGAGCCTGTCCACTCGAACACAGGCGCCTGCAGGAAGCTGCCCTGGCCCCAGCGCCACCTCAGCAGCACCTGCGCCCCACCCACGTCGGCGTCAGGAAGGCACACATACCTAGCAGCGTCTTAGGGTTGGTCAGACCCAGCTGCACCACTGGGTTGTCCAGGATGGCCTGGAAGAGAGGGCTGTTGGGGTCGATGCCCTGGTCTAGCTCCTCGGGGGATGGTTTCCGGTCGCCCAGCAGCCACTCACACTGAAACCCAAACACAGGGGAGAGAGATGTTAGCTCCTTCTGGCGACACTGCCAACACAAGCCCTGCGCCTGCCCCTGTCCGATTCTGCAGTTCCCAGCAGGTCCTCTGGGCTCCTCTGAATGGAAAGGACCCCAACACAACAAGCTGTCTCCCAGCAACACGCACACCCGGCCAGGCTGGAGAGAGAAGGGAGAACCGGCCTGGCAGTCTTAACAGACTTGCCACTGCAGGTGAACTGGACCACCCCCACGCGCCTGGTCACGGAACAGTATCAGCACAGCCCCAGCAACCAGCCTGCTCTCGAAAAGGAGCCCCATACGACTGCACTGCTCTGCAGCCAACATAGCCGGAGAGCTGGACACACAACTCGGCACTCGGGGCTCATCCCTGCCTGAGGAGGAGGCCACTGGCCCACCAAACCTACACCAGGGGTTCCAATCAGTAGGTGGCCTGTGCGCAACATGGGACCCGGTATCAGGGTACGAGGAACAGAGCGTGCACACACGAGGCACCATTTTCGGATTGGCAAGGCGCAGAATTTTCTTAGCATTTTTAATGGGGTGGGGTACCAGAGACTGAGCCCAAGGTCTTTGCACTGAGCTACATCCCCAGCCCTTCCTTATTTTTCATTGTGTGCCAGAGTACGTTGTCCCTGCTGGGTTCAAATTTAGGCTCTTCCTGCCTCAGCCTCCCAGAGTGCCGGGAACGCAGGCACACACCCCCAGCCTGACTGGTATTTTCAAAGCTGTATGCCACCCGAGTCTTTGCCCAAGTGCTGCAGTGATGAACGGCGTAGGGGCACAGGACACCAGCACACCCAGACACACCCAGCAAGCTGAGGGCGGGCCCCACGGGAACTCACAGCGGCGTTCTGCTGGTTATTGTTCACTCTGAGGGCATCAATCACTTCCTTCTCGTCAAAGCCCATTTCCATCAGGGAAATGACAGCCTAGGCAGAAACACAGCCAGTGAAGGCCACACACAGGCCGCAGCATGCGCTTTCCACCCAGGCCCCTCCCAGCTCACTGAAGCTGCCCCAGATCCCAGTGTCCCCAAGGGCCGCAGTGAGCGAGCTGGACCTGAGCAGGGAGAGGTGGCCGAGCTGCCCCGCGCTCACAGGCCAACCTCACACTCGCATCTGTGCCAGCAAACGGGCACCTGACCGGCCCAGACCACCACCTCCTAAAGCAGTGTCAGAGAAAGGCCAAGTACGAAAACCCAGGCCAAATGGAGATGAAAATGCCACTGTTAGGAAGGTGCCTTTATTCCAACTTTATCTTTAAAAAAATAAAATTAGTTTTAACATCTAACATTTAACACTCAAGCTCTAAGTGGAACATTTGCTAATTTGCAGGGTGAACGATGACCTGATCTTCAACTCTTTAGGGGAAAGGAATATACATTTTCTGGGCAAAAATCACATAGTAAGATAATATCTCCTTCACTTCGTGCTAAACTTTTACAACACACAGTTCAGAGAGGTCAGTTTTGTGAGAAACGGCAAGGGCTTCCCAGTTTCCCAAGGCTGTCTCCTCACGTTCTGAGGGCCAGACCCCACTGTCCCTCTCCTGCCCCACTCAGCTCTCCCCAGGACAGCAGGTGGCCAGAGGGCCCAGAGAGCCCAGAGGACTTCAGCAGGGTAGGAACAGGCAGGGTGCCTGACGCGGACCGTGGGAAGCCTGTGCATCGCCCTGCTCCATCTGGGGCCTATCCGTCTGTGCTGCCCCTAAGCCCAGGGCCCAGGTGTGCATAGCAAAGTGAGATCACCGGGCATGTTCAGGCCTCCGTGGGAGCTGCAACGCTACAGAAGAAAGGCCTCGCAAAAGAGTACGGAGGCCTGGAATTGCAGGACAGGACGGCCTCCTCAGTCAGCACCTGCAAGAACCACCCTGGCTCTGCCTGTCTCAGCCCAGGAAACGAGGCTCCAGGCCCAGCACCTCCTGCCCTTGCATCAGGCAGCAGTGGAGGCCAGTGCTCTTTTCTTACAGTGGCTGAGCTATGTCTCAGGACTGGAAAAGAAACCAGAGGGCAGGAGGGGGATGACACCTGCCCTCAGGCCCTGGGGACTGGCACATGAAGGGCATTCTGCAGACTCTTCCAGCACAGACGGCAGAGGAGAGGACGGCAGCAGAAAAAGGAGTCCGCCAAAATAAGAGTGCAAACCTGTTTCTTAGTAAAAGAGTCGAAAGCTGGGCATAGTGATACACACTGTAATCCCAGCTCCTGGAGAGGCTGAGGCAGGAAGATTATGGGTTTGAGGTCAGCCTGGGCCACACCTCAAAAAAAGGAGCGATGGACCATCAGCAACCCACAAGGACCGGCAGGACCAAGACTAAAAGCGATGATGCAGGAAGCTGGCTCCTCAGGAAGGGGGCTGATGACACCCTGCTGGGCCCTAGGAAGCTGCCTCAACGCAACACAGTGACTTTCAAATGCAAGGAGGGACTAACATGACAGGAAATCGCAACTGACAAAGCAACCTGACCCGGGGTGGGAGGCGGGAGCTGCCCAGAAAGTGGAGGCGCCCCTGGGGCCTGCAGCGCATTCAGAAGTGGATATACCCAGCCTGCAGTGGGAATGGGCTCATGGCCAGCGTGAGCAGCGGGAAGGCAGAATCTGCGTGGCTCATTCTGCGGGTCCCAGCCTGGCGGGGCATCTTGCTCGGCTGCGCACAGGCTTGGAAACCTCCTGGCTGGGTGCCCGCAGCCTGGCCACATGGGGTCCCCACAGGAGAGGCCAGGAGAGGCCCCACACCACACCTCACGGCAGGCACAGGAGAGTGGACACAGCCGCGATCCGAGGGAAGCCAGATCCCAAGTCCAAGCCCAGGAAATTGAGAAGAGGTGGCGGAGAAGAAGGGCCTCATGCCCGGCCAGCTGTCCCTGCACCCCAGCGGCACTCTCACTCGGGCCTGGTGCCCGCTTCTCTGCCCCCAACGCTGCCCACCATTAACCCTCAGCCACAGCACAGCACTCACTGCCCACTGTCCTTGCAGGAGACAACTCAGGAGATGAGGCCCCTGGCTCAGGTGAGGACCGAAAAAGCAGAAATGCAGGTCTGCCCCAGCCCCCTCCGGACACTGGCACACACGTACCCGTGAGTCGGCCCGAAACTCCCTTTTCCGGCGGATCTTCTTAAAGATCTCTGTGAGCTCGTCCCGCTCCTCGTCTCCCTCAGCAGCCTGGGAGCCGGCAGCCGCAGCACCGGCCGCAGCAGCTTGCGGGGCCTGTCCTGGAAGAGGCGTGTCAATGGCCGGGTCTTCGGCGTGCTCGATCAGCCACTCCATGGCCTGCGGCACTGACATGCTGGAAGGGACAACAGACTCTTCCCAGCTCTCCCACAGCAGGCAGGGCCCTCCCACCCAGTGACCCAGGGAGGGCACCTGGCAACCACAGGCCGGCTCCAGGGCTCCACGGATGTGGCCTTTACCTCAACTCGCAAGGCCCTCGCCCAGCACAGACCCTGCTCTAGGCACAAGGCCCCAAACTCATGGGCGCCGGGAGCTGGGGTGCAGTTCAGGGTGCAGCATTTGCCCAGAGCACACAAGAAGGCCTGGGTTCAATCCCCAGCACTGTAAAACATTTTCAAAAACCGAACAGGCCCCTGGCAGGAAGGACACAGCCCCTTAACCCCTACTGTCCGGAAGTCTGAGTGTCTACAGCACCAACTCAGAAGACCTCAGAGAGCCCCGGCAGATGACCAGCCAGCGCACGGTCCCAACCAAGGAGCAGGTCTGCAGACTCCTGGTGAACCCCACAGTCCCAGCTACTCGGGAGGCCAAGGCAGAGGACCACCGGGGCCCAGAGTACAGGATCAGCACAGATGATATAGAGAGAGACACCATCTCTAGAAACATGCAAAACAACAAAATCCTCCCTTTGAGATGAGAAACTGTCCACTTCCAGAGTACATCTGTGAGGTGCCTCCCCGGAGGGCCCACACATCCCGGAGACAACTCCCCAGCCCCGTGTCCCCAACGTACTGGTTCAGCCGCAGAGCCTTGCAGGCCCTGCTCTCGGGAAAGCCCATCTCTGTGAGCTGCCGCAGGGCAGCCTCGTCCACACGCTCATCCTCGTCCTCGTCCAGCATAGCTGTGGGTGACAGATGAGTCAGGAGCCCCCGCCTCTGCACACAGCCCCGTCTCAGCCCACACACATCGGCATGCCCTGCGGCTCAGGACACCTGCGCAACAGGGCCAAGGGCCAGCGGCCACGGCCCCAGCGCGAGGCAGACCTGGACAACACGGAGACCGCGCCAGTGCCATGAGGGGCCCCTCTGGGCTATGTTCGTACCATTCGCCTTCTTAAACAATTCGACCGCATCGGGGTTCAGGGCTAACAACTTCTGTGCCACTTCGATGAGAGACAC
Source organism: Fukomys damarensis (assembly GCF_012274545.1). Lineage (NCBI taxonomy): Eukaryota > Metazoa > Chordata > Mammalia > Rodentia > Bathyergidae > Fukomys > Fukomys damarensis. The sequence goes on from NW_022900948.1 coordinate 48,336,859, forward strand.
CAAGATTTTCCGGAGCTCCGTCTGGAACTGCAGCACGGAAGAAAGAGAAACTGTTTCTCTGAATGTCGAGCAAAGTGATGTGGCCTGCAGCCCCAGGCTTGTGCCCCACGTGTGGAAGTCCACACAGCGCTCCTACGGGGACATCAGGCGGTGGGCAAGAGGCTGGGAAGGGCCAGCTCGTCCCTCAAGAGGCGCCAGAGGACCAGAAGGAGGCTCTGTGTGCAGTGACTGACACACCCATGCTGTGATGGCCGCTGAGCTGGGGTGGAGTTGGGGACCCCGCTGGCCACCCCGAAGCAGCAGAAGCACGAACGAAGAGCTGGCACAATGCCACAAGACCCCCTCTGCCCCAGCTCCCCCCAGGCATGGCCTGGAGACCACGAGCAGCCACGCCGCCCACCAGGCTGCAGAGGAGCCACTTGTCCTGGTCCACATGGGACCCTGGAGCACCCCAAGAGCACTGCGGTATGACCCAGGGCTCACAGCAGTGCTAGGATCAGACCGGATCAGGTGAAGCCCAAGGCAGCCACCAGCCCCACCCACACCAGTGCGCCAGCCTGCACTGGTCCACACATGACCCAGGGGGCCCCTTCTCTGGCTCAGGAGGGCTTTCCATGACCCATGAGCTCAAACATCTGCTGAACAGCTGCAAAGCACTCAGGCCCACCCAGAGATATCTATGCTTCCAGACCTGCCTTCAGGTGTCTTTTGTACTTCTTGTTTTGAAATAATTCTAGATTTATGAAAATGTTATGAAAGTAGTAGAGTTCCTGAATACCCTTCCCCACCTTCCCCGACCTTTTTGTGGGGTTTTGTTTTTTCTTTTTTTAAGACATGGTCTTGCTATGCTGCCCAGGCTGGCCTCGAACCTCTGGGCTCAAGTAATCCTCCTGCCTCAGCTTCCAAGGTAGCAGGGGCCCTCAGACATGCTCCCACCCAGCCCACCCAGCACACGGGGGTGGCACTCACATCTCTCATAGTGGACTGCACTGCAGCCCGGTCTGTGCTGCAGGCAGGCAGGCCAGCTGTCGCCTGGTGTATGGCCTCCTTGTCTGGAGCCTTCTGATCCTGCTTCTTCTGCACAGAGAAAAGGAGGGTCCGCAGTGAGCTGGGACAGACAGACACTGAGCCCACGGGCCACATGGCATCTCCTCCAAGCATGAGCTGTGACCCCACAGAGCTCTGTGCTCCGCCTTGGAGCTGACTCCACCCGCTGCAAGCCACATGCAGAGAGGATGGAGAAGCTGGCCCAATCACAGTCCCAGGTGCTGCAGAGGCCCCTTAGATGGTGGAGAAGCCCAGAGGCTGATATACGCCCTGCAAAGCCTCCTGAATCAGAACACTGAGGCAAGGGCAGGAAATGGCCAGAGAATACACAGAAGACACAAAACCAGGAGGGGGACACAGTAGCAGGAAAAGGTGCACAGAGGATGGACAGAGTCACAGGCTAAGGACATGAGCCCATGAGGCCACCAGCCTCCCAGCCATGCTCAGGACCAGAGGCCACACAGTGGTTCGAGCTCTGGGGGCCAGCAAGGGACTCGTCCAGCTCCTCGGAGAAACTGAATCCCTCACTGAAAGCCAGGACCTGCAGCCCAGGAAGTGGGGAACAACCGCTTCCCAAGCCAGCAGGAGACCCAGACACCCGAGCAGAGCACACGCATCCATGGGGTCAGCCAGCAGACGGCGCAGAGCACCAAGAGGCAACACAGCCAAGCGTGCAGGGCACATCGGGGATGACAAAGGCCAGAAAAGAACAGAAAAGAGCAAGGCAGCAGCAGGGGATGAGCTGGGAAGGAGGAGCGCACCCCAACCAACTCTCAGTGAGAAGCGGCGGGGTCCAGAGCAAACAAAGCAGGAGGACACGTGGCCAGAAGCAGGCGCACCTGCCAAGCCCTTAGAGCTCAGAGAGAGAAAGAGAAAGACGGGAGAGGAAGTTATCAAAGATCCAGAGCAAAATTTCCTGAACTCTAACACCAGAATTCCCAGCGACAACACAGCCAGCACAGAGAAGGACAGGATGTGCACCAGAGCTCATGACAGACCCCAAAGGTCCCGTGGGAGCAGGGTGGGCCAAGAGCAGTACACTCGATGCCTGACACTGCCCAACTTACCTTCCCAGAAGCCAGAGGTCCCAAGGAACAAAGCAAGATCCTGCAGCAGCAGGACAGACAGATGGCAGGCACCTCCCACCCTGCAACTGGGCTCTGTCACTGGGCACAGGCAGCTCCCAGAAATGCACCTGACCAGTGGTGGCCCTGACGTAATCAGAGCCCTGGAAAGATGTGGCTTCTTTGGTAGGGGCTTCGTCTCTGGGAAACTCCACCACTGGCAGCAAAGACAGAGGGGCCAAGGCCCAAGGAGCATGAGTGCCTCCAGAAGCAGAGAGTTTGCCCCTGGACGGCAGCTAGAGAAAGGGCCCAGCTCCCCAGCCGGCAGAAGGGACAGGAGGTGGCCTCTCCCTGTCGCCGGCCAGCAACAGGACCCCAATTCCCAGACTGCAACACTCAAGACCCTGGGCTTGTGGGTGAATGACAAGACCAGCGCGACCCTGCGGAGACAGGTCTGTGACACTCTGCTAGGCAGAAAGGGGAAGCGACACATAGTCCTGACACGGAAGACAGAGAGGTAGAGGACCTGGCTGTGCGGGACCAGAGAAGCACAGAGGGAAGGTGCCCGCAGGTAGCCCGACACACTCAACCAGTATCTGTGTTCTCTGTGGAGGACAACAAAGTCAGCGACAAACCGGAGCAAGCAACAAAATGAAGAGGTGGTCACTAACTCCAAGAAGAATCAAACTGTACAAAAGATCACAGGCTGGCGTGGTGGCACAGGTCTGCAATCCCAGCACTGGGGCAGAAGGGTTACAAGTTCAAGAGCAGGCTGGGTAACTCACAGACTTTGCCATCTCAAAATGAAAAAAGAACAAAATAAAAAACAAAGAAGAACTGGGAATGCAGCTCAGCCAAGGCCCTGAGTTCAATTCCTAACACCACAAGAAAAATAATTTGTGTGTTGGTTTATTTTTAAAAATCAGGTCTTGCTACGTAACCTCAGCAGGACTTGTGATTCTCCTGCCTCAGCCTCGCAAGTGCGACACCAGACCCAGCTTTCCTAAATAATCTTAGAACGCTTCCCTTGTGACAGAAAACAACGCTTAAATAACAATAACAGGCCCACTGAAATCATCTTCAACTGACATTCCAGTGGGAGCAGAACCGAGGAACAGCAGTCCGCGCTGTGTGCAGAAGCAAGAAGAGAGCCACTACAGACACCAGGTGAGAGAGACAGAGTCGCCTTCAGAGCCGCCCCAGGTGTGAGGGGGCTGCTGGTTCTACTACACGGTGTGTAAAAGACGCCTTATCTTATCAGAGTGAGTTGTAATTTCTCTTCTTTATTCATTAGCTGATTGGTACATTTTAGGTATAGCATATGATGACGTTCATCATTGCGAATTTGTACCTGCACATGAAAAGGATTTGCCTTTTGAACGCATCTATTCTTTTGACTTAGAAAAATTAGCCATGAAACTGTGAATTAACAGCTTCCAGTGTCAGCTCTGCAAACAGGTGCAGAAGGAGGGAGGACCAGCGGGTGGCCAGGGCCCCACTGTCCCCGATGTTCCCGCCAAGCCGCAGCACAGTCCTCGGGAGCAGGCCAGGCTCCCGCTGGCCCGCGCCCACACTGCAGCCAGGTGTCTGGAGATAAGGTGGTGGGGCCAGCCAGGGCCTCCTTAAATATCCAGGGCCAGAGGGAGCCCCAGAATAGCTCAGTGCCTCAGGCCATGGACCCCCCCCACCCCCCGACAAGAGCTGTTCTCTCCGGCCGTCCCAGAATAGCTCAGTGCCGCAGGCCATGGACCCCCCCCACCCCCCGACAAGAGCTGTTCTCTCCGGCCGAGCACTGGGAGAGCCCAGGCAGAGACTCCAGCGCCTCAGAATGAACCGTGATGGTGGCAGCTGCTCTGCGCCAGGGCGCAGGCCCCAGGTGTGGTGTTCGAGCGGAGACAGGCATGCATGCAGCTGCGGGGGCACACACTCCTCTCGGCTTCCCCAAAGCAGCCAGGTTATGGGAAACTGCAGACCATTAATCAACACCCCACTGTCTCTGTCTCGCAGGAAGCAGACGGCGGCCTCCGGAATGGTGGTGCACAGCGCAGCCAAGCATGCCACCCACTCTGTGCTGCTCCCCTCCCAGGCTGAGCTTCCTCAGCAAGGCTCCTACTTTCTCCAAGCCCCTTTGGCTGCCCAGGATGGACAGCAGCAGAGCACCTCAGCTTTCTGCGCTGGGCCCACTGGACACAGACGGAGGTAGGGTGAGCGCTCAGCTACGCCAGAGAACAGCTCCCTGCCACACGTACTGTGACCAAGAACACGCAGACGGTGCATGACCAGGGCACTCCCCCTGCAGCATTCCGGGGCAGCACGAACTCACCTTCTCCTCCGCAGAGACTTCAGCCATCTTGGGCAGGGGAGCCGGGGCTCGCTTCCTTATCAGCAGGAGGACATCTGGGGAGAGCACAGCAGCCTGCTAAGCGCAGTATGGTCCCAGCCCCAGGTGGCAGGCAGGGTGCCAGGCCCCTTCCTGGGGACACCAGGAATCTCTGCAAGGCCTGCGAGGCCCTGGCTGAACTACGGGCTCCAGGGTCACAGTCCTGATGGCTACACAGAGAACCAGTGAAAGCCTGGCCCAAGGCCTCATTCTTGGGGCTGCAGAGCCAACACCCCAGGTGTGCCTGGTTCCCACCCATGGTGCTGGCAGAGGCTGTGAGCAGCGCACCCCGGACCTTGGCTTCCAGGACTCCCCAGGAAGTCCACAGTTACTCAGCTGGAAGACAGGAGGCAGGCTCCAGCCCAAAAATGAAGCCTGCGGAATCTCTGCAGTCTGGGTTCTTCTTGAGGCAGAATTAAAAATAAAGCTCAGTGTCTCAGATGTGTGCTGCTCACTTAGTTCTGATCTCTGCTATTTTTCACAAATACTTCACGATGCGTACTTTTTTAATAAAAGAAAAGTAAAACCAAAGTGGATCCAATTTTCCTGCTGAGAGCCAACTTGGGGCCCGACACTGCACGTGTACTGCAAGGGCCCTACCCAGCCTGCTCCTCCCGCCCAGCACCTGGTCCTGGCCCGAGCTCCCCATCGGGCCTCACCTCGGTCCTTCACGTTCTCCTCTGAGATCGTCCTGGTGTCACTCAGCACCCTCTCGGAAGCAGCGTGGATGAGCTTGTGGTGGGTGACGCTTTTGGGGTCTTGTAGGCTCCCGTGAGCACACTGAGGGTAAAATTCAACAACACATAATAGGAAATAAATCATAACACCCAAAGCATTACAGTGCCTGTAGCATGTGAAGCCACACGGCAACTTATGGGTTTTTCTCCCTAGCTGAGACATTAAAGCAGAGCTGAAATCAAAGAACCCCGTTAAAGACAGAAAGAAAGACAATGCGTGGCCCCTGGCCTTCACTCTCACTGCCCACTCCACACTCCCAGGGCAGCTCAGAACTCGGACAGATGACACTCCAAGCAGTGACAACCCAAACTGCCTTCCTGGTCTGGAAAGATCGCCAAAGGCCTTTTTTTTTGGCAGTACTAGAGACTAAACCCAGGGTCTCCACACTGAGTTATATCCCCAGCTCTTTATTTTATTTTATTTTTTTTTTTTTTTTTTTTTAATTTTGAGAGGTGTTGCTATGTTACCCTGGCTGGGCTCAAACTTGAGACCCTCCTGCCTCAGCCTCCCAAAGAGCTAAGATTAGAGGAATGCCCAGGTGGGCAGTCATTTTTAAATCAAAATAGATTCTTTGCTTCCTGGAAACCTAGAGACCCAGGTATCAGTTGTGCACTTGTTTCCCTTTCTTCCACAGATACAAGACAGGAGTGGAGGGACAGCAAGGAAGGAACACTGGCTCTCAGAGCCCAGGAACCAGGCCCTGCCCACCAATACCGTAGCCTCAGCTCAGAGCGACACTGCGCACTAAGTTAGAAGGGGTCATGGGTACCAATGTGAGAGTCATCAGAGCCCTGGGGCCCATGATGCAGGCAGGCAGCAGGAGGACTGAGGTCCTCAGCCACTGACAGAGAGCACACACCCCACCCTCACTGGGACCCGGATGCCACCCACGGTTACCGCCGCCAGCTCCCTTAGGCCTGCACTGTGTCCCTCAGCCTCACAGTGCTGCTGGCAGACACCACGCAGCTTCTCAGCGAACACACACATCTGCCCGAATGCACACTCATCATGGGTGGCAGGGGTCCCACGTGCTCCGGGCTAGACAGCCGCCCGCGCCAGCCCTGCCTGGCCCCAGGCCGCAGGGTGGGAAGAGTGGAGATGCCTCGGATACGGCAGCCTGACACGCAGAAGCTGCCACCCCAGCGCTGCGCAGGGCTGAGGACCACGAAGGCTGGCTCACGCCTGTGGTCAGGGCTCAGACGGCAGAATCACCTGCAGGTCAGAGCAGGGAGGCTGCTCTCGGGGCACCTCCCACCACCCACTTGGCCGTCCCGGGACGCCCACCACAGTCCTCCAGCCCCGCACACGCCAGGTGGTGGTGCACGGCCCCAGTAGAAGTTTGCTCACCAGCTCCTCTGCTCCCACCTAGGTTCAGAATACCCAGCACACACCACTAACTGGGAAAGAGGGAAACGGAAGCAGGTATCCGCTCTCAACACTGGCACTGAAAGACTAACTAGAACCTTCCATTTGAGAAAAAGTCACGGAGACTTCCAGGGTCAGCAAACGGCACAGCCGAGGGAGGGACACAAGAGGTGGAACTCAGCTAGCAGGTGGCTGTGCTGCTAGCAATGACTGCAGGGTGGGGAGCCTTCAACTTTTCTCAAGAGTGGCCATGGCTCTGCTCCAGAAATACAGGACGTGCCAGTTTGGAGCTCTAGATTTTGCAGACAATTCTAGTTGACACATCAAGTTCAGAATAGAGTCAAAGAGCTAGACGTGGTGGCATGTGCCTATAATCCCAGCACTCGGGAGGCTGAGGCAGGAAGATCCCACCATGAGTTTTTCGAGGCCAGCATGAACTACATAGCAAGACCCTGCCTCAAAAACAAAACGAATACAGTCAAGGAAACATAATTTCCCAGAACAATCCTCATCCTGATTTCCAAAACTCTGCACCCTACACCATGAGAGCAGCACCCCAGGGAGAAGACGGAGGCGCGTGCCACGCCCTACGCACAACCCCTCTCATCGCCTCTGCATCTGTGCACACACCCCAGTTAAGATGACCTCACGTCCACCCTGTGTCCTCCCAGAGGAGCCAGGCCTTCTCTGCTCAGACCCGGTGCACTGTTACACGGAGCGGGCAGGACCCGAGACTTCAGGGGACCCAGGACATTTCAGCCACACCAGCAAGGATGGCGCCATTCCAGCATTTACATCACAGAAACCACCACCGCCACAGGTGCATCTTCTGGGCATCTTCAATGTCCTGTTCGCTGAAGGGTTGTTTGTCACCTCCCAGGCCTGAGCGGGAGATGCTAAAGACCACCACGGTGAGCCCACCTTGCACAGAACAAACAAGGCAAGGGCAGAACAGCGATCCATTTCCTTAGAGCTACAATAACCTCTTTAGTGCAGCAATGGGCCCCAGCGACGGCAGGGTGTGGGGCAGTGGGCAGAGGGCAGAAAACACCAGGACAACACTGGTGTGAGTGCACGAGGACACAGGGAGGACAGCGGCTCGGACAGCGCCTCAGCCTCCCCACCTGCACAACGGGGTGACACTCAAGTGCACAGCCCGAGCCTGTGCCTCCCCAGCCAGGACATTCTCTGACGACCCAGCTCTCCAGCCCATATTTATGTCAGCTCTTACAGCACAAAATTCCCAACTCCTCAGATCCCCCGCACCTGGGGAGACAGCAGGGTGGGATAACAGCTCAATGTACAGGAGGACAATGACCAGAGGAATCCCAACTGATACAATCCCAACACTCACAGCAGTAACTATCACAAATGAACAGCATCGTATGGACCCCAGTGCTCCTGGAACTCACTGACAAACACCCACGGGTCATTCCCTAGTTCCCTATATGGCTGCGATGCAAGTCTGCAGCGTGTATGCATTAAACTCAGTGCCACGCCAGGAGAGTGGACACTCCACGTCGCTGCAGCTTGGAGTTAACAATGTATTTTCACTCCTTCTGTGAATTCTCAAATCCATTTTGGGGGCCACACTGGGCCAAGTTCTGCCACTGAGGAGCCCGCTCAGGGGTGCTGCTTCCAATCAGCTGAACCACAAGGGCCAGGCTACTAAAAACACAAGGGGCCAGGTGCAATGGCGCACACTTGGAATTGCAGCACTGGGGAGGCTGAGGCAGGAGGATTGCCTAGAGTTCAAGGCCAGCCTGGCCTATCTCAAAATCAAAAATAAAGAAAGAAAGAAAGAAAAACTAAAATACAAGAGAGCAGCCAACACACAACACTTCCAGTCAGTATGGTGTGCTCCAGAGAGGGCTGTTCCAGGGTGGGTCTCCCGGGGCTGCCTCTGACAGTTACAGATGGAGTCTCATGATCTAAGCACAAGAGAGAGATGACAGAGCCAGCGGCGACTGCAATCGTAACTGAAGTTCACCCTTAGCCTTATCTGAGTGAACAACCTGTCAAGCATACAGATGCGCGACTGCTCCCACATGGTCCCACTAGAAAGCTGTGGCCACCTCTCACCTAAGTTGTTTTTGTTTGTTTTTGGTTTCGGTTTTTTGAGACAGGGTCTCACTATGTAGTTGAGACTGACCTGGAACTCACTATGTAGCCCAGGCTGGTCTCGCACTCACAGCGATCCTCCTGCCTCCGCCTCCCGAGTGCTGGGAGTGCTGGGATTACGGGCGTACCCCGGCCTCTCACCTAAGTTGTCTTTGTTTGTTTTTGGTGTCGGTTTTTTGAGACAGGGTCTCCCTATGTAGTTGAGACTGACCTGGAACTCACTATGTAGCCCAGGCTGGTCTCGCACTCACAGCGATCCTCCTGCCTCAGCCTCCCGAGTGCTGGGAGTGCTGGGATTACAGGCGTACCCCGGCCTCTCACCTAAGTTTTGACAGGAAATTCTAGGCGCCAAGTCTAGCGCTTCCCTAGGCTACTGGGGTCTGGGGACAGGACTCACCTGACCTTACTGAGTTGCATCTAGAGGCAAAGTCTCCAGAACTAGCTCAGAACATCAGCTCCCACAGGAGCTAAGAGCATCCCGACCTTAGGAGGGCTCCTTCTGAGCGAACTTCAACAAGTGGCACTGTCTGGGAGAAGACCCCGTCTGTACCTTCCGCTAAATCCGCTTCACCCCCACAGAAGAGCAGCGGCGCTATTTTAAGTGACTCGAGCTCAGGGCCAAGCCCAGGATCACAGGCAGCCACAGGAAACAGCTCCAAGCAGCTGCCTGGCGGAGAAGGGGAAGACGCCTCTTGAGAAAGAGACCCGCACTAACTCTCAGCTCTTGGGGGAGCTGGTGAAAGCCCAGGCCTCACCCCAACTGCAGGGCACGCACAAACGCTGCTCTACCTTTCCCGGCGAGGTCTCCCCTCCGCCCCGCCTACTGGCT
>NW_022900948.1:48346584-48349375 GCF_012274545.1 Fukomys damarensis
TACTGAGAGGCCAGATCAGTCACATGAATACCACGCTCATAGTTCTCTACAATTTCCTTCTTGAATTCAATGATTATTTTCTTCAGAATCTTCTTTTTACCATTCTTGTTCTGCACATCTTGTCACCTTCATTATTGTTCTACACTTTCTTTTTACACCATACTCACTCTGCACTTTCTTTGGAGCCATAGTTGACTGAACACTGTACAGTACTGTTTGTACTGAAAAGCAAACACAAAAGCTTCACAGCAAGTGTACACAGGCCTATCTAGGCACAGCCGCCCCGTAACTCGCCGCGGCCTCAGCGATCAAGCGCTTCGCTGCCGCAGCACAACCGCCGGGGGCGCGCTGTCTCCGCCGCACCGGAAGTGCGGGCGGGCGCTCCAGTCGCCTGCGGAGAATTGTAGTTCTAGAGCTGACGCCCCAATCCCGCGGCGCGCCGGAATGCGTCATGGTCACGCCATGTGCATGCTGGGGGTTGTAGTTCTGTGGCCGCCCTTGCCTTCTGAGGCGACGGGCTCACTGGCTGGTCTAAGTGGCATGGTCTCCCAGGCCAGGCACACCCGGTTGTTGGCTTGACCAAAGAAAGGATGTGAAATAGCGGGCATGGCTTTATATTGATTGCATGTCTATATTGAATACATATTTTGGATTAAGTAGAACATATTCTTAAATTTCATTTTCGTTGGAGGTGCAGCTCAGCGGTAGAACCCTTTTCAGAGTGCGTAAGAACCTGGGTTTGATCCCCAGCACCGCAAAGAAAAAGTAGTTCCACCTGATTTTCTTGCCTTTTTAGGAAATCTTAGATATATATGTGGCCAGTATTTTGTCTCTTTAGAACTGCACGGCCTTGAGCAGAGATTTTCCAAGCGAGGCCGCAGACCTCTCTCCCGTTGTTTCAGGCTCAGCCCTGGGCAGTGCCTGCACAGCGACCTGGGGAGCCAGGGTCTGCAGGCGACCCGGCCTGAGGCTCCCCTAATTAGAGGGGCTCGCTCGGCGGACTCTTCTGTGGGGTGGGACTGGCCCAAGTGTGCACAGAGAATGCTGCTCTGCCGGGAGCCTCCGTGAGCACCTCCGAGGCTCTGAGTTTCCACCCCCTCGGGGGATATTCGGGGCTGCTGATCCCAGAACACCTGTGGGCAGGTGTATCCCACCTGGCTTACCCTAGACAGAGCCTCAGCCTCTCCTCGGCTGTGAGCCCCCCCCCCGCCCCGCTGCCCGTGTTCCGAGCAGCCCGGTTTCTCTCCCCCATGCAGGCCCTGGTGCTGTGGACCCATACTTGAGTCATTCGTCCTGAACAAAGTCTTCCTTGCCATGCTTTATTGGGTCATTTTTTTCCTTCACAGCTGAGTACAATAAATGGTTCCCTTTGGTCCAGAACCAGCCCTGGCTCTCTATACACACTCATTTCATAGATTCAGAAAACTTTCTGAGCAAAGACTGACCAGAGACTGCACATTCCCGGAAGACTGGTGCTCCTACTCACACCAGCCTTTGCCCTCGTCACCCAGAGGAGAGGCGCTGTCTGCGGAGAGCGTGGGGCTGGGGGACATTCCCAGCATGAGAGCAGCGGACGGGAGTGACCTGTCTGGGGTGGACACAGGGCACCTGGGTGTATAGGGACACCCTGGTGGAGGCGGCTGAGGGGCAGCTGAATGTACTGGGCAGACGGCAGAGTGGGGAGCAGCCGACAGGGCAGCATAGCTATGGTGAGTCCACCAGCACCTGTGGAAAGCCCAGTAGGAAAGCGGAAAGCAGGTGGGGAGGTCCTGCGACTGCAACCCAGCAGCATGGAAAGGGTGAAGACTTTGAGGACAAAGGGGGCCCACAGAAGAGCCTGAGATCTCCGAGTGCCTGCGGGGCCTGGCAGGGCACAAGCCAGGTGACCCTGTCAGCTATAATCTCAGTGACTCAGAGAGACAGTCCAGCCTCACTCAGGTCCTGAACCAATTCCATGGATCTCTAGTCAAGGGCTAGCAGAGGCTCCGCTGGCCTGGCCAGGCCAGCCCCACGAATGCATAGTCACCGTCCTGAGCCCTGCTGGTGGCCCTACCCATGAGGTCTCACCCCAGGGCCTGAGCTTGTTCCCAGCAGCACCTGAGACCCAGCCTCTGCCTGAGCCCCATCTGTGGGGGCGTCCTCTCCACCTGGCTGGGGCGGAGTCACAGTGACGGCCAGGAGTGCACCCTCAGTGCAGGTCCCGGGTCCATGAGGAAGTGTGGATTCTTCTGAGGAGCTGGCTGAGGATGAAGAGCCAGGGCACCATGACAGGAGAGGCCTGTGGAGAGGCCTGTGGCAGGGCCACACCACTCCTATGGGGAGGAAGTTGGCCACACTGCCAGGCTGAGCATATGGGCACCTCCGTGGCAACTGCTTGCACCTCCTGCAACTCCGTGGCAAGGGGCAGGTCTCTGTGTGGCCCTACAACTCCCTGTCTCCCCAGGCCCACCCCACCCCTGGTCAACACATGGCCACTCAGGCCAAGGCTTAGGGCCTAGGCTGGGAGCAAGCACTCAGAGGCCATGAGGGCAGCTCTGAGGCCCCCCGCATCCCTGGCTGCTGTGGTGAGAATGAGGCTGCATTCGTCTCCTGTACAGAGCACTGCCACCCTGGTGTGGCCTAGGAAAGCACCTCATTTCCCAGTCCTGATACCAAGGGTGCAAAACCCAGGCATGGCCTGCCCCCTTGGGATGCTGCTGGTGGTGGAGGGGTCCCTTGTGGCTCCCCCAGCTGCTGGCTGCTCCAGGCATCCTCGGCTGGAAGCTGCTTCGGTTCCATCCTGCCTGGGTCC
>NW_022900948.1:48349552-48357377 GCF_012274545.1 Fukomys damarensis
CACACACACACACACACACACACACACCCGCCAGTCTCAGTCCTGCCCTCCCCTGCCGCTCACACTCGCTCCTCCTCCCTGTACGAAACCAGCAGATTCTTCAGAGTCCAGGAAGGCCACTCTGGCTGCCCCAACTTGGCACACTGAGCAGGTTGGCAAAATATGTCTGAGGGGCCTGGGGGTTGGCATAAGCCATCTCCCCCTCCCCGGGGCGGGGGAGCAGCTCCTATCCAGAGAAGAGCCAGCAGGTGGCTAACGCCATCCCCTGGAACTCAGGGAAAGATAGGACATGCCTACAGGACTGGGGGCGAGTCCCTTCCAGCCCCATGGCTGTGTGGAGGGCCCCAGACCTGGCACTGTATCGCTGGGGTCCCGTCGGCTGGCTGGGCACCCTGCTTGGCTCCCCCTCCCAGGACTGGGCTTCCCTGTGGACATGGAGGGGCCGCCCATCCCGCCCTGTGGCTCAGCAACCCTGCAGGGCACCTTTGGGGTTCACACCTGCTGGGAGTGGCTAAGTGGGGTGCGGGTGCTGCTCTTCGTGGAGCTCTACCAACCTCATGGGTCTCAGCTTCTCCCTCAGCCCCCAAAGCCCAGGTACTGCTCCCCAAAGTCTAACACACACCCTGAACCCCATCTTGGCCTCCACTTCCAGAGCACACAGCTCCCACAGCCCGGGGCTCACGCCCCTTGCCCTCACTTGCATTCACTGTGCTGCAGGCCACTTCTCCTGTGGGGGGGTGGCCAGGAGATCTTGGGGTCCCAGTCCCGTGGAGAACAGAGCCAGGGGCCCCTTAGGGACCAGAGACGAAAGTGGTTCTGACCACTTCTGGAGAGGGAATTGGCACAGGGGCTTCTGGGTGCTGGCCCGGGGTCACAATGCGGGCGGGTCTCCAGGGCCACTGCCGCCACCCCCACAGAGGGCCCCCACACCCCAACCCCTCCCTGAGGCTTGGTGACACCTGGCCATCCTGGGTCCCCCCGGTCCAACAGCTTGGGCTTCAGCTGGCCCAGGACCCAGGAAGGAGTCAGAAAGGCTGAGATGCCCCCTCTGGCCCAGGGCCTCCTGTGAGCCAGCCACCCCACCCCTGGGCAGTGGCACCCAGGACCGGGCCAAGCTTCCCATAGGCCCCAACGCTGCCCTTCCTGGCCACAGCCCCCAGGCCCTGTTTCATGTCCATGAGCCCAGGCAGGCTTTCAGGGCTGAGTGGGCTGGGTCTCCCACACCCAAACCTACCTCAGAGACCTCTGCCAAGCTCGAAATGCTTCAAGAAAGTGAAGGTGCGGTGGCATACACCTGTAATCCCAGCACTCGGGAGGCTGAGGCAGGAGGATCACTGCAAGTTCTAGGCCTGCCTCAGGTACAAACGGAGTTCAACTCTAGCCTGAACTGCACAGTGAGAAGCTGTCTCAAAAAAAAAATCCAAAAAAGAAAGTGAAGGCTGCCAGGCATTGTGGTGCACACCTATAATCCCAGCACTCGAGAGGCTGAGGCAGGAGGATCAAGAATCTGAGGCTAGCCTGGGCTACTCACTCGGCGCTCAACCCTGTGAAAAAACCAAAAAAGGAAAAAAAAGTGGAGGCAGCAATGCCTCAACAAAGCCACTAGAGGGCACAGGAGAGTTGTCCTGCCTGAAGCGGGGCGTGCTTTCGGGGAGTGCCCTGTGTGAATGCATCTGTGTGTGTGTATGTGAGCCTGCACATGAGTGCATTTGGGTGGGAGTGTGTGTGTCCGTGCACACATGGTGGTGGTGTGTGCATGCGTGTGAACACGTGCATATGCCTGTGCCCGTGTGGGTGGCCCGGGACCTCGGGGTCTGGCATCCCCAGACCCCACCTCCAGGAGAGCGCAGGAAGGAGCAGCAGCAAGCGGGAGGCAGGCAGTGCTGAGAGCAGCTCGGGCTGGCCGAATGCAGAGGGAGACGGGCCCAAAGAGTGGCAGAAGAGCAGCTGGTCGCTCCCCTGTTCTCCGCCAAAGCCAGACCCGGCCCCCCGTGGCTCCTGGAGGCTCCGGCTGCCCTGGGCATCTCAGGCCCCACCACAGCGGGACCAAGGTGACGAAGGCCCCAACCCAGAGAGTGGGTCCGCCGCTCCGCACTCTCGGCTCTCTTCCCTGTCCGGGAGGGCGTGGCCAGCGGTCAGTGGCCCCTGCTGCTTCCTCTGGCTCTGTGGGCACCTGGCCTTTCCGCCTCGGTGGCTCCGGCTGCCCTGTGCGGGTCTTGTCCGTGGCCTGTCCTGTCTCTGTGTCCTCTCCTCTGCATGTAAGGACCTGGAGATCTCTAGCCAAACCGTCTCCAAAGACCCCCCTTTCCAAAAGGGCCCAGGCTGCAGGCGGCACGAGTTTTGGGGGACCCTCCTCAAGACCGCACTCACCAGGAGTTCGGTGCTCACAGCCGCACCCAGCTGAGCCTCCTGTGAGATTGGGACTCAAACCTGTGGTTTCGGGTCCCCATAGGGTCAGCCCTGAGGCCTTGCAGTAGGGCTGGGCTGGAAAAGGGCTGCGCCCCCGCCCCTCACAGCCGCAGCATCTGGAGCCCGTGAAATGTGAGTGATCCCAAGGTTAATTAATTATTACATTAAAGACGCACCCGTCCAGGGGCCCTGCAAACAGGAAAGTATTAATCACCCGTTTCCTCAGACTGACAGGCACATTTCCCTAAATTCCTCCGCTGCTGACTTAACCAAATGATAATCTCCCATGAAGTCACAGCTCATGAATATTCCAGCATCGCAATTTTCTTTTTAAAAGGACAGACTTATTATTTCATTTTTAAGTTTGCTGTCATGAATAATAATTTTCTGGCTTGTAAGATAATGAAATGGCAGGGGCCATCCTGGTCTGCCAAGAGCTGGGCGCCTGACCACACGGCCGCCAATCCCTGCAACACCGGGGACGGAGACAACAGATCTTCCCGCTGCCGGTCCTGACAAGCAGTCAGACTACAGGGCAGCGGCTGACTTGGAGGGAACAGGCAGACATGGGTTGACCCCTCCTGCAACCTCTGCAGTCATCCACACGCTGGGCCAGCTTGTTGGAGCGGGGTCACGTGTCTGACACCCACATCTCCCAGGAGAAGAGGGCCACTTGGTTCATGGTATCCAGGGTGCAGTCCCTGTCGTCTGGCTGTAAGCCAGGAACATCGTGGCAGAAAGGGCCTGGGGAACAAAGATACTTGGTTCGTGGTAGCTGGGAAACAGCAAGGACCTGTGCTGGAGAGGAAGAGGGAGCAGGCATAGACCCAAGGCCACACCCATCGTCCACCCAGACACACAGAGGTGCTCTTTCCTAGTCTCTCTGGCAGCTCTTAATCCAACCAAGCTGACGCAGTAGTTATCCGTCCTGCCATCCGTGACTGGGTGAGGGGTTAGGAAGTTTGGCCCCAACAACACTGACTCCACCTCCTGCTCTGCTGTGGGTGTGCTGTGTGATCTTAGACAGGGCACCCAGCTTCTCTGGACTTGCATTTCCTTCTCTGTAAGCCAGGGGCAGCAGGCTGGTTGGACTCCAGGGTTCCTGGTGCCGGGGCCGGACTTCTTGTGCCCTCACCAACCCTCCGCTCAGGGACGACAAGGCCTCTGGCCAGCTGCTCAGCTCCTCTGCTGTGACAACACCCAGAGCTGGGCAGAAGCAAGGCACCTCCGGCAGCTTCCCAGAGCATCTTCCCAGCACCCTTTCCATTGTTTAAGGCAGTCACAGCTGGGCCGGGCATCCCATAAACCACAGCAATTCACCAAACACACGTGTAAGTGGGGTGAGGTTTCACGGCGCCCTTCCTGACTGCTCAGGAAAGCAGGGTGTGCTTTCCGCAAGGAGCGAGGCCACCCTCAGACTCCTTTCTCCACTTGGCACCCGGCACCGTCCCCGTCTCCACCTCCAGGGTGAGTCTCCCTGCTAAAGGACCAAGGCTCCAGGCTGGGTGGCAGCCACCCTGGGCCCCGCCACCCTCGTGCCCAAGTCTCCCATCCAGCAGGGCCCTCTGTGCCGCCCAGGTTCGGGCTCCCCGGACGGGCGCTGGAGCCTGAAGTCTCTGTGGTCTTCTGCCGCTCTGGGTCTCACCCTGCATGTGGACAGGGCAGGGCGGGCAGCTCTGCTCACCTGACCTCAGACCACAGGGGCCCCGGGGGCGCCATAGCTCTGCCGGTCCTGAGGACCCCAGGAACCACTGAGAGTCACTCCCTGGAGCCTGCCAGCCTCCACTGAGAGTCACTCCCTGGAGCCTGCCAGCCTCCTTTCTCTTTTTTTCCTCCTTCATGGTGTGTGTGTGTGTGTGTGTGTGTGTGTGTGTTGTGGGGATTGAACCCAGGGCCTTTGCACATTGAGCTCCATCCATCTCCAGCCCTTTTTATTTTGAGGCAGGGCCTTGCTGTCTCTAAGTTGCCTAGGCTGGGCTCAAACTCACAGTCCCCCTGTCTCAGCCTCCCAGTGCTGGGATTGCAGGTGTGCACCCCCAGGCCTGCTTCTTGCTTTCATTTTAGAGGGACCTGTCCCACCTCACTGTTCAGAACAGTAATACAGGGTGGGTAAAGCACCTTGACCTCACTCCCTGCAGGCAGCCAGCACTCCAGCCTGCAGGGCCCAGGGATCCGGGTGTTTGGTCCGCAGCAGGTCTCAGCGCTGTGCTCGGCCGAGGCAGCGGCAGCCGCGGGTAAAGACCGGAGCACCGGGGCGTCTGTGGCCATGCCAGGCACTGCGTCCCAGGGAGTCTGCGTGGCAGGGCCTCTGAGGCAGGGCTGCCAGAGCCCCACGCCCTTCCCGCCCAGCTCGGGCACCTGGAGCTGTGTGCACGGCAGGTGGTTGCACCTGGCAGGGTGAGGAGGGCAGGCCTGCCCGTGGGCCATCTCTAGCTACAGTTTCCATCCACTAAATGACATAGCCCCTCGTGTCCTGTGACAAGGAGGAGGACGGGCTCCTCTCAGGTCCACCCCAGGGACAAGGCCTGTCCCGGAGGCCTCAGGCTAGGCACACAGGGCAGGAGTGGACTGACCTCTCCTCCCCGCCATGTCTGCCCCACCTGGTCCTCCCTGCCCAGCCCGGCAGGGTCTCCCAGGATGCTGGAAGTGCTGGAGAACGTGGGAGGTCCAGTGGCCCAGCGCAGTCAGCTGCCTTCTCCAGCTCACAGGGCCAGAGCAGGATGGCCCAGGCCTGCCCAGCTCACCAGGCCCTGGGAGGGTCTCCTTGCCCTCTCCATGGTACTGAAAGCCCACTCGGCCTCCCTCTGGCCAGCCCTGGCCCTGCCGTCCACAGCACTCCACCACCTGTCTGACAGCAGGGCCTCCACCTGGCCGCCCACCTGCCGTCAGCCGCTTCCTCCATCTGGGTCTGATGGCTCTGGAGCCCTCACCCTCCCGGGCACGGGGTAACAGCACTCGGGGCGTCCTGCTCACCCAAGCTGAAGCTGGGGGCAGATCCCTTCCTGCTTGGAGGTGGACAGACTGCAGGCCCCTGAGGTCTTCTGCGGTGAATGTGAGGGCCTGGCCCCTCCTTGTCCCTGCTTGGCTTACCTGGTACAGACCCAGGAGAGAATCTCGGGTCACACAGCAGCTCTGTGTTTGCATTTGGAGATGCTCTACACCAAGGCAGAGCCCCATCACCATGCACCGCGTGCGGCTTTCTGGACTTTGGGGGAGCAGCCATCCTCACCAGCACGTCTTCCTCATTCCTGCCTGGGGCTCTTGTTTGCTGCGCGGGAAGCTGGCTACGAGCAAATGGCAGCATGGCCAGAGGGTGATTTCGGAACCAAACAGATCTGGACCCAGGTTCCAGCCGCGTGGGCCCAGATGTTGGCCAGGAGGGACAGCAGAGTGAAGGGGTGATGTGGCGGCCACCTGCCCTGTCGGTCCTGACACAGGGAGACACGGTGGCCGTGGTGCCGGCAGCACCTCTCCCCTGTTCTCTGGCTGGGTCACAGCAGTGACCCCGGCTTCCAGGGTGGCGTCTGCAGGTGCCAGAAGCTGGGGCTCACGCCTGAGGCAGGAAGCGCCGGCTCTGCTTCTGGGAACCCAGGCAGCTAAGTGACTTCCTCGCTGAATATTTCATGACCTGCATTAATGGCTTTCTGGTGTTTTTCATAACAAAGCCATCCACATTATGACAGGTTAAGATGTGGCTACTCCGGTCACTCTCCCTCCGAAGCTGCCGGGTGCTGCTCATTCCTGCCGCTCTCCTCCCCAAGCTGCCTCCTCAGGACGCTGCTCCTCCAGCCGACACCTGCGGGGAAGGAATCAGGCTCTGGGTGGGGGACCCGGGACCCAGGGGCACACTGAACCTGAGCACAGCCCGCACCTCCGGGAGCAGCACTGCTGTTTTTGAGTTAATTGAAGTCCATACTTTGTTCAGATTTCCTTGGTTTTTACCTTGGTTTGTCCTTTTCCTGTCCCAGGACACCACGCCACATATCACCTCCCCTCTTGGCTGTGGCAGCATCTTGGACTTCTGTCGGTGAAACCTCTCCAGCTGGGCTGTGTCTACTGCGAACCTCGAGAGCAGCCCTGGCGGTGGCCTGCAAGGACCCAGAGGTGTCTGGGTGTGGCCATCGTAGGCCCTGGTGCTGATGTTGGTTTTGACCCTGCAAGGAGCCCACTCCGGGGCTCTGATGAGCAGCACCCCACACTCTCCAAAGGTCACGTGCAGCCACTCATGGGGCTGGACCATGTGTGTCACTTGGGGTTCCCTCCCACTGGGGACTGGTCAGCTGCCCCACCCCGCCCGCCTGGCCACGGCATCACAGCAATGTGGACCCGGCTCTGTGGACACAGGCCAGAGCCCAGGGTGCCTCCACAGGGCTGGGGACTGCCCAGGCTCCGCCCCTGAGAGCCCCGCGCAGGCCTAGCGCCCCTCTCTGGTTTCCCACTGGGAATTTTCTAAGCATATACTTGGGCTTTTTGAATTGTGGTAAAGAACACGAGGCAGGAACGTCAGTCCATGCCCACCGTGCTAGCCCCTCCATGCGTCCCTTCTCCCCGGCTGCCCACCATCGCCTCACTGGGACTTCGCAGGCTCACACGCGTGTCCTGGTGCTCGCCTGCTTCCTCCTGGAGGGCTGCACAGCCAGATGTCTTGAACGCTGGTGACCTGCAGTGCTGGAGTCACAGAGGCCCTCTGGAGCAGGAGGCGCCCCTGCCAAGAGGTTCCCTAGCCACCCACCCCAGGCGGGTGCCCAGAGGGTGGGGCTGCAGCTGAGGCAGTGACCCATGGGCCTGTGGGACCCAGAGATGAGCTGGGGTTTGGTGAGACTGGGTGACACCCCCAGGAGGGCAAGCCAGAGCTGTAGCCTTTCCTCCCTGCATCGCCTGGCAGCTCTGGGGCTGCATCTGTTTTCCTTTAATTTCTACGTGTATTAGTCTGTGCTGCAGTCTGTGATTAGCACGTCCCCTCCGCGGGTTGGTGAACATACATGACACATCTGTATTTTTTTACTCCCCTTCCTCTTCTTTTCTCTTGCTCCCTCCGTCTCTTGGTCTCCTTGCCTCTTGCAAAAGATCTATGTCCCTGTTTCCTGTTATCTATCTTTTCTTTTGCTCTTTAATGTATTCATGCTCTGGATTTCTCACCTGAGAGAAACCACACAATATTTAAGCTGTTTATCTGATCTATTTCTCTTAACACTGGTGTCAAGGTACATCCAGTTCCCTACAAATGAGTCCAACTTATCCTTATTTATGGCTGCATAGTACTCCATGGTGTGTAAATAGCACATTTTCCTAGAAATAATTCATAACAGTAACTAAAGTGCCTTTCTGAGTGAGGTGGGTCATTTAGCAGATCACTCAAATCACACGGCTGAAGAGCTGCTGTGGGAACTCCTAGTGCATGGCCCCAACTCAAGCA
>NW_022900948.1:48357437-48372534 GCF_012274545.1 Fukomys damarensis
TTTTTTTTTTTTTTTTTTTTTTTTTTTTTGGCATTACTGGAGATCGAACCCAGGACCTTCAAGCTGAAATATCGCCCCAGTCTTTTTTCGGCACAGGATCTTGCTGAGACTCTAAATTGCCCTGGCTGGGTTTAAACTTGTAGTCCGCCTGCCTCAGCCTTCCAGGGTTCTGGGATCATGGGTGTGTGCCTCCACGCCCAGCAGGAATCAAATCACTGAATGTCCAGTGGGTGTTCACGGCGAGGACAAAGGGCAGGTCAGCACCATCTGCCTCTGTGCTGAGAGCCTGCAGGGCAGAGAGGGAGCTGGCTGGGAGGGTGGCTGTCAGCCCGGAGGGACCCCACTGCCTCTACCCTCTGGGCGCCCTGGGGCAGCAGGAGAGGCTGTGAAGAGGAGACTGCGGCAGGGAGGGGTG
Source organism: Fukomys damarensis (assembly GCF_012274545.1). Classification (NCBI taxonomy): domain Eukaryota; kingdom Metazoa; phylum Chordata; class Mammalia; order Rodentia; family Bathyergidae; genus Fukomys; species Fukomys damarensis. The sequence goes on from NW_022900948.1 coordinate 48,357,853, forward strand.
GGCTTCGGGCCGGCCGGTGCCAGGGTCCTCGTCCCCACACCACCGAGATGGGGAAACTGAGGCAGAGGGCAGGGCGGGGACAGGCTGCCTTGGTGGTCCCTGGAATGAATTAGCCAGACCCCACTCCCCCAACCACCTCAGCCTCCAGCGGGGCTCCGGGCCCCAACTGCAGCTGGCTCTGCACCAGGGGGCCTCTGGGAGCTGGGGGTGGGGTGCTGGGCGGCATCCCTGAACCGGGCATGGTGGGCAGGCCCGGGCACGTGAGCAGCATGTAGATCCGGTCCCTGGTGAGGGGGTGGCGGGAACACAGCGTTCTTGGTGCCCGGCCAGCGGTTGTCCCTGTCCCTCCTCCTCCAGGGCACTTCCAGCAGCCCGGGCCATGTCTCAGGCACTGCCCCACCCCTAGACACACGATCACTGGCCGGACCCAGGACAGCCGGCCAGCTGTGGGCAGCAGCACAGGGGAAGGGGGTGATGGTCAGCACAGAGGGGGCTGTGCCAGCCTGGCAGTGGAGAGGGAGCTGTGACAGCCAGCAGGTTGTCTAGGAGGGGACGCTCCATGCCCAGCACAGTCACAGTCATGTGGCTGCTCAGGGCTCTCCGCAGGGTTCCTCAGCCGCTCCCCTGGCGCAGGTCCCATGGAGCTCAGGTGCACAACCTCCCGTGGGTCCCCTTTCCGCCCCTGCATGCCCACCGCTTGCCCTGGATGGGCATGAGCCGGCTCCAGAACCCCACCCCCAGCCAGCATCATCAGGGGTGCACCTCGGTGTCCCTCAGCCTGGGGACAAGCCTGGCAGGTGGAGTGGACATGCAGGTCTTCAGAGGGGGACACTGAGCGTCAGACATGGGGCCCGGCGCAGTGCTCAGGAGCTGCCCCCAGGTGCCCAACCACAAGGGCAGCAGCTCTGCCTTCTGTGGAAGGGCTCAGGGAGACCGGAGGGGGCGCAGGGTCCTTGTCACTCGGGGCTCAGGCAGAGACCCCAGGCAGCGATGAGCCCCAGCCAGGAGGGGCCACTGGGCCTCATGGCAGAGTCGTCTCAACCAGGCGGCTGGACGGGCCCTGGGGAGCGGGAAGGAGACAGCAGCGCCCACAGCCCTGGACGGGGCCGGGCAGGGACCAGGAGCTGCACTGTGGTGCCCTGAACAGGGCGGAAAGAGAATGTTCCCGAAGAGGCTGCGCCGACAGCCTGTGCTGGTGCCACATGTCCCCGCCTCAGGGAGGGCCTCCTGCAGCACCCACACTGGCCAGCCCAGAGCCCAGAGCCTCTGCAGGCTGAGCCTCCGTGTGGCACCCAGACTCCTGGGCCCCGCTGGCTGCAGCCCCTCCCCAGACCAGGGGTTGTGTTCCCGCACTTGAAGGGGACCCGGGTGCTGATTCCTAATTCAACAGAGCAGGGCTGGAGGGCGTTCGAAGGACAAACACGCCACAGCACTGGTCCACGGACGGGGCACCGTCCTGAACTGGGGCGCTCACCCCAGAAGCCGCTGCACAGAGCAGACAGAAACGACGGCTGCAGCCTGGTTTATCGGTTCAGGCGCTTCGCAGCACTTCAGGTTAATAAAAATATTTAATAAAGAATCAAGATGGTTTTATCTATAATGCAAAGAGAATCCCATGGCCTATATTTTCATTACTGAAACATTTGAAGCAGGAAGTAATAGTGACATCAGCTGCTGTAGAAATGACAGAAATACCCGTCCTGGGTATGCGCCGCCCTCCCCGCTCTCTGGGCCCCATAAACATAATCTACTTGCGCCTCCTCCACGGTTCCAGAGCGGCTCCGCACCGTGGAGTTCAGTGCGGACCTGCGCTCCACGGCTCGGGGAAGTGATTAAATAAGAAATAAATTCAGCTGTCATCGCATTTAAAATCAAATCAAGCCTCATTTGTTACCCCAAGTGGAGCGGCTCTCCTTCCCTGCCTGTGAGTAGCCGCCACAGTGAACGCAGTGCAGAGCGGCTGCTTCTGTAGTGCAGATTTTATGGGGCCGTGGCGCCCAGTGCCCGCCAGGCGTAAGCAGAAACGGCTTTTCTAATTTAAAGTTATAGTGATGAGGCTGTGCGCTCCTCAGATCCATCTGCATCTTGTTGGCAGAGGCCCTGGTGAGACGTGGGCGCTGCCATCTCTGCCCTCTTCCCTCCAAGCCGCCAGCTCTCAGTGCCGGACACGCAGTCCTAAAGCCGCCCTGTGGGACAAGAAGGGCCTGGACGCCATCCTGCCCAGGGGCACCCAGAGGCGGCACAGGGTGGAGTGGCAGGGTCCTGTGAGGCACCAGCGGGGTGCAGGGCAGACGCGGGGTCCCAAGCTGGGTGCCCACACCATGCCTGCTGTGGTGCAGTGGCAGAGGGGCCTGGCGGAACAGCAGCAGCCCGAAGGGCCTGGACCCCCTGCCCAGCCCACATCAGCTCCTTGCTCTGGCAAAGGAGCTTCAGGCCCTGAGCTCCTGCAGCCAGTCAGCTGCCCCAGCAGTTAATTAATTGATCCATGAATTGATTGATTGCTGCTATGCTGGAGACAGAAATTGCTGGGAGAGGGGGCGTGGCCCCAAGTGGAGGAGGTTGGGATGGTGCCAGTGTGACCTCGGGCAGGCGTGGAGGTCCCTGCAGCCCCATCCCTACGGAGGCCCGGCCCAGTGCCCCCCCCCTTGCGCCCTGTCCCGAGGGTTGTGTGCCCCCCTTGGCTACCAGCCCCAGCGGATTTGGAGCCCACTGGGGACTCCAGACAGCAGGCCGTGCCAGGCCATGGGAGCCGTCCAGCTGAGTCCACGGCGGCCTTCTCCGAGCACATTAAGGTTAATGTCGCCGTCCCCCTAATGGTGCACTATTATCATGTGTAACATAAACTTAAAAATTAATCGCCTCATCTTCCAAAGCATCTTTAACTGCTCCGGGGAGGGAATTCAGCTCATAAGTGTGATTTTTTTTTAACAAAGGTGCATGTGAGGGGGCCAGGGCTGACCAGAGTCCTTTGGTGCGTTCCTGATTCCATATTTGTCTCTTCCCCTGAAGAATATCTCCTCGTGTATGTTTTAGGCTCAAATGTAAAAATGCGCCAAGGAAAACGAATGAGGCTTTTGCCCACCGAGTGTTAATTATGTCTGCAGGGTGCGGGGTAATCGTGGGCCACCCAGGGCAGCAGTTTCCCAGCCGTGGCAGAGCCCCAGCCCAGGCCCTGTGAGCCCAGGAACAGCGGGGCCCAGGTGGGCGGCATAGACTTCTGCTGTTGAGGGCAGTCAGCTGGAGGAAGCCTCTTCCTCATCGTCCTCCTCCTCCTCCTTTTTTCCTCCTGTCAGGCCCCTCCAAGGGGTCTGGTAGATGACAGCACAAAGTGATCTGTGACCAGCAGCCCCAACCTCCGCGTCCTCTGTTCTCCAGGCACAAGCTGGGGCGTTGCTCCCCGGTGACCTTGCTCCCAAAGTGACACCACCCCAGGAGGCAACACTGTGCTCTCCACTCTGCATCTCCACAGCCGCCCCCAAATTCAGAGTCCCAGGCCACTGTGGGGAAAGAAAGCCAAGGAGGTGCCCCAGGCCCCACGGGGGCGGCTCTCACTTGGGCACAGGCAGGTTGGTTTTATCATCCAGAGGACTACAAATCACTCTCTGATGATAATGGGGTCGCACACACTTCATTACGAGGCCAGAGGTGGCACAATTATAAATCTTGAACCATGCAACCCTTCCCGAAGCCAAGTGGGTTGCCCCGGGCCCTGGGACACCAGCAACTGCAGCATCAGCCCCAAGGACTCCGGCAAGTAGATCTGGCCCAGAAACAGGTAGGCGCACAGGGCCCTGGTACTGGGGCTCCCCAAGGTCTCCAGGCTCCCCCTCCTGCCAGTGGAAAGCCCAGGGGAGGGGTCTGGGCCAAGGGGGAGTCAGGTCCCCACCTTCCATGGGGCTGGCAGGACCATTCAGGCCACGGGTGCAGCCAGACCACATGGTGGCCACTGTCTCTGGACAAGGAAGGACAGATCCTGATTGGTCATCAGGGGCCAGGGCAGAACCCTGAGCCAGCCCATCCCAGGACTCAGCTGCTGGTGCCCCAGGCTCCCCATGCTCCCGAATTTACCATCTCCCCAACCCTCCTCCCTGCCTCCTCAGGTGTTTGAGCCCAGCCCCCGACTTTCCCCTGGGTCTGAGGGACTCGAGGGCTGCAGAGGCGGCTGGGGAAACACAGCCCCTGACAGAATGGGGATGCTGCGGGGAGGGCACTCCGAGAAGCTGCCAGCTCCCCAGGAAGGCCGGCGGGAGCCTGGTGCCAGGCCAGGCAGCTTGTGTGAGGCGCTGCGAGGCCGGCTGGCGCTGGTGGCGCTTGGCAGGCGGCGGAGGATGTTTGCAGACTGCCGCTGACAGCTTCGGGCGGAAACCACCGCCCCGGTTAAACACAGACGTGCTCCATGCCCACGGCCAGTGGGGGCTGCTCTGGGGGCTCCCCAGGGCCTTCCCCGGGTCTGCTCGCTGCACCCTGGGTCCAGGGCCGGTGCCTGGAACCCTGAGGCCCTTCTGCATCCCTCCAGGGCACATCATGGAGGGCTCTGAAGTGACCTGGGGAGGGGCCTTGCACCCAGGTGGCTGCTGGGCCCCCAGACCTCCTTCTATGGGAAGCCTGGCCTTGCCATGCTGCCAAGCAGGTGCCAATACGGCTCCTTTGAGAGGGGTGGCCTGGGTGCTGGGTCCCCCAAGTGCCCATTTCTGTGTGTGTCACCAGCCAAGCTCAGCTGAGGGGGGCATCACAGGGAGCACCCACGGGCCTCTCAAAGACTGCAGGACTGGTGGGCTCCATTGTGGGTGGGAGCTGCCCTGGCTCCCATCCTGGTCCAGGCCCCTCCTGCAGGTGTCTTGCAGGTGTCTGACCTGGGCCCTGGGCCCACTGCCAGAGGGGAGCTACAGGCCCTTGACCCTGAAGATGGGTCCTCCAGCTTGACCCACCTGGGACCTCCTGACCCAGAACACGCCAGAAAGCCATCTGAAAATGACGTGCAGAACAGGGGGCCTGGAGAGCCCCAGAGCCCCAGAGCTGTGGGAGCACCCACTAGCAGACAGCAGCCTGCTCACGGAATAATCTTTCTGTCATTGTTCCTTTGAGACAAGGTTTCCTTACATAGTCCAGGCCGGCCTCGAGCTTATGGCGACCCTCCTGCCTCTGCCTTCTGAATGCTAGAATCACCCCAGGCTGTCGTTACTATTTGTAACAACGATGATGATTATGACTGTTTTATTTTCTGCAGGGTTGGAGATGGAACCAGAGAAGATCATCGAGGAAGAGCAGGGCTGCCCCACCCCCTCGCTGTGCTCCCCACCTTGGGTCCCGTCACCCACCACGCCCACACCAATGTCCCTGAGAGGGGCCTCCTCCCCTTGGTGGCCAGCGGTTCCAGGTCTACAGGAAACAGTTTAGGGCAAAGGAGCAGGGAGGAGCAGGCAGCCTGCCACGCCGCAGCCAGGGCTACGCAGCCGCGAACCGCAGGCACGGCCGTGTCCCCGCCACCGTGGCGGAGAAGGGCCCGCGCATGTCCCCAAGCACCTGTTTGCCCAGGCCCTGCGTCCACAGCCAACCACGGCGAGGCCACAGGGCCGGCCTGGACGGCAGGACGAACGCCCAGCAGCCACGGCGGGCGTTTCACAGAACAGGAGGCCAAGAGGCCCAGGGGCCCGTGGGCGCCGCTGCCCAGAGGTCTTTTGTCTCTATCATTAGGCCTTCTTTTTAGTCCATGTTTGTAGCACGTAATGATTACGCCTCTGAGTGCAGCTGGAGCGTGGACCACGTCTCCAGTTCTTTCCCCTCCCTCCCTCACTTCCTCCATCTCTGAGTCCCCTTCCCTTTTGAGAAGGATCTGCCTCCCGGCTGCCTATCATCTTTTACTTTGCTCTCTAATTTTTCTTACTTTGGGTTTCTCACATAACTGGAACTGCTCGATGTTTCAGCTGATTTACTTCACTGAGTATTGTGGTCCCAAGGTGCACCCGTTTTCCTACAAATGACTCGAGCTGATCCTTCTTCGGGCAGAGCAGCGCTCCACAGCGTGGAAACGCCACGTCTTCTTCATCCGTTCATCTGTGGATGGACAGATAAGTAGCTTCCATGAGTTAGCTGTTAGAAGCTGTGCTGCTGTGTACTCGGGTCATGACTCTAACTCTGTCAGGAAGATGCCGAGAAGAGGAACAGCTGGGTCAACTGGAATTCCTGGTTTCTTTTTTTGCGGCATCTCCACACTCGTGTCCGTGACAGTCGTGCCCATTTGCGTCCCCATCAGTCCTTCAGAAGGACTCCCTTGGCCCTGCAGCCTCTCCTCCTCCTCCTCAGTTGCTATTATTTGACTTTCTGACGACAGCCGTTCTTGCTGGGGTAAGATGGAATCTCGGGGTTGCTTTAATTTGCTTTCCTCTACTCACTCGTGCTGCGGAGCATTTTGTGTGTTCATTGCCATCGGTACTTCTGAGCAGTGTCTCTCCTTTCAGTTGACCCGGCTTTGACTGGGTCTTTGAGGGGGGCAGGGGTCTTTTAAGAAGCAGATCTGAGCAGGATTTGTTTTCTCCTTCCTGGGCTGAGAGTGGAGCCCAGGCCTCCTGCACACAGGGCACCCCTGTCACTGACGACCACCCCAGCCCTGACTTTTAAAAATTGTCCACTAGAGCTGGGGATTTGGTTCAGTAGTGCCTCGCCTGCCTCGCAAGCACAAGGACCGGAGTTTGATCCCCTATACCAAAAAACAAAACAAAACAAAAAAAAACCTGTTCACTAACTTGGCAAAAATCAAAAGCACCCCTAGCCCCTGACGCTGGCCGGATGGTTAGATAGGGACCGACTCACAGCCTGCCCTTTACACGGGAGTGAGCCAGCACGGCGAAGCCAAGCATAGATCCACAGCCACACAGGCACTGGGATGACAGCGGGCCTGCCAGGGCTCACTATGGGTCATGATGGTGGGCCGGTGAAGGGCTGTGAGAGCCAGGTGTGCAGGAATGGGCCTGCGGCCCCAGCTACTTAGGAGGCTGAGGCAGGAGGATCAGAAGAAATTGGAGCCAGCACAGGAAACTGCAAAGTATCCTGTCTCAAAATAAAATTTTAAAGGGCTCAGGGTGTAGCTCAGAGGCAGAGCACTTGCCCAGCGTGCAGGTCCTGGGACTCATCTCCAACACTGGGGAAACAGCCGTGTGGATTCAGGGATGGGTACAGGGCTCTGAATTCACCTTTCTGTGCTCCACTGCCTGCGCCCTCCATCCAGGTGGCCTCTGTACACAAGTCTACAGCCTGCAAGAAGAGGCCAAGTCTGCCCCCAGAGGACCTGGCTGCTTCCTGGGCCATTCTCTGTGGGCCTTGCTCGAAGCAGAGCACACAGTGGGGCCCTGGGCTGGGCCTCTGCGTCCTCTGGGACAGCTGTGGAGCACAGGGTCCCAGGCTCACACCCACCTCGCGGAACCACATCTGCGTCTTCACAAGGTGTTCAGTGCAGTGGGCTCGGGACGGCGTCGGTGATCTGAACCCGGGGAAACTGAGGCTGGCTCACAAAAGGCCAGCATCAGACAGGTGCCCAGGGCTCCGTCTGGGTGCTCCCCCTTGCCTCTTCTCCCACAAAGGGGGTGCAGCTCGGGAAGCAAGGAGGGGGGAGGGGACGTGGGGGCAGGGGAGGGGAGATGGGCTGTGGGCTCTGGCGCGAGGTTCGGCCCCAGTGGACATCCCCAGACACACGAGGGAGACATGGGCTGGGGCACCGCTGATGCCTCCCCTGGCTTCAGCCCAGGCATTCGAGGCTGACGAACTCGGCCCAGCACTGTTGCTGCCACTGCTGCTGCCCTGGTGTGGGGTTTGGGTTCCCGGTGCCCACATTGTGACCTGCCATCATCCGGTGCCTGTGTGGCTGTGGATCTAAGCCTAGCTTTGCTGTGCTGGCTCCATCCTGTGTAGGGGGTGCGGTGTGAGTCGGCTCCATCCCACCCTCCTGCCAACATCAGGGGCTAGGGCTGCTTTTGCTTTTTGCCAAATTAGTGGATAATTTAAAAAAAGGGCTGGGGATTTAGCTCAATGTTTCCACCACCTTCCTCACAAGCGCAAGGACCGAGTTAGATCCCCGGTACCAAAAAAAAAAAATTTCTATCAGGGGGGGAGGTCGGCAGTGACTGGGGCGTCCTGTGTGCTGAGGGTCCCTGCGGCTGTCCTGGGGGTGCGGATGTTGGGAATGCAGAGCATGCTGGGAAGGGGGCCCTCCACACAGCACCCTGGAATGCCCATCCCCTGCGCTCCCTGCAGCCTGAGGGTGGCTTTCTACCCTGGACCCTGTACACCAGCTGAGCTGCTGGGGGGGGGGTCTGACTGGCACCCTGACGGGTTTACAATGCTCCGAAACCAGAGGGGATGCAGCTGGCTCCTCCTTCAGTCTCCACGGTGCCACCCGACCTGATGGACAAGATGGGCACACAGCCCACCTGGCTGGAAGTCTTGTTTCTGCTTGGCAAGGTCCTTGTTAAATCTGGGGTGCTGGCATCCCTGCTCTCTGCCTGATGCCCCCCAAACCCCAAAACTACCCCTGCAGCTGGGTCCCTGGAAAGGGGGCTGGGACACTGTGCCTGAGGGCCCCTGGGCCACCCCTCCACAGGCCCTGGGAAAGTGGACACTAGCTCGTCTGCATGCAGCCTCCACCCCAGGCAGCTGCACTCCCACAGGCCGCCCAAGTTTCCCACCCCAGGCCCCTTCTGTCCCCTCCCAGTTACATGGAGTGACAGATTCCCAGGGAGTGTGGTGGCCTCGAACCCACTGTGGACAGGGACCAAGCCGCTCCAGGCCTCCCCACTCCCTGAGAGCCACAGCCAATGGGGTGTGGGTCCACCTCCTGCCCGCACCTCCTACCCTGGCCCGGGTGGGCCCTGTGGGCAGAGGGGATGAGGCAGAGCCACTGCCCCCAGCTGTCCCGACAGGTGGCCACATACCTGGCCCTCCCAAAGGTGAGACATAGGCAGGGCAGTGGGGGCTGGGCTTGTCCAGGCTGGGACTCTCTGTCCCGAGGGCAGGTAAGGAGCTGTGACCAAGGTTGGCAGCGATGGGGAGGGGCTGCCAAGAGGCAGGAAGGTGCCCTGAACCGGCTGGGCTCACATCAGGCTCCCTTCTCGGGCTCCGGGCCTATGTGCTCACACAGAGGGCTGAGACTGAGCCCTGGGGTCCTGTTGAGCTGGTCCTCTCCTCTGTGTGAGCGGGACGAAGGGCATGAGGGGCTGACATTCTGACCGAAGGGGCTGGGACAAAGCTTCAAGGGTACAGGCCCCCCATTGAGGGGCGGAGGTGAGGACAGAGCTCTGGTGGGGACTGTCAGTGCCCCCTTCTGGAGGGCCAGGGAGACTGGGGGCTTCTGCGGGGTGGGGCAGGCAGGGCCGTTTCAGAGCCAGATTCCCTGGTCCCAGCAGAGACACCCACCCGCCACCCTGACCCCACCCGCCCCCTGGGCTTCAGCAATCCTGGCTGCTGGGGTCTTGGGACCCATTGGTCTGGGGCCTCCCCAAGCTCCCTAACAGCTGGGCACTCAGCCCACGGAATCTCCCTGGCGCAGCAGTGAAGAGCCTGGTGCGGGGCTCTGCCAAGGCTGTGGGAGCCCCACTCACAGGGTGTAGACAAGGGCGCATTCACCTGGGCCCTGGGGCTGGGGTGGGGACAGGAAGCCTTGGGTATCCCACCTGCACCTGGGACCAGGTCCCTGGCTTTCCAGGTAGGGACAGTGTGATGTTGGGGTCCTATAGGAGGGAGTCCTCAGGGGACCCTCAACAGCACTCCCACTGTCTTAGGGTGTCCCTCTGTACAGAGGCCCTAGGCGGAACCTCCTCCCTTTGCCTCAAGTGCCTGCTGGGTGGGCTCTGGCTCTAGGGTACCCTTGCCTGGGGATGGGGTTGTGAAGGGGACCCACAGCATGCTGCCTGCCTAGTGAGCAGAAGTGAGCCAAGGAGGGCCACATCTGAGATGCAGGAAGCCCCAGGAGGACCCAAGACAAGGCCCCCACAGCTGACTCCAGGACCTTTGTACCTGACTGGGCCCGCACAGGCCAGAAGGAGCTCAGGCAGGGATAGCTGCCAGGCCTAGACCTAGGGAAGCAGGGTCCAGACAGAGATGGAGGGTGGGGACCAGCCTGGGCCCAGGGCTTGGGTCACACTGGGAAGGCTCCATCCACCCAGAGGGGGCCTCCATCCACCCAGGGGAGGTAGACCAGCCAGGAGGAGGGCACTGCCCCACTTTGCACAGAATAAAACCATGACCCCCCTGGTGGCACTGTGTGCTCGGGTCAGGGCCCCACTGGCATACCCCTGAGCATCCCACCCACCTGCCCCTGTCCCTGTGGGTACTGGGGAGGTGTCAGCAGCCCTGGACCTGTCAGATTCCTGTCTCTCTCCGAGCCAGCCTGGGGATGGCCCTTCCCTGTCCCTGGAGGGCTGCAGTGGCCCGGAGCCCAAGACGGGGACCCTTCTGCACGGGTGGCCACTGGCCCCGACGCCCAGCCCCTTTGACTTCTGCACACACACACACACCCCAAAGCCTCGCCAGCCAAGCAAAGCCCAGGGACCGTGGGTTTGAACTGACTTTATTATTCTGTAAATGTGAATTTTACAAAGCGCTTTACAGTTAACGGTGACATCTTTTGCTCGGCAGTCATGGCCTTTCACCTTCCCCTGGTCGCTTGCGCACCTGGTGGTTGTTTAGTTATTGATACAATGTTGTCAGCCATGGCTACAAAGTTAACAGTCTCGTCACTATGGAAAACAGCACAGAAAGGGAGTGAGGAAGGACGCAGGAAAGACAAAACAAAAGCTTCCTCCTCCTTAAAGGAAAACGAAAAGCCAGCATCTTCCGTGGCTGAATCTAAGTCAGTGGTTCTGTGAAGCCCTCCTTTATAGCACAGGAACAATTTCCTTTATTGACTTATTTTTTAACAGCTGTGAGTTACATACAGTACTAGTCTAACCCCTAGACAGATCCTGTAAAATAACCATCTCCTTTTTAAGTCTCTTCTCCAAACATTCTGTCGGAAGGATGAATGTTCTATTTGCACCCAGTGCCATCTGAATGTTCAAGTCAAAAATATTTATACATTTTATACTTAGCTCTGGTTTCTTTTTTTTTTTGTCTGCTAAAAATAGTATTGCAAGTTTTGGCTTCTTTTGACATAAAAATCACAATCATGTGCAAAACGCTAACAATGGAGGCAACTGATCAGAACACAGGCAAGTTGTCCAATCTGAAAGCTTTAGATTCTGCATCATTTCCCATTTCTTTTCATTTTTCAACAAAACAAAATAAACAAACAAACGAAAGCAGAACACCTTTGCCATCTGAGAAACATCTGTACCGATCCCGCACGCTTGTGCAGGGACCCCGCAGAGCCGGCCGCACGTGACGGCAGGGACTGCAGCAGCACATCCTGAAACGGCAGTCGAAGCTGAGACAGCTGCGCTCCAACCAGGCCCGGCACAGCAGACAGGCGTCTCTGAGTCCAGCAGCCCGTGCCTACAGAGACGCGCAAAGAACCCAGCGGAGGGGACCTCCACAGAACACGCAGGGCAGGGCTCAGCGGTGCCAGCTGCTGCGTGGGCAACACCAGGCACCCCAAGGCCCCCTCGAGGGGATAGCCCAGCCCCAAAAGCCGCTCCAGGCACCTCGACCCCTGTCCACCAGCTTAAACACAGATGCTGCAGTGAGCCCGCCAGACGGAGGAGGCCCACACAGCCTTCCCAGCCACGTGTCCAGCGGCCCCCGACACGGGCCACGGGCCAGCTCACGCAGTGTCCACATTCAGGGGGCAAAGGAAGACACCGAAGAAGATGCAAACTGAAGCAACCACAGAGAACACGGGTGTGTGGACCCGGAGCAGGAAACAAGAACAGAATTCAAGTACCGAGGTGCGCCGGCCAGGTGGGCGGCCCCACCGAGCTCACAGTATCTGTCCTGTCTCTGGTCCCTTCCTCTGGACCTTTTGCACTTGTCCCAGCTGCCTCCTGGGCCGCCCCCTCTCGGAGCGTAGGGGACAGAGGGGAGGGCGGGTCGGCGGCTGGACCCCAGGCCGGCACCCGCCTCAGCAGCTCCAACGTGGTCAGTCCGACTGTCCTCCCGGAAAGGCGCCGATATAACTTAGCTCTATAATAGACTCTATATAGTATATGCGTATTGCTAGTAGTCAAGCTTAGGATAGGGGTGCAGACATCCCATAAATACTGAGTGGCTCGCCTCTCGCCTACAGGGTCTGGGTGAGTCGGGTCACACCGGCGGGACAAGACGCCCCCATTCTGGAATTAGTCATCTTGTAAACAAAGGAGGGGAGGGTCCGGGGTTCTTAATTGGTTTCCCGTGGGAAAAATGATCAAAAGATGCTAAGGCACTCTGGAAGGCCCCTCCGAGCCCAGGCCCGCTGCCTGCCCGCCGCCCGCCCGCGGTACATTCAGGTGGGGAGGGAGCGCCTGGCAGGTACAATCATCGGCCACGCAGGTCTGCGAACGCTCCCCACCCCGTCCACCGCGGGACACATTAGTGCAAAACGCTCGGCCTGGCCCGCCTGGGGCACAGGGAGAGCTCAGAACCCATTCACATTGAAGTATTATTATTTAAGTTTTACCTATAGCTCTTGCCTTCCTTACCCAGAACAACAAAACAGACGGCGATTATAAACGATTAAGGGACGGGGTGGCGGGACATTGTGCTAGCCCCAGCAGTGGCCAGGCGTTCTGTGCGGCCACCTCCTCCTCCAGTGGCCGGCGGTGCCCTCCTGTGCTGGCCCAGGGTGGGGGCCGTGCCCGCCGGGGAGTGGTGGTGGGGACAGAGCCCTCCTGCCTCTCAAAGGTCCCCAGGGTTCGTCAAATTAAAGTGCACATTTGGGGGTGTGGGGCAGATGAAGGAAAACTCCAGCGGGCCAGGGGTGTGGCTAACCCTCACTCGCCGTCTCCACCACCCGAGGCCCCTCCAGCACCACGAGGCTTGGTCCAGGCCCTCAGAGGCCCGGGGACTACAACCTGGCCGGGCCCAAGATGGGGTGGAGGGCCAGAGGGAGCAGCTCTGGGCAGGGGGCACCAGGCCCGGGTGGGAACCAAGAGCCTCCGTACCGCCTGCTGCCCGGGAATACAGGGGTCTCCCCAGGCTTGGGCCCCCAAGGTTTCTAGTCCATGGCCCCTACCCCCCTTCAAAGCCAGCAGAGCTTTCTGGGGAGCAGGCACAGACCCCCGAGGCCTCCCTACTGGGAAGGGGAGCTGTGGGGAGGTCTAAACCACACCCCAGAAGCCACTCCCTGCAGAAAAGGGGAGCCGTGGGGAGGTCTAAACCACACCCCAGCCCTCTGGCTGGGGAGCCTGCTCGGCTGTGTGTACACAGGATGGGGTGCCAGGGGCTAGCTCAGGAGGAACAGGAAACTGCAGACCATCAAGTCCTGGAATGGGGCCCCTGGCCACACTGGGAGCTGCTGGGCTCTCCAGGCAGGGAAGAAAGCCCTGTGTAGGTGGCGGGGAGTACATCCCATCATGTGTGCCCCGCTGCTTGGAAACCAAGCTTCCAATTCACAGTAAGCACTCCAGCTTCACGCCGGCTGGCAGCCCCAGGCCTACCCCCACCCCACGCCACCCCTGACTGCCCAGCCCGGGCCTGCACCTGCTGCCAGCCTCTGTAGCCCTGGGCACTGCAGAGGTGGCACAATGGGCCCCTGAACTCAGCCTGGAACCCCTCTGCCTCCAGCGGGAGGTGAGCAGACCCTGGCCCAAGGACTGGGCACAGGTCTGACCCACCCCTGATCTGTGGTAGGCTGGGGACAGGGACACCTGCCCCTCCCCATTTTTTTGCTCTGTTGGGTCTAAAAGTTTCCAAACCATATATGAAATAGATCTGAACTAAACGAAAACACCAAACAAGCAAAATCCCAGAGTGGCTGGGGCGTCAGAGGGTGGCTGCAGCTGTGCAGGACCCGAGGAGGCCCGGCTGGGGACGCCCATGGGCAGGTGGGCGGGGGCTGCTGGGCCTCCGGCGGGTTGGGGGGCCACAGCGCAGAGCGGGCGGGGCAGAGTGAAGACAAGGGTGCGGGGTGAGGGGGGAGAACACGGTGTCCTTCCTCCACCCCTGGTGACCAGCAAAGCCGTCGCGATACCATCACTGGTCCATGCTCACACGCACTCGTGCGCACACGCTCTCACCTGCACACGCACACTCACGTGCACACACCCACACGGACGGCATCTCAAGGAAGAAGGAAAACAAGACGGGTTTGGCCCTAGAGACCCTGCGCTGCCCCACGGTAAGAAACGGAGTGTTACCCCACTCCCAGCCGCTGTCCTCTTCCTCTCGTGGGGTAGGAGGAGCAAGAAGTGTGGGCCAGGCCGGGCAGGGCCGGGCACCAGGGATGGAGGCCTCCCACCCCTCCAGGGAAAGGAGGGGAAGCTGCCCTTGCGGTGTCACAAAGGAGCCCTGGGCCGTGCTCCCAGCGCGTGGCCAGCGGCCTAGCTGTTTACAGTATAGTGAGTGCATTTTCCTTCATCCATTTAAATACAGGCAGAATAAAAATCACATTTTTGTCAGGCAGCAGTAGCAGTTCAGTAGGTAAGTGGCTTGATCACATCTGTTTGTATTAGTAACGCATGCAAGCAGCTTAGCACTCGTCCCTCCAGTGGCCCGCAGGCCCCGCTCACAAAGTCCCTGCGTAGGTGCCCTCGGGCCTCCTGGTGGCCGGGGCGGTGG
>NW_022900948.1:48372997-48383416 GCF_012274545.1 Fukomys damarensis
GGGGGGACCCCGGGACCCTGCCCGTCCCGCCTCCATCTGGCTCCGGCTTGTCCCGGCGCTCACCCTGGCCTGCAGGGGTCTCTGGGCCTCCCACCCCGACCCTGAGCGACCAGAGGGGCCTCCTGAGGGGACAACGGAGAGGAGGCCGCTTGTCCCAGGTCTTGGGAGCGATAGCAGGCATCACCACCAGTTGAAAACCCTCCTTTCTGTACAGGCACCAAGGCTGGGTCTGGGCCCCCAGCCGGGGCAGGTCAGCCAGCACCAGCACCCCCACCTTCCCAGCCTGGCGGTGCTGTGCGCCTGTAATTACTAACTGCCACGGCCCCTCTGCTACAAAACGGGACTGGCCCCACCAGGGACTTTTTTAAAGGAAGAAAATAAGACAGTTCAGGGGCTGGGGATTTAGCTCAGCGGTTTGGTGGTCTGCCTTGCAAGCGCAAGGACCCAAGTTCAATCCCCCGTACCAAAAAAAAGAAAAGAAAAAAAGAAAAGAAGACAGTGTTATGGGGAGTCTCTCCCGGGCCGGGAGGGTGGGGAGTGGCAGCTTCTTCCTGCACGGGGCCATGGGGCTAAGGACAGGCAGTGTCCATGGAGAGGGACCGGGACCCGCCACCACCCAGAGCGGGAGGCAGGAGCCGGCCCAGCAGATGGCAGAGGCTCAAAATAACCTCAACATGTAAATAAGGGGTTTTGTTCAAAAAGGAAAATTAGATCTATTTCACATATTAAAATAGTTTCCCAGCTGAATTCATCACACTTGGAAACCTACCAAGGACGTTAGCATCCTGAGCCCGGCTGGGCGCTGCTCTTTTCCACTGTTTTCCTGGGGCCGCCCTGGGGACCCCCCACCCTATCTTCCTCCAGCCTGAAACTGAACTCCCAGGGGTTTCCGAGACCCCTGAACCCAGGATCCAGGCCACTCACGTTTCACAGCGTTTAGGACCCGGCTGTCCAGTGGCTTGCGGCTTGGGTCGCTGGTGGACGAGCGGATGCCGGTGCCGCAGCTGTTGGCCAGCGTGTTCCTGGCAGAGGGCAGAGCACAGAGGGCACAGGGTGAGACTGCTGGGCTGTGTGACCCAGGGCCCCGCAGGCCCAGTGGCCTCCCTCAGACTGCGTCCTCGTTCTGGGACACAGGACCGCGGGGAGCAGGCAACTCCCCTGAAGGGTCCGGACAGGAGCCTGGGTGGGTCCCTGGCAACTGAGTTGACACAGACCCGGCCACATGATGGGGCCCATGACTTCTGCAGTATTATTTAGGGGAGTGCCATATTTGGGGAGCACCAGGGAAGCCAGCCCTCTAGCCTGGAGGTCTCAGGAGTCCTGTCGTTCCCTGGAGCCACCCCGCCGACCCCAGGAGGGTGTGAGCTGAGGAGGAGCCATCTGCTTTGTGGCTCTGTCCCCACCTACCTGTCGAAGAAGGTGGCCAGGAGCCTCCGCAGCAAGACCTTGTGCTTCACCCCTGCACAGAGGTGGCAGTTCATGAGCTGGCCACGTGTGATGTAGACCCCGGAGCCTGCAGTCAGCAAACGTGTAGCATGAGGCCCTGGGCCTGACACCCTGAAACCTCTGCTTGTAGCCTCCTGAGGCCATGGGGTCCTGCTGCGATGGACTGGCGGTCACTACACATGCTGCCCTGGTGCCCCCATCCTCCCCCATGTGTCCCAAGCTCCTGTCAGCAAGACATGGCCACCCGGCCTCGGTCGCTCTAGGAACAGCACCAAGGGGCTGTCCTGGCCCTTCCCAGGTTCCATAGAGCCTCGGTTGTGAGGGGTCATGGAGGGCAGGCCCGGGGCCCAGCCCAGCACTGACCTCCCCTGGCTGTGTGCAGAGGGGACCCCAGGCCCAGGCAGAGGTGACATCGCGGCCATGCTGGATCACTGAATCCGTGGAGACCTGCCCCTGCCCTGGGCACATCACCAGAATGTGGGTGGGCGAAGGGCAGAGCAACAGGGGACTGGCCCGGCTGGGAATAGTGGGAGGCCTCTGTGGACGTGGATGTGGCCCCAGGAAAGAGCAGGGTGGAAATTCGAAGGTTCCCCGGGCCCTGGCGCCTGTGCAGCCTGCGTTGTCTAGGATCTGTGAGAGAGTGAGGACTGACTGTGTCCTTTCTCTGAGGGACCTGCTGTGGCCTAGGGAGACCTCGCCCGAAGGCCTGAGGGCCAACTCTGGTCAACTCTGTCACCGCAGCTGAGGGGGCCTGGCTGCTGGGATCCTGCTCCAGGGGGCAGCAGTGCCAATGATCATGAAGCCGCTGCACCCTGAAGGAGGCACAGGGCCCACACACAAGTTTCCAGGAGCCCAGGGGCCTCCAAGACCCTGCGTCGGGCCCTGGCTACCCACACTGAACAGCTCTCCAACCTTGCCCTGAACATAGGCTGCCCCTGTGCGTGGGGGCTAGGCCTACATGGGAAGGGACCCCTGGCACCCCCATTCACCCAGGCAAGCAGGAACAGGGGCTCAGGGAGTGAGCAGCCGGCTGTGGCTCACAGCAGAAGGGACAGTGGGCACCAGACTGCCAGGGCGTGCAAGACCCCAACGGCTGAGGCTTACATGGCTGCTCCAGGGACCCCGCCCAGCCCATGTGGGGGACTTTCCCCAGAAACCAAGGGACGGAATGACAGTACCACATGAGTTTCAAAGTCGTCTGAAGCCCAGCCCTGAAAAGACAAGAACTTCGGCCGCTGGTACCAGGGCGGGAGGCCGGGACACCTGTCACTCTATCTGCGACCTGGACTGAACGCACACAAACACAGTCCCCTCCAATCAGGAGCAGAGCCAGCTCAGGGGATTCAGTTAAAATGCTAAATTAATTCAACTGACTAACTCCCCTTAATGACACATTCTTCTAAGAGGAAATTTAAGATACTCCTCTGCTTGGCTGACTGGTGAGAAGTGCACGGTTCATGGCTCTGAACACACGGGCGAGCGGACATTTGCACGCAGTGCGCAGGGAGGGGACTCACCCGCCACCAGCTCCAGCTTCTCGCCGGGGTCCCCCTCAGAGTAGAGCTTGGGGTGGCAACGGTAGCCGATCTGGCTGATGAGGCTGGCGGGCAGTGCCACGAGGTCACGGCGGATGAGGACGCAGGAGCGGCTCTCCAGTGGCATGGGCTCTGGCTTCTCTTGCACTGTGGCACAGAACCACCCTGTTAGGTGGGCACCTGTGGCCTGGCAGGCTGAGTTGCGCTCGTCCATGGTAGGTCTTCACTTTATTTTTGTAGGACTGAGGACTGAACGCAGGGCCTTCACACCAAGCTACATCCCCAGCCCTTTTAGAAATTTTTTTGAGATACGGTCCAAGTCAGTGACTTAGCTCAAACTTATGACCCTCCTTCCTCAGCCTCCCAGAGTGTGGAGATCACGGCCTGCATCATTGCACCCAGCTCTGCCACGCTCCTTGAACACCTTGTGCCAGTCTGGGCGGTCAGAGCGCCACAGCCTCCCTGCTTCACCCTGTCCATGTCCCCAGCTGGCCTCGTGCTGTCACGGGGTGGCAGTGAGGGGACCACCCTGGCCCAGGTGCCTGGCCTGATGGTGGCAGGAGCTGGAGAGGATGCAGGTCAGCCTGGCCGGGGGCATGGTAGCTGGAGACAGGGCTGGGACCCAGGGACAAGTGGAGCAGCAGCTGCCCAGGGAGCACAGCGGGAGCAGGGTGGCCCAGCACTGTTACCCCAAACCTATTACCAGCTCTCTCGAGAGGTAGCAGCAGGACTGGCCAGCCCAGGTAAGGGCTGGGGACCCTAACAAACAGGAAACACAGGCTGGGACCAGGCCAGCCTGGCAGGGAGCCACTCTGTAAATATTTGTCAACAGCAGAGCCCAGCAAGTGGAGTGGCCCTGGCCTCCTGCTGTTCCTGACACACTGGGCTGGATAGGACTGGATCGGGGACAGAGCCTCACCCGCAGCTCTGCACTATCTGCGGAGGGGCCCTGGACATCCCCACGCCCCCTGAAGGGGGCATCGGCTCCACATAGCTCCCGGCCAGGCTCCGCCCTGGGCACCTGACCAGCCTGGCCTGGCCATGTCCCCAGCAGGACACCACAGCCAACATGGAGTGCTGGGATCTTCTCTAGCACTCACAGCCTTCCTCTCCTCTCCTGCTTGACTGACTGCAGGGCACCCTCAGTGTTAAGGGCTGAGGGGAACACATGGTCCCGCCCTGATCGGCAGGCCTCCCAGTGCCCCCAGACACACAGGGCCTGCAGCCCCACACTCTGCTCCATGGCCACTCCTGACCTGGAGGCTAGAGGGTGCAACCCTCACACACCCTCAGGTCACGACGGTACCTGTGAGCCCCATGTCCCAGGCCGGGGAAGGGCCTTGGGTCTCCCAGGTGCAGGTCCTGCTCAGGGAGTCTGGGATCAGAAGCCCCCAGGAAGAGCTGGCTTACAGAATCTGATGCTTGATGCTCAGAAGCCGCAAGTCCTGCACCTCAGACTCCAGCAGGCTCAGGTAGGCCTGGCCCTCCCTCGGCACCAGGGCTCCACCTTGTCCAGTCACTGGACAGCTCAGTGGGGGCTGCTGTGGTGGGAGGGGCTCCCCAGGGGCAGGGGACCTGGGTCAGACAGAGGGGTGGGAGCCAGCCCTCCAGGACCAGCAACTGGACACAAGGTGACCTTACACACACCCAGCCACAGCAAGCCACCGCCCTGAGACCCGAGTCTGCAGTGCCGTTCCTGCCCCTGGGCCCCTCCGCCCTGCAAGGTCTTGGCCACTCCTGGGGTGGCCTTTGACAGCAGCTTCCGACAAGCAACCATGACCTTCAGGCTGCGGCTGGGTTTCGGGGAGGAGGAAGGCTCCGCGTAACAGACAGCCAAGGTGAGAGCAGAGGCTGCAGGTGGCAGCTGCGGAGGGTTGGGGGCGCTTCCCCAGGCAGAGCCCGGAACCACCGGGCTCAGGGAACACGGAAAACAATCCAATCGGGATAATATTTTAAACATAATTACGCCCCCCGCCCCCTGGCCTGCTGTGATTACACATTCGAGCGCAGTGCCATGGCATTTACATAAAGAGTATTCGCCAACAGAAATAATCCCCCATCCACAACCACCTCAGCGCGAGATGTTTTTCCCAACAGCAGAAGTTGTTTGCGCTCCGCACATCCACCCCCCAAGCCCAGCCTGGCTCCCCGAGAGCAGGGACCGTCAGCACCAGAACCCGAAAAAGACGCATCTATTTCTGCCTTGCCGAGTGCTGGGTGCTGCAGCTAAAAATACCCCAGGCAGGGATGCAGCCGCTCCTCTCCTCGGAGAGGCTCTCTGAACTCCGAGCCCACCCTTCATGGGCCCGCCTGCCCACCCATGAGCCAGGGGCTGCGCTCCCCACAGGGCTGCCGGGGTCAGGACGCAGCTGGGGTGGACAGAACGACTGGAGGTGGGTACAAGTCCAGCAGGCCCCTGCCCACAGGTGGTGGGCGGCCCCTCAGGGTACAAGTGACCCTCCGATCACACTGAGGCCCCTCCACCGCCTGTCCCCCTAGGACCACTGTGCTGCAGCCCCATCAATGAGGCTCAGTTCCCAGGACAGCAGCTTACAGACGGGCAACAGGCTTTGTGTGCGGAGAGGGGACAGCCACAGTCCACAAGAGTGTTGGGCCCAAACGTTGTGAAGTCTGGGGCCACAGCTCATCTGGGACACGGGGTACAGAGGTCACAGGGGTCAAAGCAAACACAGTAAGAACAGGGTTGCAGATACAAGATGGACCCCCAGGGGTCCTGCCTTCCGGGCCGCGCCTCCAGCCTAGGCGGCAGACCCTGCAGGGGCCAACAGCCCAGCAGGCACCAGATCCCCAGTCCTGCTGGGCAAGAGAAACCAGCCAGACACAGAGAGCAAATCCTATAGAACTCTATTCCAGGGGATTCCGAGGGACATCGAGCTAAATAGACAGAAGTAGAAAGGGGGTGCTAGGATTGGGGACAGAGTCGGGGAGAGGTTGGGGAGGGTGGAGACAGCAGCATGGCAGGGTGAACCCCCTGAACGGCGCTGAGCCACAAACCAAAAATGGTTCAAACAGTCACTCTGTGCCCTGGATATTAAAAACACATTTAAAAAGCAAAGAAACTGGGGTGCAGTTCAGTGGTAGGAGGGGTGCTTAGCACACAGCAGGCTCTGGGGTCTCAACAGGAACAGTGGGTGTTGCAGGTGTGGAGGGGGACAGCTGGAACCACGGCCTGTCTGATTCTGTCCCCAGCGAGGCTGCTCAGGAGTGGGGGATCCTCTCTGAGAACAGCTCGGGGACACCGCTGGCCAGGAGGCCCACATGTGGTCCTCGCTGCGGGAGGAGGAAGGGGATGCCCACACCATGGCACAGCCTGCCACCCCCACACATAAACCCAGCTTAGCAGGAGGACGCTGGCCACAGCCCTCGGGTCTGAAAGCTTCCACGAAGCCACTGCGACAGGCACCGTGTGGATGGACGCGGCTCAACAGCGAGGCCCAGGGGTCACCGAGACCCACAGGAGAGCACAGCCGGAAGCGGCCACACACCTGCTCAGGAGGTGTGGGCAGGGTCACGGACCTAGGTGTAAAGACTCACTCTGAGGAGAAAGTGACAAGCTCAGAGGTGACCCCCCAAGCAAAACCCCTAAGAAATAAATGACTGACAGGTGGGCACAGAGGCTCATACCTGTCGTTCTAGCTCTCTGTAAAGCTGAAGGAGGATCACAAGTTTGAGCCCAGCCCGGGACACTTAGTAATTTAGCCAGACTCTGTCTGGAAATGAAAAAATAAAGAGCTGGAGATGCAGCTCAGGGCAAAGGTCCAGGGCTCAATCTTTGGTACTGATGGGAAAAAAGTGTGCTCTCCTCACCGCTTGGAGAAGGGGGGACGGACACTGCTCGGAGAAGCCCTGCGGGTACCTGATGGCCAGACTCAAGCCCCGCCCACATCAGGCTGGGACAGACACGGAGCGTGGGGACGGGGACGGGGACATCCGCCACAGCTGAAAGGAAGGCAATTGTGCGGGTCCTGGCGGAGTCTGTGCACGCCCGGCACCTGAGCGCCACTGTGCGCTAGGTATTGGCGCGGGAAGCTTGGAGGCAAGCAGCCCCCACAGGCACAAAGCCGCCCAGCCTGGCCCACCATGTGTCCCCAGCCATGCACAGGAAGGAGCGATGGTCACAGCCAGAGCCCGGGTGAGACACCGAACCCACGGTCACACACTGGGGTCTCAAGAAGACAGGAGTCAGGGGCAGGGAGCAGGTCAGCGGCCGCCAAGGTCTGGGGTGGTGTGGGTGGCCAGCAAGGAGGGCAGAGAGGGGCACAAGCAGCGACCGGCCAACCGTCCCAGGGTGGCCCAAGCTCAGTTCAGCACAGATGCACATCAACCAACGATCCAGGTGCAGCCCCCGCCACCCTCGCCTGCCACCGACCCATGGCTTGCTCCAGCCACAGCCCTGTCTGTCAGGCACCCCATGTAACATGGGCACCATGTGGCCAAGGCTTCGGAAAGTCTTTCCTCTGGCCCACCCCCTCTCCACCCAGTCCGGGCCATGGTCTGGGTCCCAGGCCCCCCCGCAGGAGGGACTGGCCTTGTCCAGGTCACTGCAGCTCAGGGTCCCAGGCCATGTCGGGGTCCTCACTTGGGAAAGGGGCAGGGGGTGCACAGGGGGAGGAAGGCACAGATGCGGCTGTGAAGATGCAGCCCGCTGTGTGTGGCAGAGGACAGAAACACCACGACAGTGACCACGCCACACCACAGGGGCGAGACATGCCCTACCGCGGTGCCAAGCCATGGGGAAAATGCACCTCGGCGCAGTGGGACCTGGTGCCGGGCACAAAGGAGCACAGGCAGGCAGAAGCACAGCAGAGGCAGAGCCTACAGCTGGGGATCGTTGGGGTCAGCAGAGGTGTCCCTGCCACCAGGAGCAGGGGGTGCCATCCCACCAAGTGCCCCAAGGGCTGGCGCGAGGCAGCGCAGCAGCCAGGCCCCTAGTGTTCAGTCCTCCAGCCCCATGGCTCCCACAAGAGGGCCAGCTCCTTAACACCCACCTGCACGAGCTAAGCCTGCAGACCCAGGACACCTGTCCAGCAGGGGCCCCACCCTGCTGCGGCTGCTGTGTCCCCAGCATCTCTGGCCCCTATTCCTGCCTGGAAGGTCCCTCACTGGGCTCCGACCTGGCCACTGCCCTCAGCTCAAGCTGGCCTCTGTCCCTTCCTGCCTGGAACTTCCTGGGCCTGTCCATTAAGTGGCCAGTGGCCCCATCCCCAGGCCAGAGGCGCCTCCTTGTGCAGCCATGGGGCACAGTTGGCCGCACCGGGACACTAAGAACAGGGAGGGCCGAGGCTCACACGCGGCACAGGCAACGGGAACAGGGAGCACTTCCAGGCCACAGGTTGCGACACCTGGGGGAAAGGAAGCTCTGCTCCTGTGTGACTCTGATATTGTCTGCGGGTTGCTCAGCACCACCAGCCATGCAAAAACAGACACTGCACTCCTGAGACGCCAGCCTCTACATCTTCTTCCGTGAGGGCCCAGGACAGGAGGGCGAGACCCCCACAGGGCCGGGGAGGCCAGTACGCACAATCACACGCAGGCTTCCCTGGGGTACGTGCAGAGCATGTCAGCAGGTAAGATGGAGAACAACAACTCCCAAGCAGACAACGATCAGTCAGGACCTGGGGTCTCCCCACTCAGGGACAAACCAGGTCTGGGCAGAGCCCGGAGCTGTCCAAGGGTTGCTTGCTCTGCTGACTTTTTCCTGACTGCAGCAGCGGGGACTGAACCCGTGGCCTCTGCGCTGAGCCACACCTCCAGCCCTTCTGTATTTTGCTTTATTTTATTCCTTTTGAGACAGAGTCTCACAAGTGCCCCAGGCTGGCCTCAAACACGTGATCCTCCTGCCTCAGCCTCCCAGAGTGCCAGGATTAGATCACTCCTGGCCAGCTCCACCACGTCCAGTCACCCCGCTGACTTTGAAGGAACAGCTCCTAGGTTCTGTGGAGCACTGATGCTTAGCACTTATAAAACGTTCTCAAACAATGCCTGGCAATCGATACAACAATGCCAGAAACCCCAGAGAGCAACCCCAAATGATAAAAACAACAAAAAAACCAATTTACACAAAGACATTAGATACAGACCTGCAGACCAGATGATAAAAAACCAATTTACCAGATGACATTAGATGGGACAATTAACAGATACCGACTTTAAAGGGATGCCCGGAGCATTGCGGGAAACGCAGGTAACAAGACAGAGAGCCACACCGGACTCAGGACCCATGTGAAGGGCCAGAGCCCGGAAATAAGAAAATCACAGTGACTGTGATTATGGACGCCAAAGAATGGTTTGGGGAGAAACTAACGGAGCAAATGAGAAGATTTGGGAACTGGAAAGTAATTCAGACAAAATATCCAGATGGAAGCAGAAAAAGAAAGCGGAATCAAAAATGACAGGGAACAGAACAGAAGGGGCTGGGAGGGGCTCAGTGAGCCGGATGCACGTGCAGGGGACCCCAGTGTGGGGGGAACGAGAACCCCGGCCACCGGGACGTGGAACCCCAAACACCACCCGAACTGCTCAGCCCACAAGAAGCCGGGGAGTGAACGGCGTGACACCAGCACACAGACGCACACGTGGGTCCGTGGAGGAGACAGCAGGAACAGCCCCTGACCAGCCAGCCGATCTCTAAGGACCCCTGAGCAGACCTCAGTGGTGCAAGACGTCACAGCAAGAGCCACTGAGTGGGATCTTATCCAACGGAGAAGCTTCTGCACAGCAAAGGGGAAAACCGACAGAATGTGGGAAAAAATCAAAAGCCTGGCCACACACCGTGGCTCACATCAGCAGTCCCAGTCACTCAGGAGGCTGAGGCAGGAGCATTGCTCCAGCCAGGAGTGAGATTCACCAGAAGACAAGCAAAAGGACAAGGAGAGGTTGAAAACAAAGGATGGAAAAATGACCCGCACAATGCTCTATCGGAGAGAGCTGGGTAGCTAAGCTAATGTCAGGCCACTTGGGCATTAGGGGAAGCAATACTGTCGGGTTGGAGTGGTGAATTTCATAAGTGCAGTGGCTCAACAGGAAGACAAAACAAGCCTGTAGTCAGCATGCATCTGATCTAAGCAGCAGGACTGGCAGCGAAGGGTGACCCTGTGACCAACGTGAGGGTTTTAACACCGTCTCCACTCCCCCCAGGTGCAGCACATCTTCACGCAGGTCCAGCCTGGGGTCCTCATCTGCACAAGATTCCACCTGCGCAATAAGGACAACGTGCAGAGTATGTCACGGTGCAGCTCAGTGGAAAGAGCCAGCCTGGCGGGCGTGGGGCCCTGGGTTTGATCCATACCCTTATGCACTTACACACATGTTGTGCTGCAGGAGTAAGCTGGGCTGGTCAGGGAGATCGATCATCTCAAGACCTAGCTCAAAGACTGGAAAAGAACGACGGGGGGCGGGGAGAGGGAGAGAGGGAGGG
>NW_022900948.1:48383493-48397972 GCF_012274545.1 Fukomys damarensis
GGGAGGGAGAGACATCAAATGAACAAGAACACCCGGCTGTGTGCAAACCCCTCTTGCGGGCCGGCTTCCCAGAGGGCTCAGGAGGGAGTCAGGCTGTTTGCTCACCGGTGGGCTCTGTCACATGAACCTGTCTCCTTTGCCTTTAAAGCACTACACTCCTCATGCAGCTTGGAGGCTGCGAAGGTGGGCGTGAGCCAGACACGCCACTGACTGCCACAGACAGACATTAAGACCGCCAGTGTGGGCCGGAAAACACAGCTTCTCAAAACTGATCCAAGAAGAACTAGAACTCCTGGACTCATCCTGTACCAGGTCAAGGGATCTCAGCAGCCACCTCCCCAAAAGGCTGCCACAGAGCACACTACAGTACGGACAAGTCCCGCCCAGCACGTCGCTCCTAAGCTGGGCTTGTTCCTGAGCCCGACAAAGTGAGCCTCACACGCCTCTGACAGATTCGCTGTGTCGCTTTGCGCTTCCTAGCTGTCCCCCCATCCCCACGGCTTCTCCTCTGGCTTCCAGATGGCTGGGCCCTGGCCAAGCGCCGTACCATGGTGCATTGGCACACAGCAGCACAGCCCCGCGGTGTCCGAGATTCGAGGTCCGTCCGAATCTGGGGAAGTTTGCGGCTCCCAGGTTCGCTAAGTCAGTATGTGTCAGACAAACTCTTCCTGATCATTCCTAGAAGCTTCTTCAAAGGAAAGAAAAGTGCTCAGCTCATCTCACGAGGCCAGAGAGCCAAGGGTGCACCAAGGAGGTGGCTGCGGCTGGGGACACTGGGGGCAGCCTCTCCCGCGCAGGGCTGGGTATGGATAGCTCTGTTCCCCCAAACCCTGCCCGGAGTTGCACGGTGTGTGCCAGAGTTTAGGCCCGGGCGGCCGCAGGCAGCACCCGGGGTCAGGCACAGGCTGGCCTCAGTGGGAGTTTCCATCCATTCAGCTACACTGGACACCTGGCATCTCAGGAAATCGGGTCCCAGGTGGGCAGGGAAACCCGTGGGACCACTGCAGCCGTGGCCCTGTGCTCACTGAGGCCCCTTCTGTCCAATGACGCTGCCACAGGACCAAGGCCTCTTCCGCCTGACTGATTTCAAAGTATCAGAAGCTTTTCCTGACTTTGCAAATGCTCACAGGGATGGACAAGAAGTTCTTTTTAGTCCATAAAGCAAGAAAGGAAACAAAAAGATTAAGGTTAGAAACAAAACTGTCACAAACCAGACCTGATGGGCACACTGTAACCCCAGCACTCGGAATTAGTGCCAGCCTAGACCACACAGTGAGACCTTGTCTCAAAAAACAAACAACAATGAAATCACAGGGGGCACAATATATACACAGAGAGCCGGAGAGCTGGCAGGTAAACTATTAAAAGGAATCAGCACATCTGGGAAGGTGACCAGACAGTTAAACTAATCTGATTTGGTCCCATACATTAGTGGTGTAACTTAAAGAGAAACTTAATTGCCAGGTAATTAAATTTAAAAATGAAATTGTAAGAATAAATCTAACAAAGGCCCTCCAGAGAGCTATAAAATATCAGCAAGAAAAAGCCAACGGGGTGAGCATAGCGAGGGAGAGTGGTGTCCAGGACCGTGGGGCCGGCTCTGCCCAGAGGTCGCCTGTCCTGTGGGTCCAAGCTCCAGGCTGCTGTCTGTGTACAGCCTACAACACCTGATTCCAAAGAGCATCCGGCAGGGCCGGGCCGGGAGACACATGCAGACAGCGATGCCCAAGGGCCTGGGTCCAGAGGAGCCACACAGAACGCAGCGGGGCTGAGAAGCGGGAACTCAAAGGACACGGGGCTGGGGTGCATGGAGGGGGACGCACTCCGGGGACAGGCAGGTGACAGGAAGGAGCAAGGGGCTAGAATGTGAGCCACACCATCTGAGAGGAGGGAGGCCACAAATCTGGTAATGGCTCACTGGGAAAATAGTCTGAACGCTCCTGTGTTTTCCTCTAGAACAGGTCTCCCTGTGCTGCCCAGGCTGACCTCAAAGTCCCAGCTCAAGCGATCCTCCTGCCTCAGCTTCCCAAATAGCTGTGACTACAGGAGCACCACCACCTGCCCAACCCATCACTTAAATCTGTAGTCTCCAGCTCTGGCTGCTCAAAGACTGTAAAACAAAGGCAGCCAGCGGCTCACACACACCCAGCCGTGAGACTGGTTTCCGAACACTGCCTGGCCTGGGCTCTTGCCGGGCATACACTCTGGCCCTGGGTGTGCACCAGGAATCACCAGTATCACCAAGAAAACCCCAAAAGCATAAAATAAATCCTGCTCCCTGATCAAAGGCGAAGAGTGATTCCAGGGTGGGGGAACAGAACAGATAGAACAAGCTGGGGATCTTCTGCTGACTCAGGCAGTAGAAAATGCTTTAAAAAGAACCAGAAAAACCTGCAGGAGGACGGTGAATAAATCACAGCGATAGACGGGGATAAAATAAATCTGCGGGCAACCGGCTCCCAAAGGCTGCAGGCTCCCAAGCACGGAGTCAGGGGCAGGGGTGGGCATGGCCTCAGCGGGGACCCCGACGGGTTGGTCGTCACCGGCCCCTCCTCCACCGAAGGAGTCGGGCTGAGGTGGGCAGGGAGGACAACACCAACACCCAGCCCGAGGGAGGGCGGACAGCCGGACCGCACACTGGGACACAGGCAAGGAATGCTGGGGACAAGAGTGCTGGCCGCTAACCCTACACGGACAGCAGCGGTGGGACCCTGGGTCCTGCTGGGGAGGAGCGCCAGGCAGTGCTGGTGTCAGAGCCCCTGTCTGGACTGGGTGTGCGCGACCTGCTCCCAAACGAGACAGAAAAAGCCACGAGCACAGAGACAAAGGCACGCTGCTCACCAACCAGCGCATGCGGCTAAGGACAGAGGCCTCCGACTTGTCTCTTGCAACTCCCCCTTTTCTGTTTTGTGTTTTTGAGACAGAGCCTCCTCACGCCGCCCAGGTTGGCCTCAAACTCATGATCCTCCTGCATCAGCCTTCCCAGTACTGGGATTACAGGTGAGCACCACCATGCCCAGCTGTTTGCCTTATAAATTTTCTCTAAGCTTAAAACAATTTCAAAATAAAGTTGTTGTTGTTTTTTTTATATATAAATACATAGGAGGACATCAGTGTTCTTAAAGTGAGAAAAGATTTCTTTAAATAGACTACAAAAGCTGCCATTGAGTTTAAAAAATAAACTTTACATCACAGTTATATTCACAGGGCTGGGACACAGCTCAATGTAGAGCGAGTGAAGCGCCTGGCTTGTGCGAAGCCCTTTGTTTGATTCCAACACCAAAAAACAAAAGGGTCAGGTTAAGAAAATGAAAAGTGGCAGAGCAGGAAGAGATTGTTCACAAGCGTGTGCTGACCCAGAGCAAGCGGAGCTCGTCTGTGGGTCTGGAGAAGAGGACGGGCAGCTCACTACAAGTGGGGTGAACAGAACAGGCTCTGCCCTCAGAGGATGCCGGAGGCCCAGCAGCTGTGAAACCGCTACACATTCCCGAAATTCAATGTAACACTGAGGTGAGAGGCTTAGGGCAGCATCTGAGATGCTCACCATCTGCTTAAAAACAAATAGGCTGTGGTCGTGGTGGCACACACCTGTGAGCCCAGCACTTGGGAGGCTGAGGCAGGAGGATTGCAGCAAGTTCCAGGCCAGCCTGAGCTACACAGTGAGTTTAAGTCCAACCTGAACTGCATAGCAAGATCTTATCTAAAAAAAAAAAAAGAAGAAATCCATAAAATAAATAAAATAGGCAGGAAAAAGACCATGAAAGGTAGCCCAAGCCTGGTAAAAGGAGCTGACAGAAACACAGGGCAGCAGCAACATGATGGGATTTGCGGATGGAGGTCTGAACCCCACGATTATACCACATCCACAGAACTAAAAACAAAGCACCAACTCTGGGAGGGTCAAGTGGAAAATACACAAAAGAAAAAGATGGTACTGCAGAAAGGGAGGCCACGTGCACAGAGACACCACAGGGATGTAGTCAATGAGAAAACCAGAGCGCAGAGGCCACACAAGGGAATAATCAGGGCTGGGGCAGGCACAGCTGCGCTCAGTCAGGGAGGCGGACACGGCCTCTGGGCGACGTCAGCACCCACCGTCCCCACAACAGGAAGTGGTGCGACCCCAGATTCCACATCCCGGGAAAACATCCCTCAAACACAAAGGCGACAACCAACCGTGCGGGGAACACAGATGGCCTTTAGTGCACATGCCGGAGGGCGCAACAAGGTTTTACTAAGAGGCAACAGAAGCAGGTGTTTCCAATTTTTCAGAATTCATCACAAGTGGTACAGCAGAACTGCGGGACTTCTCGGGCGGAAAGAGAATGATCCCAAGTAGAAACTCCGAGGCCAAAGTGCGGAAACAGGGAAGGACGCAGGAAGCTGGGTGGGCAGCTCTACATGTAAAGGGAGATGGAACTGACATCCACATAAAGAAACTCCAATCCCCCAGTTTGAACCTGACACAAAAATCAACTCAAAATGGGGTCACACACTTAGATTTCAAACCTGCAGCCACACCACCAAGCAGACCTGGGGCGTGGTGAATACACACGAGAGAGTTCACCAGACGCCAGAGAAACACAGGCTGAAACTACAGCAGGGTGCTGCTGCAGACCGAGCAGAAACACAGCTCCGCGAGGAAAGACATGAACACAGGGCTCACACTGCCAGGTGGGACAGAGGGAAAATGGCTTCGGGAAACAGCCCAGCATTTTCTCCCCAGTTAAACACATATTTATTTAAAGGACTGCAATTCTACCCCCAGATTAATGTACCTGAGAAATAAAACCCTAACTGCCCATCAGAACGTACAGGTGTGGGGCTCGCTGGCTCAGCTCTGTAATCTCGGCTCTATCTGAGGCCGAGGCAGTGGGGTCAGGGTGGAGAATCTCAGCCATCTCAGACCCACTTGGGCAATTGGTGACTTAGAGGCTTTGTCTCAAGAAAGATGGAGGTGAGGGTGTAGCTCAGTGTGAGGGCACTGAACAGAAGAGAACCCTGCAAGCAAATTCACAGCAGCCTGATGCACAGTCACCACCCTAAAACCCTTCACTGGGCCCTGAACACACACAGCAGGTGTGGCCGCTAGGTGGGGCAAAGCCCAAGAGAGGGCCGCACCCATGCTGAGGCTGAGGCAGCTCGGCCTGGGAACAGAGGGGGGCGCTCCACATGTTTCAGCCCTGTGGTGTGCCCTACAACACAGCGGCTGCCTCGGTTACTCGTTTCCTGGCTTGGACAAAATATGCGATGCCCGAAGTTAGAGGCCCAGACTTCAGAGGATTCAGTCCACAGTCGGCTGGATCCAAGGCAGGGTGGTGTGGCAGACGGGCATCGCAGAGTACGCAGAAGGTAGCAAAGCAAACAAGGGACAAGGGACAAACAACCAGAGACGAAAGCAGTATCTTTCTGTCCCTTGAACTTCTTCCAGGCTGCTCAGGGCGGCGGCACTCACAGCCTCCATCCTAGTGCCCTCGAGCCAAGCATTGCGCCAGGAATCAATCACAGCCTCACACACTGCAGATCCAGCCACCTCTGAAAAAGCACCGCCTACAAGTGCCTGAGGCTTTGGGGGGCATGGAGACACAGCTGTGACAGAGGCTTTTACACCATGTGGGTTCTCAAAGTGGGAGAAAAGACAATGCAGGTAAAGCAAAATGGTCAAGCTCACCACGTGTGAGAAACCAAACGTGTGACTTCAGCCTGAGGACCACAGGTGGCAGAGGAAGATGTGGCCCTGGAGCCAGGTCGGCCAGCAGGAGCCGGGCAGGAGGAAGGGGGAGCCCCACCCAGAGCAGGGGAGCAGGAGCGAGTGGAACCCAACAGCACAGAAAGTCACTGTGGCACACAGCGTGGCCACCACCGTCCACGGACACAAGCCCAAGACGTGGCCTGGGAGACCAAGGGTGTGGAGGTGGTGACAACTTGCAGGCGGCAAGGCAGGAGGAGGGCTTGGACGATGCGCGGGGCAGCACACAGCACTGGGTAGGGCCAGGCCACGGGGAGACAGGGAGGAGGAGGAAGAAGAGGGAGGGAGGCAAGCTGGAGTGGCGACCAGTACCAAACAGGCCCCAGAGATGCATACATTCTGTGAAACACACAAATTACCATGACTGGAACAAGATGAAAGAGAAAAACTGAATAGCTCTATATCTAAGTAATATTGGTAATTAAAGTAAATTGTAGTTGGTAATAATACTGGTAATTAAATTGGAAATTAAAAACCTTCCCACAATTAACAAGCGCCAGCTCCAGGCTCCAGTGGCTTCACTGGTGAACCAATCCTTTCAGACACGCAGAGGAAACACCAGGCTGCACGCTCCATCTCCTTCAGAGAGAACAGAGCCAGGAACTCAGGCTGGTGTCGCCCTGGGGATGTGCGGGGAAAGGTGAGGGCGAGGGTCCGGCACCAACGGCCTCCAGTGACTTAGCAGATCAGACCCAGCGAGGTGTGGCGGCCGCCCCACTCTGCCCCAGCCCGACCCACGGCACACTCACTCACAGAACAGCCAGGGGCGCAGGCCATGAGGGCAGCACCTCTGCTCTCGCCTCCTCCACCGACCCAGAGCAGAGGCGCAGAAGTGAGGGTGAGGCCAGAAAGGACACAGGACCCGGCAGGGCACAGAAACAATTCCACAGGGCGAAGCGAGGCCGTGGGCTGCAAGGGACATACACAAAGCAGGACCAAAACAGCGATAGTCCATCCAGGATGGCCTTGAACTTGAACTCGCAGCAATCCTCCTGTCTCAGCCTCCCGAGTGCTGAGATTACAGGCGTGCACCACCACGCCCAGCTTGACAATGAATGTTTAAAATTTATGATGGAAAAGTCACACTGTCATTGACTCCTTCAAAATCACCCCACTTGCTTCCACTACACTTAGCCCATCATTGTCACCACTTTCCGAAGCAGCTCTGGAGTCCGCGTTCATGAGTGTCTGCAGGTGGCACACGTGTGAGTGCTGCTACCAAGCGCCATGCAACAGAAAGGCGAGCTCTAAAAACACAAGGCTGTGTCCTCATCCACCTTAGTCACGAGATCTGTACCGCGTGACTTCTGGTTCTTCCTCAAAAATCAAAATGACCATGAAAGGGAAACACCTGGAAGCGATTCAGGACACAGAGCCAGCTATGACACTCAGGAAAGAGACCTCCAGAGCGGCTGCATAGAGCGGCCAGGATGGTGGGAGCAGTCAGCTCAAATCATGGGGGAGGATTTTGCAGGGGATTCGCGGCAATGTGTTGTCTACCAGGTTACACATTTTTAATTTAAGCATGTGTTGCATTCCCCACTGTCCGCACTGCCATACAACAGCGACTGCTCCTGCACGCCCGCAGTGCATGCCGGGAAAGTGGAAGGAAGTTTGGCAGCTCAGCTCTCGAAGCACTGGGTCAGAGATGAGGAAGGAGACACAGCAGCCACCGCCCTGCACTCAGGAACCCAACCGGCCACATTGCACAGCAGGTCACCCTGCATTACACAGCCCCACAGCGGATTGCCCTGGGGGCTGGGACGCACCGTGCTCCACAACCCATGGCATTTCCCACCCCAGAATTTTACCCAGCAGGAAAAAAACAGAACACGGACCTGCTTTTCAGTACCACGGCACCAAACACACAAAGTTCCGCTGATCTGAGTGCCCAGACCTGGCCATCTAGAGGGGTGGAGGGTGGGAAATGGGGGCTGCCTTGGAACGCGAGAAAAATGTTCCTGAGTGGCCCACGGCGATGGCTGCACGGCTCTGAGCACAGGGAAAACTGCAACCCCACATTTTGCGTGTGTGATGTGACATGGGTGGGGGAGCGGCCACCTCTCGCCAACGTGCAACTCGGGAGCTGGCTGCGGAACAACGGGCATCCACGTGGGACAAGCGAGCTCGCTGTCACCCCCATCACACAGAAGCGGACTCTGAGCAGCTGGCAGCCAGAACCCAAGAGCAAGGCCACAGGGCTACCGGCACACGCTCACACACACACATGTGTGGGTGCACAGCCTATGAAGGGAGGAACACAGGACTTCACTGGGCCTCAAGAGCACTGGTGCGAGATAAAACACCAACGAACTGTTCTTCCTCCACTAAACAGTTCTGGTCTCTGAAAGACACCACTGAGATCGTAAAAACCAAGTCGACCCAGGAGAAAATATTTGATGGAGAATTTGCTTACAAACTAGAGATCTTAAAAAAAAAAAAAAAAAAAATTATATATATATAACGCTGGGCAAGAATATTTGGAGACAGCATGACATTAAAGTTATTAGACACGGTTATTTGACACAGGAAGACCGTCCAGAGACAAATGCCAGGAAACACAAGCAGACACCCCAAGATGGCACACCTGGCCCTGAACCACGGAGAAGCCAGTGGGGGGCAGGCAGCAGGTGACCTGTGTGGCTGGGACACCAGGTAAGTGGACAGAGTCAATCCACCTCCTGAGAGCACCGGGCAGCAGACAGGTGAACGCACAAATACCGGGCCCAGCAGCTCCTCTCCTGACACAGGCAGAGACCCTGCCCACGGCAATCTTGGCTTGCATGACAGCCCTGCTGGGAAGCAGCTGGGGTCCGTCACCATGGGTCTGTCCACCACACTGCGGAGGAACAGGCAGCCTGACCAGGAGGGGCAGAGACATCACCTGGCAGAGACCCCTAGACGAATCCCCAAACACAGGAAATGCAGCAGACAGAATCTGCGTGCAGATGGCCCTGTTCACCACAATTCTACCCAAGAGAGGTGACAGTGGTCAGGGGCAGGCAGCGGACAGGGGACAGGACAGGGACACTCTGGGCCAGGACTGGCTTCATCTCCATGGCAATGCTGGGCTGGGCTGCTCCCAGCTCCCCAGCCTGGGCCCTGCACTTGGTGTTGGTGCTGAAGACAGGTGCTTGGTGCTCAAGGGGGACAGGCAGTGATGCTGGCAGAGTGCAGAGACCTCCACCTAGAGCTGGTGAAGCCCCACCCTGGGCACATGGACACCATACCCAGGCTATGCTGGGGCCGGTGACCTGAGCCCTGGGGAACATTTCTGGGGGACGACTACCACCGCAAGACTCGGATGGATCCTTGCTGGGGTCACCTGATCTTGACACAACAGCTTAGGGCAGAAGCAACATCGGGTGTGCAGGGCCAGGGTGCACAGGGCTGCACAGAAGCCAGTGAGGGGCAGGGCCAGCAGGTGACCCCAGGGCCACCCGGGGGCCGCAACCGGAGTCCGGTGCGTGACTGGTGTCCCCTCCCCAGCTGGCTGGGCTGCAGGGTATTGCCAATGGAAATGGAACCGCTACCCCGCAGCAGCACCGGCCTGGACCGTCCACACCTGGACCAAGGGAGAGTGGTGGTGGCGGGGGGACTGTACACTCAGCCACCCAAGTCTAGCCCTCTTTTGTATCTCTGAAGAGCTCTGAGCCGCTGCCAGGAGTAGCCTCCAACAGGCACTCCTGCCCACTGGCCAGGCCGGGCCTAGATGGGCCACACTGTGCCGTGAGCATGTGTGGCCGCCAGCAGGACCACCACAGGCAGAGCCCTGCCATCCCCACAGCAGGGCCACTCACCTGTGGGACAGGAGCAGCCCATGTGACTGCACAGGTGTTTCTGGGGAGGGACAGGCCTAGGGCCACGGGAGCATGGGCTCAGAGAGTACAGCCAGGACATTGGGCCACCTCAAGCTAGGACTGCTCTGTGTGGTATCTGCCCAGCCTCCCGGCACCAGACAATGGTGTCAGGCCACACACAGGTCCCTCACAGGTCCCCAGTGGCCCCAACTTTCCAAGTCATGGCCAGCCCCAAGCTGGATACTGAGCTCGCAGGACACCTGAAGGGGTTCGTGCAGGGGACAGTGGTAGAGCCAGGGGCAGGTAGCCCCAGGATGGGAGCAAGGCTGGAGAGGGCCACCACTCCTGGGGGAAGGATTAGAGGTGGGGCTGGCACGGACATGGAGGCCCAGGTTTGTCTCAGACCCTGGGAGCAGTGGCTGCTGGGCGAGGGCCTGTGGGGGATGGTCACAGAGGTGGCAGGGGGCCTGGCTCCCCTGCAGAGGACAAGAGCTCTCCTTGCTCACCCCTGCTACACGTGCTGGACTGACAACTGCCCTCGACGGCCGTGTGCTGTCTTCCTGGGCGGTCGGCTGCAGAGTGGTTCCGGCCAGCACAATGCTGGGCTGCAGGGCCAGTGGGCCCATGGAACCGTGCACAGGAAGAGAGCTCCCAGCAGGGCGAGTCCTGCCTGGCCCTAGGGGTTGCACCCAGACTCAAGCCACCTGCTCCTGAGGGAGCCAGCCCTGGCACACTCTCCAGGAACAGGGGCAGAGCAGGAGAGGGTGGTCTTTGACTGTACGGCCCCCAACTGGTGCCAGCCCCTGCTCAGTGCTGGCCCCTGATGCACATCATCACAGGGCTGCAAGCAAGTCGCTCGGTGTGTAGCTCAGGATGCCATGTCCCTGATGCGTGTGTGTGTGTGTGCAACATGCATGTGTTCAAGAGTATGCTTCACTCCTGGAAGAGCTCACCAGCAGCAGCCCGGGGAGCTGGCGGGCAACTTCTTGTCTGATACACACCATGCCTTCCCTGCACTTTGCTCCTGAGACAAATCCCACCCTGTCCTAGACACTGGCCAAGTCACCCCACTGCTGACAGCTCAAAGGACGATGCCCCATGTGGGCAGGGACAGAGGCGGAGTGGGCACTGCGAGGCACCAAGCAGTAGGCACCTGGGTGGCCCCCAGGGAGCCTGCTTGGGAGCCAACTCCCCAAGGACAACGCTGCCCACAAGTGTCCTCCAGTGGAGGATGGGGCGAATCGAGGTGGCAGCCCCCAGGCAGCTGCTGAGCACGTGGGCAAAGGAGGCAGAGATGGAGACCCAGAAGTCCACAGGCTGGGCCGAAGCTATCACCTTCACCTGCATGACATGAGTCTGCTCTGTGCCCTGGACACACCATCCACGGGGCTCAGCAAGCAGGGCGCCGGAGCACACCCGCCTCAGGATCACCACACCCAGGGCACTGTGGGCACTGGATTGAGATGCCAGGGTCCCGCCGGCTAACGTCTCAGCTCACAGGGGGGAAACTGAGGCAGGAAGGAGTGGGGACTCCTCAGGAGGGCACCTGGGAGCTCCCCACATCCCGGAGCTCAGAGCCAGCATCCTGCCCAGCCCCTGACGGGGTCGGATGGGGATGACCCCAGCAGGAAGCCAGATACAGGAACCCAGGGCGGCCCAAGGGCCAGCCCTGCTGTGGCCAGGCCTCCCTCCCCCAGCACACTTAGATGCCAGCGACGTCACTGCCAATAACCTAGATCTGAACCAAGAATCTCACGTCCCTGCTCTGCCCCACTTATGGGCTTGCAAACAAGGAGGCTGGGGTGAGAAGAGCCGGCAGCCGTCCTGAGTGTGTTGGGCAGAGCCAGGCCCAGGTCTCAGTGCCCAAGACCCACAGCGGGGCACGGATGGGGCCAGCCAGGCTCCCCCACGCCTCCAGAGCCTTGGCCTCCACGTCCTTCAGCATCAGGCCAGCAGGCAGCGGCTCAGCCCCAGATGCCCTCCTGCACACACACTGTGTAGAATGCCACCAGCTCCTCCAGAGACCCGCCAAGGTGGCCACCCTGTCAGGGACCAGCTGATCGGGAACTGAGGATGGGCACCGCACGAGCCGTTGACCCCTGTGCTCCGGCAGTGCCCACCCCATCCCAGGTCAGGGCTGGCCCTTGGCCCAGCCCTACCCACGGCCACCATGCAGGGTGGCATTCTCAGGGGCTGCAGCCTACAGAACTCCAAGTGTGTGGTCCCTGGAGGAAGGGTCTCGGCCCCGCCTCTTCCTCCTCAGAGTCCACAGCATGAGGAAACTGCACAGTAGGCACAGCCCCAGGGCATATGTCTAGCACATCCAGGCCAACTCAGGAAGATGCCAGTCCTGACCCCTGGGCACACTCAGCCCAGTCTACAGGGGTGTAGCCTCTGCTCTGCAGAACCCACATGAGACCCAGTATTCACTTAAGTGCCATGGTGAAGCCCTAGCCAGGAGGGCATTGGGTAGGGACAGTGGCTTCTCCCCAAGGCTCTGAGAGGGCATGGGGTACCCAGGCAGA
This sequence comes from Fukomys damarensis, assembly GCF_012274545.1. Lineage (NCBI taxonomy): Eukaryota > Metazoa > Chordata > Mammalia > Rodentia > Bathyergidae > Fukomys > Fukomys damarensis. The sequence goes on from NW_022900948.1 coordinate 48,395,568, forward strand.
AGCAGTGACCCTGCCATTCAGTCTGCGGCCACAGGCCACAGTGTTCCAAGAGGTGCAAGGCTGTGCCAAGGCCCAGGCTGGGGGTGCTCCCGGTTGCCCCAGGAGGGGCAAGGCACCCTCTGAGGGTGTGAGAACCGGGAGAGGGCACCCCACGCTACCTCAGTACATCCCAGACCAGCAGGGTTGGGAAGCCCCAACCACAGTGAACCCTGAATGGTCTCAGGGGGTGCACAACATCCAGGGTCTCAAATCACGGCAGCTCAGGCCCCCGGGTTCCAAAGGGGGCACTCTCCTTAGCAAAGCAGACCAGGGACATGCCCCACACCCAGTGCTGTCTGGCCTGCCCGCCAGTGCCCGGCCCAGGGAGGTGGGCACACAGGCAAGCACAGGGAGTCTTGGCTCCAGGACACCCAGAGGTAGGACCTTCCGGTCCTACTGAGGTTGGAGGCGGGGGGGAGGCCTGACATGTGGGGCCCCGGGGAGCCTCACAGATAGGGAAGCTGTGGCCTCAGGGCCAGTGGCTACCCCGCAAGTCTGAGGTCACTGACAGCCTCCGTCTCATCTGCCTGGGGTCGGACATGGCTCCCTGGCACGCTCACCTACGGGCAGAGCCTGGGTCACTGCGTCCTGGCTCCTCCCACGCACCCTGGACCCGCGCCTACCGTACCCACCATGGGCTGGCATGTTACCTGCGTAGCTGCCCGTGGCCTTGATGTACATCTGGCCGTACTGCTCCTCCACCATGGTGTCGTAGGCCTCGTCGTCCTCCTCATCCTCCTCGTTGTGGTAGGACGTGGGGCTGTCGGTGGCGGGCAGGCTGCTGGCCCCCGGACTGGTCCGCTCCCCCTGAGGGTAGGGCACCTGCTGGATGCCGGGGATCAGGGTGGCCAGGCTGGGCACCCCGTAGTAGGAGACTCGGGGCAGCTTGAGCGGGGCCGCACCGGTAGCCACTGCGGCCCCGGCAGCCACCGCCACGCTGTCCCGTGGCCCTGTCTCCAGCAGGCGCTTGGGGGCCAGGCCCGGGCCGGCAGCCGGTGGCAGCTCCATGGCTTCGTGCTTCACGCGGCTCAGCAGCGGGATAGGCACGGAGGGCGACACCACGTAGGGCGTGGCGGTGGCCGAGGCGGCGGCCGGCTGCAGCGGGTTGCAGGGGCTCTGGGGCTCGGAGCTGGCGTCCTCCATCACGGCCGTCTGCGAGTCGCAGTGGGGCGAGCTCACCTTGAACATGAGGTCAGTGCCGCGCTCCACGATGTGCTGGATCTGCAGGAAGCCAGCAGTGTACATGACCACGAGCTGCTCGCTGGCCGCCATGGTGAGCTTGCCCGTGTAGCAGAAGGACAGGATCTGCTGGAAGCAGGCGGGCGGCACCGTGCCCGGCAGCTCGAACGCGCTCTTGCTGTTGCCGCTGAACAGGTCACGGAAGTACAGGCTGCTGGCGGCCAGCACGGCCCGGTGCGCCTTGAAGGCCTGGCCCTTGACAACGATGGACACATCGCAGTAGAGGCCCAGCAGCCGCTGCTCGTTCAGGCAGCCCAGCACGGTGTTCCCGAAGTTGGGGATCTCAATGTGCAGCATCTGCGACATGGCGGGCAGTGCGGCAGGTGGGCTAGATGTGGTGTGGGGCGGCCCGAGCAGGGTACATCTGTGAGGGAACAGCAAGGTCAGTCCAGGCCATCCTACCCTGCAAGGGGCGAGGAAACCTGCGCCCCCTCCCCAGGAGAGCCCCAGGGGCCTCCCGGGGTTTCACACCAAACCACCTGGCCAGGAACCAGAGAGGCCCGCGACACCCCAGCTGATCCCAAGGGGGCTGTGGAGCCGGCTCTGTACAAGACACAAAGCAGAGGCCTAGGCCTGTGGGGGTAAGGACGGGACCCGGAGGGAGGGCTGGTGGAGTGACCTTGGGGAGGGCCTGGCCCGCAGCAGCTCCTCTCCGGTGGAAAAGGGAAAAAGTTCAAGGCTGCCAGGGAGCCCCACTGCAGGACCTCCCCAGGGGCTGGTCCTACTCCTCTGGGGGTGTTGGGTTTCCAGTTTGTCTGCGGTCTTCACTCGGGACAAGGGGGGCTGCCCCTCCCTGCGGGGTCCCTGCTCAGCCTCCGCCTCCCCAGGCAGGCAGGAGGGGCTGCGGCCGCCCCCCACCCCACTCCTCCACCGCCACAGACGCCGCAGAGACTCCGGGTGGGCTCTGTCCTGGCCTTCCTGGGTCCCCGGCAGGGGAGGACCCAGGAGGGAGCGACCCCAACCCAGCAGAGTTGGAGCCTGTCGCAGTCCCGTGCAGGGTGCCTCCTCTCGGCCAATCCCCGCCGGCCGGTCGCAGCCCAGGTAACTGAGGGGTCTCGGAGGGCGCCGGGCGCCCGGAGGTGGGACAGGCGGCCACTGTTTATCAGGCGACTCTGCGAAGGGGGCGG
>NW_022900948.1:48398363-48418618 GCF_012274545.1 Fukomys damarensis
GCAGCTCAGCTGCACCCAGGCCGGCTCTCCCGGGCAGCGCGCAGCATCCCAATGAGGCGGCCGGATGCGGACAAACACTCAGGCAGCTCAGGGAAGAATAGCCGCCTTTGATTTGGGAGCTGAAGTAAATGCCAGCTCCCAGCCCCGGCTTTAAAAACAGTGGCGCGTTGGTGCCAGAGGAATGCGCGGCTCCGGGTGTCGGTGCAAGACAGACTTTTGATGACTCACTGCAATGCAAACAAAGATGGCAGAAATACTGTACTGTACGCGGGAACGCTTCGCGGTGCCACGGCAACTCCGACAGCCTGGAAATTTATAGTGCAGTTTTGCATATGAATTACCCAGTAAACTGCCGCCCGCCACCCAGTGCAGCCCGGTGTCAAAGCATTTAAACTATTCCAAACAGTCTGCACGGCTGGCAGCCTTGGCTCAACTCTTCCAGGGGTTCGGGAGGCTGGGGAACCCTGAGGGACGGGGGCACAGCTGGGTGAGAAAGAATCGTGCCTGCTGCCACGGCAGGCAAGAAGGGGGGAGGGGCACAGACGGTCCCCTGCGGTCTCAGCCACGGGTGCCAGCAGCAGGCCAGCAGGTCCAGCCCCAGAATCGCCCATCCCCACTGGTGCAACTTGGCAATGCAGCGCTGGTCCCCCGAGGACGGATGCCCACGTGTCCCCCGTGTCCTCGGGGACACCTGGCCTGGACTGGCCATTCCCCAGCACAGCACCTTCTCTGTGATGAAATACTGCAGTGCCCATGCCCAGGGGGCTCCCACCGTCACCCAGATCCAACCCCATGGAGCCTCTTTAGGGAGGAGACAGCAGCAGTGTGGGGTCTGCGCTGGGCTGTGAGGGCCCTGGGTGAACTGCCCGATGGCCTTGCCTCAGTTTCCCCGTCTGCCACCACATGTGACCCCCAGAAAGAACACAGCTCTGCTCCCAGCCAGACTGAGGCCAATGGGTGTAGAAGCCGCCTGTGGCCCAGCACGGAGGTCCCTAGCGCCTGTCTCTGCCTTCCAAAGCAAGGACGCTCACGAGTAATTTAGGGGTACGGAGGCTAAGCATACAGGAGTAGCCGAGGCTCAGCCTTGAGTGGGGGCTTCAGCTAAGCCTGGCCACAGCCTCCACCCCAGGTCCCTGCTCAGCCTCAGGGCCAGGCACCCCAGGGCAGGCGGGCGAAGGACTAGGTGCTGGGGACCCTGGGAGAACTCTGTGCTGCCCAGTGACGCCACACAGGGAGAGGGACCCCAAAGCCTGCACATGTCACCTGCCAGCAGAGCCGCTAGCCCTGTGGGGGGCAACCTCAGCCCAAGGTGGCGATGCGGGTTCCCCTGTATGCAAGGGACCCAGCTCAGCATGCTAGGCAAGGGCCAGCGAAGGGTGGCAGCTGCCCAGGGCCAGGCAGCCAGTGGTCAGGTCACCAGGAAGATGCACAAGATCCCTGCGGCCGTGGGACAATGGCTGAGCACAGAATGAGCGTGGGGTGGCAGGCCATGACCTGCCATGACCCGGAGAGGCAGGGTCTGTGTTCACACCTCAGGGACCTGGGCCCTGCTCCTCAGAGACAGCGCCATTATGCCTGGGAGGTGACAAGGCTGCCCGGCTCCCCGGGGACTCAGGGAACTGGCGCCTCTGCAGCGCTGTCCTCAGGCCACCTGGGCTGGCAGAGACACTGCCTGCTCTGGCCACTGCGGGCCAGACGGGAGCTGGTTTTAGGTTGCTTTCTTAGAAGCCTCAGCGGGGCAAGAACAAAGCTGAACTTTAGGAGAAAAGAATCGAGCAGGCTTAGCTGGCACTGCTCAGGCCAGGAAAGCAGGGCGCACAGGAGTGCAGTGGTGTTGCAGCCAGGAGGGGGCTGCGGATTTGAGACAGGCTGAGGGCTTCAGGGACTTGAAGGCCCCTCACCACTCCCTGCATGGTGGCATTCAGCTCTACTCCATGTACGACCCTCTCTCTGCTGTGACTCAGTTTCCTCGGCTCCTTGATTCCCAAGCAGGACCGCATATTCTGTCCCCTTCGTGAAGTTTCTGGAGAGCTGGGGAGTGAGAACTCTGCTCATCCCTATCATCATCAAAGGTGCTGCACGGAGGAACCCCCCTCATGAAGTCCCGAAACCCATGAAAACAACTCCAATCCCAAGTTCAGACCCCACTGAGGTGTCAGCCTTAAGGTTCCCTCACCCCATACAGAAACACACAGAAGCAAAGCCCAGGCTGGGAGTGGGCCAGGGCAGGGCCAATAGCAGGGATGCCTGCTGGGCTGAGTCCCCAGGCAGGGTTCGAACAAGGACACAGACATGGAGGCCTAGCTCAGTGGCTCTGGTGCCCAGGTCCTCAGAAACCCACCTGCCCTCCCCAGAGGCCAACCCACCCTGCATGCCAGGGCATGGAACTGGAGTGATGCTCCTTCAGCCTCTGCAGGATCGCTGCCAGCGAGGGAGAGGAAGGCGAGAGAGATTAAATTAGATTAAATTATTTTGCAGGATTTAATTTCACCAATCTAATTAGAGGTTCTGGACCTCGGCTAAAGCGCAGGCAGCACAACTGAGAGGGAGGGCTGCCTTGGTACTGGAAATGTTATGCAGAGAGGGGAGCCCCCAGCCCTCCAGGCAGTGGACACTCAGAGGTCAAGGTGGCATCACCCCAGGTTCTGGCACACTGCTCCCCAATCGGCAGGACCGAGGAGCGGGTGGGGCCCCGGAACCCTGCTCAAGTGAGCGCTTCCTGCTGGGCAGGGGCTGGGGGTGTCTTTTGGGTCCCCTCCCATGTCACAGCAGCCTCCCCCAGACAGAGTGGATGGCAGGGACTAGCAGGGCCCACATTAACCTTCCAGAGTCCAGGCTGTGGGCCTGGTGGGCACTGGTCCCCCAGAGGTGGGCAGGCACTCAGTCAGGCCTCCAAGTTTTCCTAACAGTATAAGCCACTGGCCATGGGTGGAGCTAGGCCACACTGGCCTCCAACAGGACATGGGCAGCAGGCAGGGGGCAGGGGCCACGGGCTGGGGTCTCAGCTGCTACACCCTCCCCAGAGGCCCCAGACAACTCAGTAACTGCACGGGCTGTTTGGTCCCCAACCCCTCTGAGGGTGTGTATGTGGAAACTGAGGCAGAGGAGGGCAGGGCCCAACGAGGCCTTAGAGCCAGGAGCCGCTGGGCCCGGGTAGCTGACTGTCACCCTCCTTGGCTTCCTGCTCTGGACCCCAAGGTGCCCCCATCAAATCCCTGCCAGGCTGGATGGACCCCACCTGGGCGTCCAAAGCCCAGGAGGAGCCCAGCTGCAGCCTCCTCAGTCCCTGCACTTGGGGGAGCGAAGGCCACCCCTGTCACCATTTCCGCCTGCCCAGCCCCTCAAACTGCTAAGGAGGCCGCAGGTGGGGCACACCCCATCCCATGCACCCCACAGGCCCCTGGGCAGCTCCACCCAGCCACAAGCCTGGACAGCAGTGGCCATAAAGTCGGCTTTCACTGCACTGACAAATGTTTGCCTGGAAGCTTTCTTTTCTTCTTTTTTTTTTTTTTCCAGAAAGAGAGGGCAGCATGCCAGGATTTACAAATTCAAACATCTGCCTATCAGTCCCCCTCTAGGTTCTCAGAGAGGACAGTGCCAGCTAAGGGAGGGCAGCAGGATCCCCACCCCGCAGCTAGGCCCTCCAGCCCAAGTGTGCAGGGTCCCCACCCACAGTTGCCCTGTGCCTCAGGCAGCCCTCACCCTCATTCCAGGGAAACCTCGAGCAGGTGGCACCTGTGGACACCAGCTGCCCGGAAGCCAGGCTGGGCCCCTTACAGTGCTGGCTGAGAGCAGGGAGGGTGTCAGGCCAGGGTGCCCTACAGCCCCCACCCCACCTCAGACCCACCAAGCACACATCCTTCGAGAAGGTTTTTGAAGACTGAGAAGAGCTGACAATCTCACTCAACCCATATTTGTAATTTAAATAACGCAGCTTGGAGAGTGTCTCCCTCAGGCACAGTTTAATAACTTAAAAAGCCAGCGCCAGCCCCGCACGCCACGCCCCTGCACCCTCCTTGGCTGGGACACTGGGCAGCGCAGGGCGGGCAGCCAGCTTACCCCACCTCCTTCCTGTGCACCCAGGTGGCCGGGCCTGGACCCATACCACCTGGGCTGGGCTGGGGTCCGAGAGCTGTCTCGGCCTCAGGGTGCCTGGCTCATGCTGTGCTGTGGGTCACCCGCTCATTACACACGCTTCCTGCACACCCGTCTTTAATATTCATAGCTCTCCTCATCTGTGTACCACGCCATAAATAGTCGGGCGAGGTGAGACACAAAGATCCCCTGCATTCCTAATTATGCCTAAAATCTAATGTAAATCAGAGCAGCACACAGCACTAAATCAGCCGCCGGTGGGGGCCACGCCGCTGAGATGAGGCCCCGGTAATGGGACTCCCATCTCCATGCCCTGGCAAGGTGGCCCAGGGAGCCCCAACCTTGCTGCGTGCACCCCAGAAGTAGGAGCCTCCAGCGGGCAGGGTCAGGACTACTGCCCCCCCAGGGTTCCTGCCCCAGCCCACGGGGGTGCCAAGCACACTGGGCACAGGACAGCAGCAGGGGCCTGTGGCGGGGGTGGCACTCAGGCTCCAGGCTGTGTACCCACGTTTTCACCTCCAGAACTGCACAGCAGGGAGACAGGGTGCCTGGCTCTCATCTGCAGGGAAGGAACGGGGTGCTCCCAGTGGGACAGGGCAGGAAGGGATAGCACGAGGGCCTGGGCCAGCTCTGGCTATGGGGACAGGGCAGACAGTGTGGTGCACCTGGAGTTGCAAAGCAATGCACAGCACTGACCTGGGGGACACAAAACACGTCTCAGGGCCCTGGGCTGTGTCCACTGAGGCTCCAGGGCCCCAGCCAAGCTGCTGCCCAGGGTCTCCTGTGCCAGGGCTGGGGGAGGGGCAGCCAGGCAGCAGAGCTCACTCCAGGCATGGGGGGAAGACGGGGCAAGGCAGCACCGAGGCACTGCAGACCCAAACACAACTGCAGGCAGGCCTGCGGCGATCCACACTGCCCACTCAACCTCTCCAGGCAGGGGGACACGCAGGCTCCGCCCCACCCCACCCCTCGGGCGGACCGCACCCAACCCCTACACCCTGCCTTCCTGAGCACTTGGCAAACACCCCCAGCCCAGTCTCGGTGCAGCCAGGACCCAACCTGACTTCCTGTCTGGGAGTGGGGTGCTATCTGCCCTTCTGGGGGGCACTGGCCAGGCTCCCCACGGTCCTGCAGGAGGCACAGGCCCTGGTGACACAGAGGTGGTCCACTCGCCATCAGGAAGGGAGGTTGGGAGACTCCTGCTGCCCGCATCTGCCCTGGCAACACGCCCAGAACTATTTTTAAGCCCATTTACTAGAAATCCCGCAAATTAAAGGAAATACGGATAATGCGGCAGAATCCTGGGGGCCAAATAAAAGCTGCTCATAATCATTCTCGTGCTCCAGTGTGGGAGGCCTAACCACAAACCCCAAGCCTCCTCGCTCTCTCGAAACACCCACAAATCTCATGTGGAGTAAACCAGCCCCCCGCCCCGGGCTCCGGGACCTCTGGGGCGTCCAGGGGGAAACTGGGGTCCTGCCTGGGCTCCGGGACCTTGGGGTTGTCCAGAGGGAGGCCAGGGTCCTGCTCAGGCTCTGGGATGCCGGGGAGTATGAAAGGGCTATAGGAGGTAGTTACAAATATGGAAAATAACGCCCATAAACACAAGCATCCACTCCTGAATGGCCTGGCGACTTCAGCAGCATTCGGCAGAGGTTGCTCTCCAGGGCAGGAGTGGCCTGCAGCTTAGCCCGTCTAGAAAAGACTAGAGATGCCCCGTGGAAAGCTCGCCCAGGGGACATGCTGGCGCCAGACTCCCCACCCAGCCTCGGGTCTCAAGCCGGGCAGCTCCGCATCCTGCCTCGACCCCCATGCTGGGCACGGCTGCTCCTGGCCACCTCCAGGTCTGCCCCTCCGAGTTAGGCGCACATGTGATAGATACATGTTCCAGTCACACTTGCATGAGTCACTCTGCTTTGGTGGTGCTGGGCCTCGTGTACACTAGACAAACGCTATTAAGCTGCATCCCAGCTTTTGCTTTCTTCTCCCTCCTCCAGATGCACTGCCCAGGCTGTTCTAGAATGCCTGGGTTCAAGTGATCCTCCTGCCTCAGCCTCCCAAGTAGCTGGTACCACAGCTACACACCCCCATGCTCAGGTCTCCTTTGAACTTTCTGAGTGTCCCATGCTGACTGGACACCCACAGGGACTCCTGCCAGTGTGCTGAGGCTGCACAGCCAGCTGAGCCCTGCTTATCTCTGCGTCTCCTCTGCAAGCCCTGATCGGCAGTGGACCTTGGCCATCACTGGCTGTCTTTGTTGTTGTCCCCTCCCCAGACTGCTCATGCTTCTGGGCAGAGGCCAGACCGTCTGTCCCTCTGCGTCCCGTCTAGCTCGTGGTTTGGGCTGCGTCCCTCTTCCATTCAGGACCAGGAGTGAACAGCTTCCAAGCCCTGGGCGCCCCACCACCTGTGAGGCCGCAGGTGCACCTGTTGGTGGACCAGCTCGTGCAGACCTGGGGGTGGATGTGGGGGCCCAGTCCTGATCTTGGGCAGGGCGATGTGTGAGCCCCAAGTGCAGCATCTCCTGCTCCAGAGGATGGGACTCTCCCACCCTGAGGGGTCTTTTCTCGCATCAGATCACAAAATCCCTGGGCTGCATCCTGGCTGGCTGACAGAGAAAAGTGAGTTTTTAAACTCACCATCTTCGAAATTTCCAGCATATAAACAAACCAAACTTCATTTTCAAGCTGGAACCACAGGCTCAAACAACATTTGTATATATTAACACCAATTCCCACGTTCTGAAAACACAAACACATAACACGTAACAACACACACCAGGCATGGTGCTTGTCCTGTCATCCGGCTATTCAGGAAGCGGAGGTGGGAGGAACGGGGGGCCCAGAAATTCAAGGCCAGCCCAGGCAGCACAGCAATCCCTCATCTCAAAACAAAACCAAACACTCTGGACAAGGAAAGCACCCCAGGGCATGGCCTTTCCCTACCTGCTAAGCGCCAGCACGATGGAGGTGGCCCCAAGATCACAGCAAGACAAGGACCCCTGCTTGCCACAATCCCATCCAGCACTCACCAGAGAGGCCAGAAGGGCAGTCGGTTAGGACAGGAAGTAGAAGCACGTCAGTAGACAACGCAGACCTTGTACAGAGAAAACCGTGAGGGGTCAGCGAGAAATGTCAGCACCAAAGGACACTCGCAGAAGGCTGAAGGTGTGAGATCGACAGACAGAAGCACACAGAAGCTCTGCACCTGTGCAGCCAACAGTCAGGAGATGAATTTAACTGAACAATTCCACTTGCATCAACACCAAAAAGCATCACGTACTCGGGGTTAAACACAGCGGAAGTTAATCTTGGAAAACCGCAAAACTTTACCTAAGTAAATGCAGGACCCAAACCCACAGAAACACACACTGTTACAGTTTCTATGTACATGTCATCCTGCGCCTCAAGCACTTGTGGGTGGGGCTCTCTGTGGGTGGCTGGGTCTAGGTTGTGTGGCGCTGGATAAGGGTGGATAACTGGACTTGTCCTCTGGTTGGGGTGCTGGGGAAGCTCACCCTGGGCGAGGGCAGCACCGCCCCAAAGGCCTGGAGCCTAAGGGGAAGGAATCAAAGGGGAAATGACGGCTGCCTGCCTCCCCTGCGCCCTGCCACCCCACCTCGGAGCCAGGTGACGATGGACCAAAATCTCCACGCACTGCACTATGAGCTAAAATAAGCCTCCTCCTTTAACTTGTGGGTGCCGGTATTTTGTTCTCGGCAACGAGAAATTAACCAAGACACATCGTGTGCAGGGGTCGGAAGGGCCTGAGTGTTCTTCACACTGGTGATGGACGAGGCTCAGCCGCTGTCATATCTCAGCTGGCTTCCTGCAGAAAGGGACCGGCAGGCGCTCACGTTCACGTGGAGTTGCCGGGTCCGGGGCGGCCACGCTAATCCTGGAAAGAACAAAGCAAGAGCGTTCACGGCTCCTGATCACAAAACTACTCCAAAGCTACAGTCGTCAGGCCAGTGTGGTACGGACCCAAAAATAGACCCAGATCAATGGGCCGAGGCGAGCAGTCTAGAAATAAACTCTGTCTGCCATCCGCTAGGGGACAAGGATGCCTGCGCCATCCCAGGAGGGGGAAAGCAGCCCTATCCTACCCTGTGCCAGGCCATGCGACGCCCACACCCAGAGGCCACAGGCCACCTTGTGCCACGTGGGAATGGACTGTCACCCTCTACACGAAATCACAAGTAAGCCCTCAGGGCCTGAGCTAAGCAATGAGTCCTCAGATACCAACCCAAAAGCACAAGCAACAGAACAACAACACTGAAGGGCTGGAGACTTAGCTCACTGGTTCTGCCACCTGCCTTGAAAGTCCCGAGTTCAATCCCCAGTACCCCCCAAAAAAGAACACCACCAATAAATGGGATTCCACCAAAATTAGACTTTGTGCTTCCAAGGGGACCACAAGAAAGTGAAAAATGGCAAAAATTCAAGGGGACATCTCCAATTATCTTTCTGTCCTTTTGTTTTGTTTTTTGCTGGTGCTGCAGACTGAACCCACAGCCTCATCAACTTGAGGCTAGCAAATCACACCCCAGAACTTAACCCCGACTCCTCTGCTGTCCAAGCTGGCTTTCAATTCTGGAACCTTCTGCCTTAGCCGCCCTAGTAGCTGAGATTACAGACATGTGCCACTGCTCCTGGCTTGTGAATCATATTTCTATGAGGTTTTTATGTACAACATATAAAGAACTTTTTGGTCAAGCATTGTAGTACACAACTGTAATCCCAGAACTCGGGAGGCTGAGGCAGGAAGGTCACAGTAGTTTGAGGCCAGCCTGGGCTACATAGTGAGTTCAAGGCCAGCTTGAATGGCATAGTGAGACCCTGTCTCAAAGAAACAAAAACAAAAAGAACTTTGGCAGCTCAACAATAAAAACAGAGCCAAGATACATCATGTAAACATACAAGTTCCCAATGATGAATGTAACCATATTGTACGCCTAAAATGTACCAATACATTTAGTGAAAAAAAAAATAGAAGTAGTCCAGTTCAAAACGAAGCAAAGCACAGAGACATTCCTCCCAAAATATACACAAATGCCCAATATGCACATGAAAAAATATTCATCACTGGCCATGAGGAAAACCTGCTGCTGAAACCAAAACAAGGGGCTGGGATGGGCTCAGCGGTAGAACACATGGGAGTGCGCGTCAGGCCTTGGGCACCAGCCCCAGCACAAGCGAGAGCTCGCCAACCAGCGTGGGAAGGAGCACCTTCCCCAAAGGGTCCGGGAAGGCCACGAGAAACTCAAATCCACAGCCACACAGATGTCCACTGATGAGGACACTCCCGGCAGTGCTGCCTACAAAGAGGACATCAAACCCCAGCCGCGTCCCCCGACTGACGAATGGGGGGTGCGACACGAGTCTGAGGCCGCCAACGGCATGGGGAGCGCAGCCCCGCCCCGAGCACGATGCTGAGTGGAGCAGCAGCCGGCAGGGCCATGCAGTCCTCCAGCCCGGCTGTCCAGAACGAGCAGGACCTGTTACCACAGACGCACAAGAGATCGGCCGTGCCTAGAGCCGAGAGCAGTGGGGGTTCAGGGGAATGGGAACGACTGCTACTGGTGTGGGATTTTTTTTTGAGGGACAGGAAGGTTTTAAAATTGAGTGTGGAGACGGCTGCAGAACCCCAAACACACTAAACCACGGAGTTGTACGGAGCGTGAGTTATGACCCTATGGTGAGCTGTACGATATGTTGTTTCTAAAAGGAAAAAACTACCAATGAATCAAAATGAAATCTTTAAAAATGCAAGTGGCCCACAGGAAGGAAGAAAGAATAAAAACCAAAGAGAGCACAAATCAAATAACAGTGAAAGGCACACTTGAGCCCTGTCCCACCGATAGTCCCACTACTGCACACGAACGAAACACACTGGTCAGGGACAGGCGCGGAGCTCATCGTGCATGGGGCCGCGGGTTCCAGGCCCAAAGCTGTGAAACCCTAAGTAAAACAAAATAAGAAAATCTGTGATTTATGCTCCTGTTCAGGAGGCAACAAAAAATAAATTATGCAAAATGCAAAAAATTAGAATGGCTCAAACAACTGGAAAAAGAATTACACAAGAGGCAGGTGCTGGGGATAGAAGTCAGGGGCCCCTGCACACCAGGCCAGGCCAGGCCCCCACAGACCAGGCCAAGGCAGAGGCCAGCTTCAGGGCAGGCGCCCGCAGCAGCTGCCCACCAAGGGGACTCCCAGCCTGCCCCGCGCGGCACAAGGCCTGGCAGAGTGGACCTAGACACTAACCGTGCAATAGGAAACACAAAGATGCCAAATTCCGCTCGGCACATGCAGCTGTGGACCAGGCTTGGAGGCGGCCTGGCCAGACGAGGGCGTGGCAACTGCAGCCACCCCCAGACTTGCTGGTGGCCGAGGCAGAGGAAGTCAGGAAGGACCACAGTATCACAGGGATAGAGTCCAGCATGCAGGCCAAGCAGGGGATGCCACAGTGAGACCCCACGAGGCCTGACAGAGCCGGCAAATAAGGGTCTCGAGAACACCACAAAAAAAAACCCGTCCCTAAAACAGCTTTGGGGAGACAGATCCTATGCCATAAAATGCTCCCCTTGGGGCTAGGATGCCACTCAAGGGGGTGCTTGCCTGGCAGGCAGGAGGTCCTGAGTTCCATCCCCAGCACCGCAAAATAAGAAAGTAAAAGAAACACTCCTGTAATCCCAGCACTCGTAAGGCTGAGGCAGGAGGATCGCCAGGACTCAAGGCCAGTTCAGGCTACACAGCTGAGTTCAAAGCCAGCCTAAACTGCATCTTGAGACCCTGTCTCAAAAAAAGAAAAAAGCAAAAGCAGCACCTGTTCCTCTTTGCGGTCAAATAACATTCCATATATGGGCATAACCACAGTTCGTGCTTAACCCGTTCACCCTGAGCTATTCACAGCAGCACGTGGGTCTACAACCATGTCCACAAAGTCTTCCAGAAAACCAAAAGGTGACTCCACTGCTCTGTGTTGTGTCAGCGTGAAATTTCTGTCGCCCTTCGTGTACTACCCAAGACCGGCGGCGGCAGCAGCCAGGGAGCGGCGCTCAACGTCTGGGTCATCACCGGCCCGAGGCAGAGCTGAGAGGCGGACTCAGTGCTGGGGGCCCAGCCCGAAGCCCACTAAGCTTCAGCCCAGCTCCCACAGTTCCCACGACGCTGCCCAGGATGGTCTGGAACTGGGACCCCCCTGCTCTGGCCCCACCTCTGTGTTCTTCGCGGCTTTATCAGATTAGAGCAGCTCACGCCTCGTCACTCCTGAGGGTGTCAGAGGCAGGCGTGTGGTGTGCGCATGGCCCGCGTGGGCACGCTGGTGAGGGCATCGTGTGCGTGTGCCCATCGCTCCCTCCTGTCACCTCCGGCCCCTCCCCGGAGAAGCCAGTGGGCGGCATCACCTCTGCGGCCAAGGAGAGCAGGGATTCGTGTTCGAGACAGAGCTCGGCTTGGCTCAGAGGCAGGCAGAGGGGGTCTGCGGGGCGTGAGCTCCTACTTCCCCACTTTACCCACAAATATAAAAAGACGCCATAAAATATGGGAAAGTCTGGGAGATTTGCTCAGTTCTGGCAAGTGCGTACGTAATCTTTTCTTTAGCTCTGGGGATTGAACCCAGGGCCTCTGCACTGAGCTACATCCCTAGCCGGTTTTTATTTATTATTTTGAGACAAGGTCTCCTTAAATTTCTCAGTCATTCAGGCTGGGCTTAAACATGGAACCCTCCTGCCTCAGCCTCCTAGAGTGGCAGGGTGATAGCTGCGCACACCATGCCTGGCTCATTACTATTTTAAAGGCACTTCTTAGTGGCTGTGTTTGGGTGATGGTGTCCATGTGCCGGCAGGGTGTGATGCCTGGTCTTGGGGAGCCCCTGCGCCCACTGGGTGGGCAGAAAGCTGTTCCCTTCTGGTCATCCTGAAAGCCGGTCACAGCACCCCAGACCAGGCCACGTCACAGGCTCAGCCTGTAAAAGTTTTCCTTTCATTCTCAAAGCAGTGCAGCTTCCCTGCAGAGGGGCTTCTCAGAGTATTTAAAAAGCTGTCCCTGGGGTGGACACAGGCAGCTGACACTGTCCACCACCCTGGGCTGCCTGCTGGGACCCACACCTCCTAGTCACACCCCAAATGCAGCCCGCCCATCCCATGCCTCCACCTGGCTCCCCGGCAGCCCAAACATTGGTTGGGGTCCACCTGGGCTGCAGGGGACAGCAGAGCTGCGGCTCTGAGTCTGCCGGAGCCAGGTGCCCTTGGGAGCGGGTTGTCTCAGCCCACACTGCTCGCTCAGAGCCCGAGGACCTGGGCCAGGTCCAGAGCCCTGGGGACGACGGGCTCCGCCCAGACCTGTGCTCACAACAGTGACACCAGGTCTTTGCGGGTGGCCACAGTGGACACCAGGGCCTCGAGGGGCGGCTCACCCCCATGTTGCAGGCCCCACCACTGTCACACAGTGCCACACAGCAGGCCCAGCCCAGCTCAGCACCACGGCCCGAGGAAGAGGACCTGAACCCAGCCTGCGTGGCGCTGGAGTTGGGAATCCCAGGACCAGAGAGGTGACGGGACAGAGGCACAGTGGAAACAAGCCGGGTCTGGAGGAGCAGAGCGGGGCCATCCCTGGGGAACCTTCTACACCTTGCACAGCCCTTCCGCCCACACGGGACCCCAGGGAGAGTGCTCCCAGCCACACAGTCAGGGACAAGCCAAGCGAATCCCGGAAGCCCTGGCCCCAGTGCAGCCTCCCAGAGCCCAGCACCCTCAGGCCCAGCCTCTCCGCCTCATCCAGGGAGGAGAGCACAGGGGGGGGCATGGGGCATCTCTGGCATGCGCTCTCACCCCCTGGGGAGCGGATGTCTCGTCACTGTCACCGGAACACTGCAGCCCTGCACCCCTACGATTCCCTAACCGGTCCCGCGGGAGCACTGAAGGTAAATATGTTAATTTGACTTCAATCACGGATTTTTTTTTTTTTTAAGCACATGCTATATTAGTTCAGGGCACAGAACTACCAGGGTACAGAGCCCAAAAACCACTCAGGTGTGTGCACCTGCCCTCAGCTACAGATCTCCAGCTCCCCCTGTAGCCACGAGGGGTTGGCGGGCAGTGGTAGTAGTGTCCAGGTTGCCCAGCCTGGTGGGGCCTGGCAGGATTCCCAAGGGGCCTGCCTGGCACCATCCTGGAGCTCTCAGTGGGGAACCCATCCTGGGACTCGGTGCTCTGTGTCCTGGGGTGGCTCTACAGGGCCACACCCCTCCCTCCAGCGCCTCAGGCCCAGGGACAAAGACACAGAGACCCAGCCCCACTCAGGAAAATCCACCTGGCCGACAGCCCAGGTTGGACGAGGATGTCTAGAGTCAGGGACGCTCCCTCCAACACCTCAATAGCTGCCACCCCATCCTGCCCTGGCTGTCTGTGCAGCTGCTGGTCAGGGAGTAGATGTGGGGTCTCAGGTGCTGGGGACAGGGTGTTTACCTAGGGTCAGGAGATGCCAGCAGCAGGAGGCCACTGGACAGAGCCACAGGCAGCCTGCCCCTTACCCTGCGAAGGCCAGGGTTGTTCCCTGTGGTGGGCCTGGAAATCGGGGGCTTCTGTAGCACTGCAAATGCCCCCCTGCCATGGGGGCCCTGAGGCTGGCTGTGGGGGGAGCCCTGCTGCAGGCCGAGGGTGACCCCACACCAGAGGGCCAGTACAGACACGCTGCACCCAGGATGCCACGGCCCCATGAAGACTTGCACCTGACCACGGGGTCCCCAGAGCATGCACCACCCAGGGACCCTCCCCTGAAGCCCCTCCCCAGGCCACTCTGTGTCTGCCTTGCTGGGCCCCCTCCTCCAGGGCATCGACAACCCTTGGAGGCCCCAGGAAGCCCACAGGGCAGCTCTGCAGTGGGCTCCTAAGAGTGCCAGGCCTCTACCCCAAACAGGGATACACGCATCTGATTCGGGTGCTGGGTGTCAACCCCACGGGAGCTGCAGGGAGAGACCCCGACCACCAGACAGCAAGATGACTGGCCTGGGGCAGCAGCCTCTCCTGGCGTCCTCCACCTGAGCCTGGAAGCCCCATGGCCCATGCTGCGTGGCCCCCTCACCCCAACGGCAGTCAGCCGGAAGTGGGGGTTTGCGTCTTTCTTTTGCCACAGAAGACAGACTGAGCCTCGGGCCACAGGCACCGACTCCCTTCTCTTCTCCTCATTCGTCGTCCCGTGTGCAGCCCTACTCACCTCGTCACCATGCTGCAGGGCGCAAGGGGCGAGTGCACCACGCGTCTATGGCCAAGGCGGTTTCTGCCCCCCCGCCATGTGCATGCTGTGGTTTGGGAGAGGACTGGAACCACACAAGCGGAGCCCCTTTCTGACACCCCAACTCCAGACCCAGAGCCCCCCTCCACTCCCATCCAGGATGTGCCATTGCTGGGCACCTGGGGCTGCAGTCAGAGGCCACCAGACTTCACTTTGGCTAGCGTCTGGGTTACCTTTATTTTGCTGTTTGCTTGTGTTGGAGTCTACGAGCTCAACTGATCCTCCTGCCTCAGCCTCTTGAGTACAGGGAC
The DNA here is from genome assembly GCF_012274545.1 of Fukomys damarensis. Classification (NCBI taxonomy): domain Eukaryota; kingdom Metazoa; phylum Chordata; class Mammalia; order Rodentia; family Bathyergidae; genus Fukomys; species Fukomys damarensis. The sequence goes on from NW_022900948.1 coordinate 48,413,002, forward strand.
TACAGCACAGCCATGGTGCCCAGCTATACCTGTATTTGAAAGCAGGGTCCCTGGGGATGTAATTAGTTTGCTGCAGTGAGATCCTGCTGGATTTGGGGGCCCTGATCCAAGGTGGACCTCCTTAGAGACGGGTCTGACTGGGCGGAGGCTGCCATGGTCAGCACTCCATGCTCAGGCCTCTGCAGGCACACAGGGAGGTGGAGCTTGGGTGGCGCTTGGGTCCTGGGACGGTCTGCAGGAGAGGGCCCGAGACTCACCCATGCACGTGCATACAACTCTCCACATCTCCTCCCACGGAGGAGCCGGAGGATGGCAGTGCCACCTAGCCCCTGCCCACATGCTCCAGGGATGCCGGACGGCTGCAGCCACCTGCAGGCAGCAGAAGACGCCCCCCTTCCAGGACACCTGGTCCTGAGTGACCCCGACATCACCTGCCACTCTACCACTACTCCACCTGTCACACCTGCGATGTCCCTGCCCACGCTCTGACATATACGTGTGTCACCAAGGAAGCCACAGACAGGGGTGGGGTATCCAGCTAAAGTGGGATAGACACAGAGTTGGGCTGCAGAGGCCGAGGGGACCAAGGGACAGCCTGGGCCCAGGTGGCCAGCAGCGCACCAAAGATGAAGGAAGCTGGGTGTGGGGATCTTGCTTGTCAGGCCAGCACCTCGGAGGCTGAGGCAGAAGGATCACAAGTTCAAGCCCAGCCTAGGCAGCTTATCAAAAACCTATCTCAAAGTAAAAGAATAAGAAAGGGCTGGGAACAGAGCCCAATCAAAGGCCCTGGGTTGGACCTCCAGTCATACACACACACACTCAAGGAAAAAGGAAATCCCACAGCTGTGACCACAGGGATAAGCCCTGAAAACATTGCGTCAAGCAGAGCCCGCCGGGCACCACGACCACCCGTCGGTTCAGGGTCTGTGAGCCGAACATCCCAAACAATGCCACCACAGCGGCCTCAGCAGGAGACACCGCCCTTGTGCTTGCAGGAAGGGGCTGGGTCAAAGCCAGGTGCACTAGAGATTCTGAAGACCCTTCCAGGCCGTGAGTGCCATCCCCACAACAGTGGGCATGGCCTTCCGTGGGGCACAGCCTGTGCAGGCTCACATGGGTGGCAAGCAGCCCCGGCCCGAGGGACACGTGTAGCCACTCAGAGTGACTTCTCCAGAAAACGCAAGCTGCGCAGTACGGAAGTTCTGTGAGCTCCCTGGTCCTCATCTCCGGTCTTTTTCTGAACATTTGCCCAAAGTCCCACCTGTCGGTGGCCAGCAGCTGGGTACAAGGCTTGGGATGGGCAGGAGCTCAGGAGGGTGGAGCTGCCACCCGGATACCCCTGCCTGTGCCCACTCCGGGCAACCCGGCTACCTTGGAGCCCACAGAAGCAGCCACCTTCCCAGGAGACCCCAGCTGCAGTGGAAGGCCCCGACCCCACAGGGCAACACCCAGGGACCCGTACATGGGGTGCAGGAGCTTCGCAGTGTCCTGTAAGTGGTGAAAGCTGAACCCCGGCAGCCTCCCAGGAGCTGGAGGCCACTGGCTCTGTTCTCCCTACACAGCGCAGAGGAGGGGCCTGGGGCCTCCCTGACCAGAGGAACCCCACCTCAGTCATGACGCCGCCTGACCCAGCCCTGGGGTCTCAGGCCCACATGGCGCCTCCCCCAAGGCCTCCCATCCCCAGGGCCTCCTGGGCCGCCTGCCCAGACCATGGACAGAGCTGCCCACTGACCAGCTCTGTGCCCGTCATGTTGCCCCAGGGCTCTCTACGACCCACGGCTGCTGGTTTCCAGGCCACTTCCTAAGACAGGGACGTACCACTAAACTGGGTTACAATAATTAACACGCTCCTGGCTTCTCTGTCCCAAAACTTACATAAGCCGGCTCCATTTCCCTCAGTTACCCCGCTCTTGCTGCGCTTCCCCACAACACCTGGCAGGGAGCGGGGGTAGGGGGCAGCACCCACAGCCCCCAAGCACAAAGGCTCCCTGCCCCCTCCAACCCAGGTGGCACAGGGTCCCCCGAACTTCACCCTCCCAGATGGCCTGGACCTCAGGGGACCCGAGACTTGCCCACAGGGCCACTGCAGACGCCATCAGGCAAGGATCCAGAGCTGGGGCTGCTCTGATTTGGGGCATCTTATGGGAAGGGAGACATGGCTGGGGTGCAGCTCGGCAGTGGCAGGGCCTGGGCTCCGGCCCCAGCACCGAGGAGGACTGGATGCCGAGTGGCGGCAGGCAGGGTGTGACGTCCGGGCAGAGGCAGAGAGTGTGCCGGCCGCCTGCCCAGGCCGTGGGAGCTGCCAGAGATGGGCAAGGCTGGGTCCCCACAGGGATCCGGACTCGGGAAGGAATGGGTGGCTGGGTTTCCACACCAGCCTGCGGTTGTTTTTAGCCCAAGAGAAGGAGCACAGTGCTCTGCACCCTAGCTGTCCAGGGGGTCCCTCTGCCCTCCTCCATGCCCACAGCAGGGCACCACCCCAGGGCCCCCCTCCACATCTGCTGGCCCCATGAGTTTTAGGTTGGGTGCAGGAGACAGCAATGGCGCCAGCCCCACAGCAGGGGAGCCGAGCAAGCACACTAGGGACTCAAGGCTGTGGTCGGATGGACAGGATTCCTGCGAAGCCGCAGCTGGCCCTCTGCCACACAGGCTGGCATTTTTGCCCCAAACTTGCCTAGTGCAGTGTTGCTAGAGGGGGCGGCTGGAAGGAATCCTTGGCACAAGGGCTGCCCGGGACAGGCCCTCCTCCTGATGCTAACCAGCTCCCTGCAGGCACCGGCCGGGCACCCCACAGGGCCGGGCCAAACCCACTCTTCCAGCAGCTGCCCACTGTACCAGGCCCAGGCTGGGCCGCCAAGCCTTGTGGCTGCTGAGTACCCAGTGAGTGGTGTACCCGGCCCCTCTGCCCAGTGTCACCAGGCTCAGCCCCAAGGAGCCGCCGTCCCCAGCCGGGCACCGCCCAGGAGGATCTCAGAGCCAGCAAGCAATTTGCATAATATTCTCTGCAAGTTAATATCAGGCTCGATAAGGATCGCACCTCGCACAAGAGCGGCTGAGGCGCTGTTACAACACTAAGTAATCATATTTTAAATTATGTTTCCCTTTATAGAAAGGTGTTGCAGAAACACAGACATGAAGCCCGTCTGCTGCAGCCCACTGCCAACCACCTGACTGGCTCCTAGCACCTCCTGCGCCTGCGGCCGGGCTGAGCTGCCCCGGGACCAGGTCCGGGCCAGGGCACAAGCCATGCCCTCTCCACAGCCAGCCCATCCTAGCCGCTGCGCACCCATGCCACTCAGAGCACCCACAGTCCCCACACCCCTAGGCTCACCCACAAACCCAGCACCCACCGAAGCAGGGCAACGCAGACCCCTGAGGTCTCAGCACCCTGACTCAGCCCTGGGCAGCCAGCCCCACCCCAAGTCTACAGGCCGACCCTCTCCCCTCGGAGTTCCCCTCTTGCGCACGCACAGCCTGCGCACACCCTGCAGCCAGGGGACCCATACCCCACCTGCTAAGGGGTCCCAAGAGCCAGGGCCGCAGACCCTGTTCTCTGTCCTTCCTCTTCCTTTAGGAGCCAGGGCCGACCACTCAACCTCTATTTTCTTAAAAGCTTTTTTTTTTCTTTTTTATATATAAAAAAAAAATCCAATTATAGCACAAATCCCTCAGCAGGGGTCAGTGTGGAATAAGAGTCGCCGAAGTTAATGGACAAGACATAGGCAAGATGAATGCCCCAAGGGTTCAGAAGTTGTATGATGCGGCTTTCATTAACATTTTAATTGTAATGTATCTCTTTAATCTTCTCTCACCCTAATGGCTTTATATCAAAAAAAAGAAAGAAAAAACTGCTGACATAACAAAAAGTATCAACATACGAAATTTAACAAGGCACTCAGCTCCAGAACAGCAGGCAGAAGCCGTGAGACCCCGAGCACACGGTGATTTCCAGGGCAGAGTCAGGCAGCGGCAAAGCGCGGTTCCTGATACAGGGATGGCACTGGGCTGAGACCCAGGACCACGGGCAGGTGCCCCGCCAGAGCCGCCAAACCCCCACAGGGCCAGGAGTGAGCCGGGTACAGGACAAGGTGCCTCAGCTCATGTGGGGACGGCAGGCAGGGCCACAGCCCCCAGCAGGGCGGCCCTGGAGACACGAGGAGGCTACACGGCCAGAGACCAGGCACAAGTGCCCCACCCGGAGCGGGGGGGCCAGGCACCCCACATTTTGAGGGCTGGGTTGCTGATGGGCCTCGGCTGACACCCAGTCAAGGACCCCAGGGACTCCATCAATGGCCGAAGAATGGCCTCTCGTTTGCAAAAATGGAGGTTTCCCAAGTGTACTTGGCCTTGACTACAGAGGGCCTGGGAGATTTTTATTTTCAATCAATAAACATCCCTTGAGGCCCGGCTCTGCCCGACCCAAAGCCCAGCTAGGGATCTGGCTGCCCTTCAGGGCCTCCCTCCCCCCAGGCCAGCCCACCCTGCTGGGCCAGCGCTGCAGGCTCACTCATCCCGTGACTATATATGGGCACACTGGGCCCCTCAGGTCCCTGCTGGGCCCAGCTTCCCAGGCGCAGGGCAGGCAGCCCATCCACGGCCCTGTGCCCTCCTGGATGCCCCCCTCCAGTGGGAGGAGATGGAGCCTGCTACTCTCCAAGGTCAGGACCCTCCTCTGGGGACCAGAGGGGCCCCTTAAAGGACAAGGTGCTGCCTGCTGGCTCAGGGAGCAGCACCTCAAGAGTCACAGTTCAGCCCGGCATGCGGCACTACAGAAGCCCCACTGCAGTGGGCAGCCAGGCCCTGGGAGGGAGGAGCACTGCCCAAGGTCCCCAGCCAGGAGGGGAAGACCCTGACCCCCACAGCTGCCCAGGCCCCATCACCCTCTGTGCCCAGGCCAGCTCACTGGCTGAGCCCTTCAGACCAGGAGGGTGCAAGCTTGGGGCTCACGTCCACAGGACGAGGGCAGGGCACCCCCAGACGCACACAGCTCTCAGGCTGTCCCTGTGCCCACGCCTATTAGAGACCTGCATGCAGGTGCCACCTCCAAACTGGGCCCAGGAGGGCAAGGCCGCAGCTGAGGCAGCTCCAAGCACTGATTGGCTGCAGGTGAAGGGACACTGCAGCCAGCTGTGAGGTGTACTGAGCAAACGACCTTATCCCCATGGAGAGTTGGCTCCAAGAGAGAGGACTCGCTAAGAAAGAGTTCACAGGGCCCCTGCCCAGCCTCATCTTGACTGACGGTCGGGGAGGAAACCTGGGGGCTTGGGAACCGGCAAAGCCACCCACATCTCTCTGAATCAGCGGACACCTGGCTGGGGTCCCCTGCACAGTGGTACCCAAGGTTCAGACTGCTCACCAGGGCCTGCAGCACGGCACCCTGGGGGGACCCCCACTTGGGGCCACCTGACACTGGAAAACTGGGAACCTGGGAACGCACGACAGCAGCACCTCAGGTTTGCAAACATTCAGGGCCAAGCCCCCACCTTCCAGGCCCATGTGACAGCACCGAGAGAAGCCCACGAAGGCCCAGATTGGGGAGCAGAGCCCTGGCGACTGCGGGGCGATGGGTGGGGGGGCTGAGATGCCAGCGGGGGGGCAAGATGGCAGGGCGGAGGGG
>NW_022900948.1:48420057-48434283 GCF_012274545.1 Fukomys damarensis
GGGGTGACGGGGACTGGCGCCCCCTCCCCGCGGGACCCCGAACTGCCAGCCGCTGGGCGGTTCAAGCTACCTTCAGGCCCAGAGTGATCCAGGTGCTGACAGCCACCCTGGCACTGTGCACCTCCCGGGGACTCACGGGCCTGCTGCATTGCCAGAGCAAGGCCAGAGTTACTCCTGGGGGAGAGCGGGCCTGAGCTCTGGTGGACAGGTGTCCCTGTCCCGGGTGGGGCCTCAGCCTGAGTGTGGGGCTGTGTAGGCTGCGGTTCTGCTTCCAGAAAGTTGGTGGCTTGGATCCCACTGAGACCCAGACTGCCTGGGTCCCCCGCCCAGCCTGGCAGCCTTTGCAGGAGGGGAGATGCTGGCCACAGTCCTGGCCCCTGTGCACCTGCTCTACAGCTGTGGGCAACTCAGATCCCCCGGGAGCTCGGAGCCCAGGATTCCCGCTTGTGCACTGGGCACCTGACCGTTCTTTCCGCCCACACAGTGCCTTGCTGCGACCACAGATCCAGAGACAGAGGCCTCTCCTGCTTCTGGCCTTGGGCAGCCACATGGCCACAGTGGCCAGGAGGGATGGTGCAGGGCCCCAGTGGACCGAGGGTAGAGGGCACTGTCCCCACCTCCTTGCAGATTTGGTTGTTTTCATTACTTTTGTTTTCTAAACACTAAAGAAATTTTTTTTCTTTAATGGAAGACCGGGGATGGAACTCAAGCCCGTGTGCACCCAGACAGAGCCAAACCCCCAGCCCAAGAGAGTCTCCTTTAATAAAGGACACGTGGAAACGCCGAGAAGGTTTAGCAGAGGACAGACCGGCAAGCTGCTTCCCAAGAACGTGCGAGTTTGGTGTGATTTCAGGCGTCTGGGGCCTAGGTGTGACCATGTCCAGTGCTCACTCAGAGCCTGCTGAGTGCACACATGACCTTGTTTGATCTCTGCAAGGACCCCAAGCCCTGAGCGATCCATCCCTGCTTTACAGATGGGAAAGAAAAAAACACCAGCTTAGGAAGCACCCGTGGTGGAGGTTGGTCGGGCCTGGGTGCTGAGGAACCGGAACTGGGTGCGGCCCTCAGGGCTCCTCTTCCCTGAACCCTGCGGCTGGGTGCAGCTCCGTAGTCTGGCACTAGCCTCACGCATGAGGCCGTGGGCTCCATCCTCAGTGTTGCAAAAAACAGAAAACAATGGTGAGCGGAGCCGCGGCTGTGACAGGTGAGCCTGCTGCAGGCCAATGGCGGGGCCTGGCCTGGCCCAGTATCCGGAAACACCAGCCTGGCAGCGAGGTGGAAATGGCCAGGAGCCTCTGCAGACAGAGGGCGGGCCGCGGAGGCAGAGTGAGGGGCCCCCAGATGGCCATGCACCCCAACACAGCTGTTTTCCTGGGGTCTGTGTAGCCAGGGGAGCATGGGGCTGTAACGGGGCCATACACCCAGGCACCCAGCCAGGGAAAAGCACAGGCACGTGGGGCGGCTTTCTCAACATGCAGCACAGCCCCACTGTGTGAGCCTGGGCCGCTCTGTTCTCCAGCGATTTGACACCACCTCAGACTTCCTGTGGCCGGCTCCAGTCCTGACCTTGTGCCTGGAGACCCTGCCTCTCCGCTCCTCTCTGCAGTGCTGGCTTTTGCATGTACCCCAGGTGCTGATGGCCTTCTGCCCCAGGCCCTTTGCTCCTGCTGTGCCACTGTCTGGCCCTGACTGTCTGAGGCCAGCCCCATTGCCTCTGTGGGGCTCTGCCCAGCATCCCTGGCCCACAGTCCCTGTTATAAAAAATACGGCTAGGCCAGCTGGCCTCCCCACCCCTCATTTGTTGTGGGATAGGAAGCCAGGCTGTGTCTGTCTCAGCACTGCTCCTGGCTTTGAAGCAGTTCCCAGGGGCAGCAGAAACCACCTGAATGGGGACCCCATTCCTCGGGAGGCCCCAGCCATCCCTGCTTCCCACTTCCAGGGGCTGGCAAGAGGATCTCCTGACAGCACAGGAAACTCTTCATTCTCCACGAAGACCCTGATCCCAACTCAGGGCTATCAGGAAAGTGGAGTCTTGCCTCTGGCTCATATCCAAGCAGCCATGATGGCCCAGTGAAAACACCACGTGGACCAGATGCAGTGACCCATGCTTGTAATCCTAGTTACTAGGGAGGCTGAGGCAGGAGAGTCCCAAGTTTGAAGTCAGCCTGGGCTACTTGACAAGATGCTGTCTTAAAAAGGGCCAGGGCATATGTAGCTCAGTGGCAGCACACTGGCCTGGTGTGAGGCCATGGGCTGCTTCTCCAGGACTGCAAAACAAAACAGAACACACCAATACTTAACGGGAAGGATGGAGCGGGGCTCTCCCCAGAGGCTGAGGCAGAGCTGGCAGCTGAGGCCCCGGCCCACTGCCCCCAGCCCCTGTCCTGTGCAGGCTGCCCGAAGCCTGGCCTGGAGTAGAAGTGAGACCAACTGACCACAGTGGCTGACTGAGGTCTTCTCTTCCCATCTCCGTGTCCCTGAAAGGGACACGTGTGGCCTGTGCCATTTTGGAGCAGTGACTCCATGGCCTTGGGCACAGGCTCCTGAGCTCTCCTGCTCCACTGGACCCTACTAAGGGTGAGCACTACCTCCCTCCATCGCTGCCCAGGGCCGGGCCCAGCCCAGCAAGTGCTGCCATTTCTGCCAAGGCCTGACCCCAGCCTGGGACAGCAGCCCTCCCTCCGCATGAGCACAGGGTTTGGTGCCCACTGCACGTCCAGCCTGGTACAGGTGGGGGCTGCCATTCCACAGCCCACAGGGTGCAGGAAGCACCCAGGACACAGGTGGCCCCCCTGAGATAGCAGGCAGGGAGGCAGGACCCCCTCCCATAGCCTCCCCATCCTGTCCCCCAGCCTGGTGAGTGGGAGACAGTGGGTGAGGTCACAGCCACCCCTGAGCCCCTCTGTGCCCCCATCTGGCAACTGCCCTTTGGAGCCATGGACCGGCCAGTCCTGAACCTGCGAGTCTGACCACCACCACCATTGGGCTGGGTCCTTCCTGGCTGGAAGTCGGCTGCACCCCTAGTGTGGGCAGGCGAGTGTGCAGTAGTGCCCATGCTCAGCCTGGGAACTGACTGAGGTATCTGAGAAAGCCATGCCAATGCCCCGGCACAGCTGAGCCCTTGCCTCTTCCCGGGGTGAGCAGGGCCCAGGGGCACAGAGCCAGCCTGGCACCCCTTCCCCCATGCCTGCCTTAGAGCCAGACCCTGCCCACCAGGGCTTCCGTCCTCACTGGGGAGACAGACCCAATAGAAACACACCAAAAGGGCCAGGGACTTAACTCAGTGGCGCCACATCTGCCTCACAAGCTCAAGGTCCGAGTTCGCTCCCCGGTACCAAAAAAAAAAAAGAAAAAGAAACACACCGAAGTTTGGCGTGGTGGCACATGCTGTCATCCCAGCCCAGGCAACTTAGTGACTTAGCAAGACCCTGTCTCAAAATTTTAAAAATAATTTTAAAAAGGGGCCGAGTGTGGCAGAGCCCCCTGACTGAAGTCAGAACAGGCTGGAACATGCAGCAGGCACCCCCCCATAATTGGCCACAGTGTATTGGGAGCCGAATTGAAGCCTACGTGACCCCCAGCAGCAGCTGTGAGGGACACCTAAATCCCAGTCTGTGCAGCTGCAGGGCTCCTAAGTGAGGTAACTGCAGCCGGGATTCTACGGCTCCAGACCACACTCCACTCCTGCAAGCGGCCATCCCTCAGAGCTTACCGATTAACAACAGACCACGTTTGGTCTGTTCTGCTCTGTCTGCAAGAATGCCTTGCCCCCCTTTTGTAAGCCTGCCTGTGCCGGCTGATGTCACTGGATGCCACACATATCTGCCGACCCTGCTTCACTCCTGCTGTCGTAGTCAGTGAATCCGGTAGGCCTGGCTGCTTGGGGTCCTCATCACATGCCTTACGTGGTCCATCCAGGTTCCTCATTTTGCTGTGAATCTTTATGTCTTCTTTTCACCATGCATCGAAGGTCTTGCAGGAGAGAGAGACTCTAAGCTGGGGTCCTCGACAGCTGGCGATGTAGCTCAGTGCCTAGGTTTGATACCTAGGAAGAAAAAACAGGAATTAGGCCGGCAGTGTGTGATATGCAGCCAGCACAGCAGCGGGGTGGGGAAGAGAGAAGACAGCCTGGGAGCCAGGACTCGATGGGGACCTGGAGAAACGGCAGGACTGCGGGGAGGGTCAGTGGTGCCATGGTGGTGAAAACCAGCACTGCAGTTGCTCAAGGAGCGCGGAATCAGCGCGCGGCCAGAATCCCACTCGAGTGTGCACTGGCGGACTCGGTGCAGGGCCGGAAGCCACTGCACACACAGCGTCACAGCCACAGGCCCAGCAGGCAAGGCAGGAATAGTGCACACATGGTGTGGCCATCCACACGGCAGTGTCAGCAGGGCACCTGCTCCAGGGAGGCTGGCCGGGTTCGGGACAGTGGCTATGGACGCTGCCCACCCAAGCCCAACAGCAGCCAGATCTGTGCAGGCGGACAGTAGAAGCCGGGTCAGCGTTTCTGGAGACGAGTATCCTTCGGGAAAGGCCAAGGGCTGTGGGTCTGGGTGGGGATGGCCGTGCTGCAGGGGGTGCGGACTCCATGCTGCAGGACTGTGTGCCTGGAGGTGGCCACACAGATGCAAGAGGTGTGAACTTTCGCCACCACCCAAGGCCTGTGCAGCCTGGAGTGAGGCACGGGCACCAGGCCCTGGGGACACCTCGTGAGGACAACAGGTCACAGGTCCTAGCGTTGCTTCCTGGGTCCCACAGGGTGGAGGTGGCAGTGAGGGGACCCAGAGTAGGGCTGGCAGCTGGCCCTCCAGGGAGGAAGGGGGACAGGAGGCTGCTCCCCAAGTCTTGAGAGTAAACAGCCCAGCTGGACAGGCTGGGAGTGGACGACAGGGGCCATCTTGACGTTGAGTGAGGTTCCCAGGGGCCCAGCATCACCCCTCCCAAAGCCCAGGCTAGTCCACACTCCTCCCAGTACCTTCTGCACCCCGAGGTTCCCACCTTAGCCGCCGCCTCCCTCGCCTGTGGGCTCCAGCGCCTGGTGCACAGAGCTGTTGGGAGCAGAGCTCCTTTCCCCACTGGCCACGGAGTCAGAACCCACATGTTCTTCACAGGCCCCATGCCACCCGACACACTAGTGCTACGGGCACTTTGGGCTCCCACTAGCCATCAGCTACGGGCAGGAAATGGTCTGTGCCACCCACTGGCTTCTGCCGACATGGGAATAAGGCCCAGGAGCACCCTCAGGTCCCGTCAGGACCAGGTCCCAGGAGGAAACGAGGCCTATGGTTGGTGAGGGTATTGTGGGGCTGAAGACTTTCCTCAGGGCACGGCAGGGTGGACGAGGGACACCAGTCATCCAGGGTGGCTAGGAGCAGCAGGACGACACAGACACGACGGGACGTGCAGGCCGACCCCGACCTCTGGCTGCCCCTGCCCTGCCACGGAGGCGGCCCCCGCCAGGCAGCTTCTCCGCCCTGTCTGGGGCTCAGGGGCAGATGACACCCCAGGCACATCAGCAGGAAGAGATACCAGGCAGTGGGGGGCCGGGAGGAGCCCACGCATCCCGCATGACCTGCGGCTGGTGGGTGAAGGGCAGCAGACACACCAGGGCCACGGCTGCCACCTCTTGGCAGTGGTGTGGGCCAGGCAGCCTCCACTCCAACCTCTGCCTGGATGCCAGGTCAGGGCCACTGTCCCACCTGTCCCCCGAGGTATTACCTGGAAGGAGCTGGTCCTCCATGCTCACCCCGAAAGACTGAACTTCTGCGGGGTGTGAGCAGGTACACCCCGCACAGTGCCAGGGAGGCCAAGAGGCGTCTTCCTGTGTTTTACACACAGCTGCGGACAGATGGGCATCAGGGATACTGCTGAACCCATGCACCACTGTGCTTCCCAAGCCCAGGGCAGAGCCTTCATCTTTATAATGCTTCACCCCCCAAGGACCAGGGCGGGTGGTCCACTGGGTCGGTTTCTGCCCATCCGCTCGAGTGGGCGCCCGGTAACTGTACTGCCCAGGTGTCAAGGGGACCCTGGCAGCTCAGGAGCTGGAAGCCTGCAGGTGCTGGCAAGGACCCAGAGCCCCCACCACCCACTGTGGCTTGCAGACCAGCCAGGCAGCGGGCCACCCCTCAGTGTGGGCCCATGAGGATGCAGTGAGGCTGCCACCTGGGGCCTCCAGAGGCCTCCGTCAGCTGGAGCTGAGGGGGTGCTGCCACAGCTCAGCCTGGGCCCCAGATCCGTCATGGGCAGAAGACCCCCTGGCCCTGGTCCCGGAGGGTGACGGGCGCACTTACGGGCTGCAGCCATCCCGCAGTGTGGCCATCTGTGCCCTCCACACCAGGTGAGCCATGATCCCTTTCGCTGAAGAAAACTGGGTGAGTATTTTGGTTTCCTGTGAGCAGCTGCAGGACTTCCCTGGGCCCGGGAATTAGGGCAGCACCGATTTGGTCTCTGCACGCCTCCCCTCAGCTCAAATTGGATGCTCTCATCTTCTCCCTCTTTTGTCCTAAATTTCCCTCCACCGCTCAGTGCAGCTGTGCAGCAGCTGCCACTGCCTCCTCCCAAGAAGGCCTGCCATGACTCACCTCCTCCCAGGGGGACAGCAGGGCCGGGCTGTGTCCTGCCCAGGTGGGCGAGGCGAGGGGACAGAGGCGCCCTTGGCAGGAACTCACTCCCCCAACAGTGCTCTGCGCGAGGGAGCAGCTGGGGGCCCCAGGGGGAGACAGAAGGGTTCCGGGGCAAGTGCTGGTGGCACTGGGGTTCCAAACCCAGTAAAGGGTGAGCTGCATGCCAGACCCTGGGGTCCAGGGGACAGCATCCTCGGTGCCAGCCCCTCGGCGGGACACTGCCCATGGGATGCACCGGAGGGACAGCAGCTCCACCTGCTACCAGCCGAGGGCTGCTACTACCCAAGGGTTCAGCCAGTGCTGCAGGGAGGAAAGGAGGTGCTGGGAGCCTCCCCAGTCCCCACACCGGGGTCCCCCACTGTCCTCTCTGCAGCTCTGCCTGGGCTGCAGGTGCAGACACCTCCTTTCTCTCTACGGAGTCAGACTGGCCCTGCCAAGCACCGAGCCCGAGGAGGGAGGGGAGGCACTGCCGACTCTTAAGGTCACCTTGCACCTTGCTTTAAGGAAGGGTGCCCCCCCAAGTTTTCTCAACCCCCGCCCTTGCTCAGAGAACACTGAGAGGGAGCCCCTGAGGCAGAGGGCAGGGGGCCAGGATGGGAACCGAGACAGTGGGCAGCATGCAGCCGCACACACAGTGGGGCGGCGAGGGTGAACCCGGCCACAGCCCCCGAATCACACCCCAAGTGGCAGCTCATGCAGGGCCAACTCAGGACTGCACACACTGAGGGAGATAATGGTGTTCATTAGGACGCCTGGTGCATTAGGAGCCAGGAAACACACAAATAATTCATGTGCCATGATGTCATGGTGCCGTCGCCAGTAACAGATCGCACAACACCTGGACTCACATCACATCAGGCCCCTCCTGGGCCAGCAGGCAGGGTGGCACAGAGACCCCGGGGCAGTTTCTCAGGAGGACCGTCCACTCACTTGGGGGTCTGCAGAGCAGCTGGCCTGGGAGCACAGAGGGTGTCAGGCCCTGGAGGCAGAGCATTGCCCACGGCCACCTAGCAACCAGACTCTGCCCAGCTGGGCTGAGTGCTGGTCTCATCACCAAGTCTTGAAGACCAGGCCTGGGTGCCAGACTCAGAAGGGCAGAGGTTACCCTTCACGCATCCACTGCAAAATCAGAACCGGAACCTCTTCTGGGTCCGCTGTGAGAGCCCACCCCTGGCCCTGGACTGAAGGCCAGCTGTCCCTGGTGAGGGGCAAGCCCCAGCTGGAGTGCCACGGGTGCCACCACACAGGCCATGCTGGGCCGAGACCATCCCCCGCCACTCCCTGGCAGGTCCAGCATCTCCCAGGGCCATGCCTGCAGCCAGGGCTTTATCGATCTGTGTATGAATATTCATGCCGCATTCAGCAGGACTGCATTAATATTCTGAGAAAGCAGAAAGAACACGTCCTCATTTGAGGAACAAGCCTCGATTCGCAGCTGATGGCCAATACCCTTGCCGGGCCCCGAGCCGGGGGCTGCCCCAGCCCTCCGACCCTTGCCACAGCAGCCTCCTGATCCTGCCCTCCACGCCACACTGTGGTGCCGCCCCTCTCCTTCCTGGAGTCCCTCTTCTCCTCTATTTTTCCTACAGGGCTCCCCACAGCTATGGGGACGTCCAGGGTCCTGTCTTGTCTCATGCAGCTGCCAGCAGAGCTGAGCCTGCCTGTCCCCATTTCCTCCCCACCCCTGTGTCCAGGTAGAATCAACCCAACCCGCGGGCAGGCCACAGAAAGCCCTGGGGGAGTCAGGGTATTGGTCGCCCCTGGGCCAGCGAGTGGACACAGTGGAGCCCACCCTCACACCTTCAGCCCCCAACTCTGGTCAGGATGGCAGGTAGCCACAGCTGGCCTGGCCAGAGATGGGCACAGGCATGACTCCAGCCGGCCTGGGCTCCAGGAGACTCTAGCTGCTTAGGGAGCCCGGGCAGCCTCACCTGCCCCGGGTAGGACGGCCACCCGCCCTCGGGCACAGTGCGGGGCACGAGCCTTGAGCCACACTGCCCTGCAAGGCCCCATGTGACACAGCTGCCAGCAGCTGGGCTCACTGCCCAGCCGGTGGGGGAGGGGCATGGCCGAGTGCTGAATCAGCTGCTCCTCTGACCGCTGGCAGGGATGCTGCTGGGGGTGCTGCTCCCCCTTTTGGGAACTGTGGGAGCTGCGCCAGGCTGCTGGGGATTTCTGGAAAGTGGGTCTGCAGTGCTCCCGCTGGTAACGCCGCTTCCTGGAGCGGTGTGGGGCCAGGGTGGGGCGGGGGTCCTCCATGGGTGGGCTGGGCAGAGAGGGACCCTGCTCACAAACAAGATCAAAAGGGAGCGGAGAAGAGCGGGCGCCTGGCGGTGCCGCGGCCATTCCCTGCTGCAAAGCCCTGAGTCAGCACTCACGAAGGCGCGGGGTGGAGGGGCGCTCCCTCCTTCTGCCGGCAGACGGCTCCCAAGGTCGGAGAGCCCGGCACTGCTGCAGACCTACCTGCTGTCCTTCCCGGTGGGCTGTCCAGGCCTCCCCTCCCCCAGCCCTCACCCTTGGCCACCTTCCGCCGTCATCACACTGGAAGGTCACGGCCATGTCTGTCTGAGTGTGCCTGCATCTGGCCGCTCCATACAGGGGCACTGGGTCTGTCTCTGGAGCCACCTGTCCCCTCAGTGCCTGCGAACGGCGGGTGGCCTCTCCACTGCAAACTCATCACCAGCCTTCACCCAACGCGTTCCTAGGTCCTGGGTGCAGGCATGCCCTGCATGGCGCAGTGGAGGGAAGGAGAGTTGGCTCTACTTGGCACCACTCCCTGCCGGGCTCCGGGCTGCATGCTCCTGCCTGGGCTCCCATCCCTCCTGCTCTGCCCTGGGGGGGCCCCCAGCCCCCTCTGACTCCTGCCCGACAACTCCCCCACCTCGGCCCTTCCTGCCCTCCATGAAGCCAGTGAGTGTCCAGCTCAGCTCCCTGCCTCAGCTGCCAGGGCTGCCCAGGCCGTCCCTGGGGTCCTCCTCCCTCCCTTCCCACCATGCACTGGGCAGCTGGCAGCCCCAAACCTACCCTCCCTGCCTTGCTCGCACAGCTTGGCCCTGGAAGTCACCCCTGCCGTCTCCCATGCCTCTTCCTATTTTGTGGGCGGCCTGGCTGCTGGGGTGGGGACAGCTGAGCGAACAGCTGCTGGGTCAGGGTCCACGCTGTCTCCCGAGGCTGCTCCCTGCAGAGTGGCTGCATGGGGACCTCAGTGCTCCTGTCTACTCCTCTCTGTCCCCACACAGGCCTCCAGAAGGCTCCACTCCCTTCTTTCACAGGTCCTTGAGGGCATATCATCATCTACATGGGCACTGGAGTGATGTGCCCTGGCCCCCAGGAAGCAGCCTCACCTAGCTCCCCTCCCAGTGCAGCACTGCCGCTGCTGAGGTCCCTGGGTCACCCCAACCTCCAGCACTGCCCCGCAGCGTCAGTCTCTGGGAAAGGGTCTGGGTCCACCTCCAGGCAGCCCTGGTGCAGCTTCTCCAGTCATGTGGCCCCCAGGGAGAAGTGCCCGTCAGCCAGGGTGAGCTTCCAGTTATGCAGGGGAGTGCGGTAGCCCTGTTGGGAGTGAAGCACAGCTGCTCCCCGGCCCGAGACCCAGGATGGCACCCCTGCCACCCCAAGGCCACATCGTGCCACCCTTGTGAAAGTCCAGCCACAGGTGGTGCCTTGCCTGGGACCCTGGTCACTCTGGGCCTGGTTGGACAAAGCCACTGCTCAGCATCAGCACAGAGGTGGCCAGACACGAAGTGAGCCACAGCCCACTGGGCACCAGGCAGCCTGAAGGCAGAGGGCCTGGGTCTCATCTCCAGCACTGTAAACAACATGAACGACAGAGAGTACTCCAGACCCTCAGAAAGTGAGGCAGGCCCAGCGGAGCTCTGGGAATGTGGGCATCCCCCGGGGCACAGCCACCACCAGCCACACTGGTCTGCACACGAGCTGGGCAAGGACCACCCCAGAGTGCAAGCAGCACGCACCAGCCTTGGCCCCAGCCCCTCCCTGGCCGCCCAGGAGCAGAAGGTGCAGGAGGAAACTTTTCAGCAGAATCATCTAGAGGACTGGGGGTGAAGCCTGCAGCACAGCCTAGCACAGGGCAGCCTGGGCTCCCTGGCACCACACCCACACACCAACAGGAAACAAACAAGCCCAGCAGCAACGGCCAGGCGGCTCTGAGACAGTCAGGGTTTCTCTTCAGTGACTTTCTGGCCACAGGGGCAGAAATGATCACCTGTTTTGTCACTGAGGTCTTTGTCAGCAAATGAGAAGGGGCTCTGCCCTGCACAGGAGCAAAGGGGGCCTTGCTGGAGGGCGCTGGACACACAGGTGCTGCCGCTGGCTCCCAGTGCTCCCTGGTTCTCCTCGCCTCCACGAGTCCCCATCATCCTGACACAAGGGTAGCAAAGCTGACAGTCCTGGTCCTGGTCCCCGCAAGGCCTCCTCCCCTCAGCGGGGCGACTGCCCATGGGACTCCCCCGATGTGGCCATTGGCTGCTTTTAAGAAATACCCCAATTTTGCAGAGAAAAATGGTTTCTGTTGCCTTTTTGGTTTGTGACTGTATTGTCAGACAAATAAAGACTGTGAGCTGTAAATAATCACTTGATCGACATGTTAAAAAAATAGGTTTAATGCAGGAGTTTCATCTCGTAAAGAATTGAACAGGCACTCAGGACACAGGCAGCAGGGTGTGCAGCATGACAAGGTCCTATCCACACCCAAGGTGGCCCAGCCAGATCCCTCCCCACTGGCCCCACACAAGGGGGCTCTGGCAGCGCTGAGTAACCAGTCAACTAACACAAAACAAAGCTGCTTTGAGGAAAGAGCAGGAGTTAGTGCAAAAGATTCTCGGCAGCGAGAAGTGGGTCCTCCCGGGAGTGCCCCACCTGTCCCCTGGGGGAAACTACACAGGCACTCTGGGGCAGAGCCCTCCCGTCAGGAGGCCAAGCTCAAAGCTAGCTGGAAACAGGAGCACTTTTCAGCCAGTAGGCCTTGCTGTCCCACCTGGTTGGCAATTTTCTAAGTTTCTCTTCAGTGGATGAATCTGTCCCGATTCCCTGGCTCTGGTCTGCCTGGCAGGCAGGGTCAAAGGGACATGATCCGTGCCTAGGTATGGGGAAAACTATTCGAGGTAAAGCAAAGGCTGGCCAACTAGTCATTCTCCCACTGGCCTCATCCCCACTCTGGCGCTATGAACCAGAGCCCCTCACCAGTAAGCTGTGCTGGCCGCCACAGCACCATAACCTCATCCTCCTGGGGCTGGAGCAAGGGGTCCCTACCCAGGATGCTGTAGCAGTGGACAGAGGCCAGCAGCCCTCCCAGATGCCTGCTGCATGCGGCACCTGGAAGGCACCTTCAGAATGCCCAGAATTTCCGGGGCAGGCCTGTCTGAACCTGACATCCCTCTAGGCAGCCAGGTCTAACCCTGGATGCTCTCACAGAGACCCCAGAACTGCCCCAGGAGTTAGGAAGAGGCACTCCTTGGAAGCCCGCATTTTCAGCCATTCACAGCACAGGCTCAACTCCTTGAGATCTGCCCCAGGTGAAGGCAACAGAGCTGCTTGCATGCGGTTGGCACCTGGCTACCTCCCCTGCTTGGGCTGGCCCTGCAGCAAACTGCAGCAGCTCTGAGACACAGCCTGGGATTCAGGACCCACACAGCCCCCTTGGGGTGACAGACAAAGGAGGGTGTCTGTGGCTGGGCCAGAACGCACGCGGCAGTGTGGTGTCACTAGTGGAGCCTGACCATCCCTGAGGCTGTGGTTGAGACCAGGGGCGCACAGGAAGGGGGTGTGCCATGAAGAAACCTCTCCAGATCTGTTCCTGTACCCACTCCCTGTCCACCGGTCTCAGAGCACAGGTAGGACAGAGGAGCCACCCCGCAGGACAACTGAACAAGCACGGTGGGCAGGAGGCCCCAGAGCATCAGCGGGGAGCGGTCGGAGGGTGGGATGGACACACGGATGGTGTAGTCTCAGTCCTTTCGGCTTCTGAATGGGAACGTGTGACGCCAGCCTGACTGCCGATGGGGCAGACACCCAGCCCCACGCCAATGGAACTGTGTCTGGACACAGCTGAGCAAGCCTGGCACCGGCCTGCGGCCCCTCACATGTCCACAAAGACCATGAAGCACCAGCCGAGGCCCCCGACCAGCAGCAGAGTCACGTGGATGCCACGGATGAGCAGCTCGTTCATGAGGTGGAAGTCCACGCGCCGGCGGCCCAGCAGCAGGAGCAGCACAGACAGCTTCAGCTGGAAGCGCAGTAGCACACGAAGGCCCAGGTACTGCAGGCAGAAGAGCACCGCCAGCGCGCCCCAGAGTCCCGCAGTGAACAGGCTGCAGCTGAAGTACAGCAGGAAGCGGATGAAACCGTACAGCCAGCGCGTCTTCACGTACACATCGAAGTTGTTGTACTTGGTACGCACCAGGTGGGAGGCACGCACAGGCCCACAGGCGGCATGCAGGCAGGTGGTGTGCGGGCCATGGAAGGAGCGCACCCGCCGAGGGATGGGTATCACCGGCATCGGACCCAGCGGCAGCAGCGGCGCCAGCTCACAGTGGCTGTGCAGCATCCAGGCGACGGTGAGCCTAGGTGTCGTGGGCACCTAGGCCTGGGAGATGACAGCTGGGGCTTGGGGTAGGTGGCAGCCTGCTGGGAGGGGTAAGGAGAGGACCCGGTCAGTCCCAGGGTATCACAAGGCAACCTTCCCCGTGAAATCAGGCAGGGTCAGGAGGCTCCAGAGGATGCTTCCAGGGGACCCACAGAGTGAAAACCCCAAGTACCTACTCTAGCCACGCTGCCACAGGAGGAGGCAGCTGGGACAGGGGGCCCAGCAGCCCGGGCAGGCCCCCTGGGGGTAGTCAAGGCCCAAACCAACTAGGATGAGAGAAGTGCTGGGGCATCAGCAACCTCTCCTTTCAGTTTTGACTATGCCCATTACTGTCCTGGATGCCGCGTTTTATCCAGGGACAATAGTGCTTGATGGGCATCCACAGAGAAGCAGGACTGAGAGGAGTGACAGGTACTTTCGCAGTCACCTGCTGGGTCTGAATTCTGGTGCTGCCATTTCCTAGGCATGACCTTGGGCAGTTACCTGGCCCCCTCCCCGACGGCTCCTGCTCTGCACTCCCGAGTCTGCCTCAATGGGGGACACCCACTGGGGTGCCCTGGCAAGGAACTGGGCTAGGTGTCAGGGACAGTCCGTTTGCCACGGGACGGCAGCCCTCCAGACTCAAGCCACAGAGAAACAGCACGTAGCATCTGTTTTCACCCGGTGAGTGCCATTTCCAGCTGGCCAGTGATGTATGGATGGAAAAAAAAGGGAGTGTTCAGGATTAATAAGATTGAAGGAAAGTTAGTAACAGTATGGGGGAGGGGACGTGGCCAAGCGCTCTGGCCTTCAGGACTTCAGTCCAGTTCCCCCTCCCGACGGAGGTCTGAGCAAAAGGCCGTTCGACAAGGTGGTAGCGTGGGCCGAGCCCGCGGTCCGTGCCACGGAGACACCTAACGCCCTCATCCCGGCGCAACGCGAGCGCCTGGCAGCAGTAGACGCCGGGCAGCTGGGGTCGCCCGGTGGGTGCTGCTCCAGCATGGGGACAGGTACCCA
>NW_022900948.1:48434976-48435634 GCF_012274545.1 Fukomys damarensis
GCACCCGGGTTTGGGCCTGCGGGAGCCCATGTCCCCCAGGTTTCCGAAAGCGGGGCGGCCGCATGCTGCTCAGGGTTCGGAGTGAGCGCGCGCCCCTCAGGCACCCCGGGCTGGGGCCGGTCTGAAGAGTGCTCTCAGGGCCTACTGCCAGAGGCGTTTGGCCCAGAGTGGGAGCCGTAGCGCCGTCCTTCGGCGGCCACCGTAGGAGAGCTTCTCCCCTCCCTCTCTCGCGCTCGCTCTCGCTCGCTCGCTCGCTCCCTCTCTCTCTCTCTCTCTCTCTCTCTCTCTCGCGCGCACACACACATTCTCTCTCTCTCCTCTCTCCCGCTTCACTCACTCACTCCCCTCCTGCGCTCCACCGCGGAGCCTACCCGCGCCTGTCTCAGGCCCGCACGGAGCGTCCCAGAACTCGACGCTGCTGTGGGGACGCGTGCGCGCTCCTCAAGCGTCCGGTGACGTCACTGCCCAAGGACTTCGCCGGCTGTCCGGTTTATTCTATGCCGGCGCAGTACAGGGCACGCGCGACTTGGGCCAGGCCGCTCTTCTGCGCACGCGTCACCGAAAAAAAATTTTTTTCCACTGCTACGGCAGTGCGCATGCGCGTCCATGAGGCGGGCCGGGGGTTTCCTCTGCCTGAGACGGGCTCTGGTTCCCAGGC
>NW_022900948.1:48435859-48446863 GCF_012274545.1 Fukomys damarensis
GGGCAGCAGGGCCGAGGGAGCGACTGCGGAGCGGACGCCGCCTGTGTCCCTCGGGCTTGGCCTGCGGCCCATCGAGGTCTGCATAGAGCCTGCCCGCTTGCTCTCGTCCCAGCCCCCTACCTGGCCCCGCGCCACTGAGCGAATGGAGAAGACCCCCCGGGCGCCGCCCCCCCGTGAGGAGGACAGGACCGGAGGAGGGGCCGGTGCTGTGCCAGACTGTGGGCTTCCCGGCCCGAGGGCACTGGACTGTGGCCAGAGAAGGCCTGCGGGTCGTGTCAGGCAGCCAGGCTGCAGGCAGGTTTTGTGGGGCCTGCCTTAAATAAACCAAAACACTGCAAAGAGAAAATCAGGTACAGATCCTGGAAGGGACCAAGCCAGTGAGGGGCCCTGAGGATTCTGCCGCTTTGGTAGGGCAGACCCACAAATAAGAGATAACTTACTCAGGAAAGAATGGCTGCTATCAAGAAATCAACCAATAACACATGCTGGAGGGGATGTAAAGAAAAACCACTGTTGGTGGGAGTATAGACCGGTGCAACCACTGGGGAAATCCGTATGGAGATTTCTCAAAAAACTAAAACTAGAGGTTCCATTTGACCTAGCTATTCCTCTCTTTTCTTCCCAAAAGAATTAAAAGTGTCATACCACAGCGATATATGAACACCGTGTTTATAGCAGCACAGCTTGTAATAGCTAAATCTTAGAAACAGCCCAAATGCCCGTCAACTGACGAGTGGATAAAGATGTATTCTTATACAATGGAGTCCTACTCTGCCATAAAGAAGGAAGAGCTTCAGACATTTAGAGCTAAATGGGTGGACCTTAAGACCACACTCTTAAGTGAGATAAATTAGATAAACATTTTTAAATACCCCCATTACTTCTCTGGTGTGAGAAGAAATAGGACGGAAATGTGTAACAGATACTGGGAAATGGGAAGCAAATGTTCAAGTGGGAACAAGGGAGGGGGAGGGAGGAAGGGACAAGGGAAGCAAAGTGAAAATAGAAGGAAAAATGGAGACAAAACTTGTACCTAGGGAGGAGTGGGGTGAGGGGGGCTGGGCAAAAGGGGTGGGATGTGTCGTTACCAGTGCAAATCCCCGTGATGAGTGTCGGCGGTGTGTATGCCTAAACCGCACCAATAAATGATTGGCTATTTTAAAAGATGTGTGAGTGCCTCATTGTTTCTCTGATGTGAGAAACCGAGAGTGGAAACAAGAACTAAAATTGGGGAGATTGGGTCAGCAGTGCCCCAAAGTTGTGGGTTTCTTCCTATTCTGGGCAAGGAGGAGAGGTCATCCCCATGTCCAGAATTGAATGAACATTTGAGACTTCGCCTCATGGGAGAGACATCTTTGGAATGGCATTTCCTAAGTCACGGGGCAAGAAGCCACAGACTTGACTAATTGGGGGCTGCATTTCAGAATGGCACCTTCAAAATATTAGTGGTCCCAGTGTCTGGTTACCTACCCAAAGGCCTGCATCTTAGCTTTTTTTAAACATCTACTTAATCTGGCAGTCGACCCTTTTCCCCAACTGAACTCTGACTTTCATGCTCCGAGAAAATATCCCACAGGCCTGGGCCCTCCATGGTCTTTCTTCCTTCTAATCTAGGGAAATTCCTGCAGGGGCTTTCTTATGTAAAACACAGTAAAAATTTATTGTACATAGTTTCTATTGAATATTAAAGAAAACAAAACAGAAAAAAAGAAACAGGAAGTAGGGAGAAGTTCCAATAATTACTCAAATTATAAATTCTGTGGTTCCAAAAACATTTCAGTACAGGATTGGGATTTACCTCAGTGACACTGTGCCTGCCTCACAAGCACAAGGTCCTGAGTTCAATCCCTGGTACCACAAAAAAAAAAAATTCATTGTATGTGCTAACCTGTTTCATTTATACCTCTATTTCCTCTTAGTTCATTGAAAAGAAAGTTTTGTACTATTATCTGTTTCTTTTTTGCAAGAGTGTTTTTTTGTCTATGATTTGTACTATAACATTTTGGCCATTCTTTTAAGATTATGTACACAGTGTACTAACTAATGTTATTTTTAATGAATTTGTTATGAAATTTTGCTTTATTTTTTCATAGGAGACTTTAAAAAACATTTCTTTATTAATATCTACTTGCACTACATTGAAATAAAAATTGTAAAATAAAACTATGGGCGAGGGATTTAGCTCAGTGGTGCCATTGCCTGCCTCACAAGCACAAGGTCCCCAGTTTGATCCCCAGTACCAAAAAACTAAAAATAATGAAAAAAGATGCTACTGTTCAGTTTATTGGGGATCAGAAGTTTTTGCCTTCTTGACCAGCCACTGGTTGTCTGGCACTGGCCTTTTGTTTTGTTTTTGAGACCCTTAGGTAACCTCAGTCTTGGTATACCAGGAAGGACAACTGATTGGCACAGTTATGTCACCTTGGCTAAAGTGATACACCGAGCAATAGTGATAGCATCAAATACAGCCTAGAAAATGACAAATTGCGGTGTCTATTAATTTGCCACCTTTAACTGGATTAACTGGATTAACTGGATTATATAACAAAATATATAACAAAATGTGGTTATATAACAAAATCTAAAATGAACCAGAGAATTGTATGCGATGAATAAGCCCTATATGATGTTGTTTTCCCTCAGGGCTCAGATTTCAGAAGGGCTGGGGGAAAGATAGAAACGGAAAAGATTAGAAGCAAGCAAGACTGGAGGGACGAACAAAGATCAGATGAGCTAAGATCGTACAAACTTTGGGAAACTCATGAATACAGGAAGGAAAGAGGAAGAAACAAAAGCAAGAACACTAGAACAACAACAAAAAGAGAAATGATGTTCAAACAAGAAAAATCAAGAACAAGAACCAGAAAAGAGGAAAAACAGAAGAAGAAAGAAAGAAAGAAAAACAGTCCAGTCCAGGTGTGGCTCCGCAGTCACTGGTAGACACCATGGACCGACAGAGTCTGGAGCTGAACTGATGAATCCCAGCAAGATAGACGCAGCTTACGGAGGGGCTGTGGATAATCCCAGTCTGCCTACACCTTTAGTTCCACTGAAGTTCAGGCTGGAACTGGATTTTTTGAACCTGCAACAGTCTGTGTGTCCTTCCAGCTTGAACTTGGCTCCCTGCTGACTTGAACTCAGCTCCCTGACCTCCTGTTGGTTTGAACTCGGTACCCCCGCGCACTGGGAGCCACTAGATTTAGTCGGTCCATAGGTGTTCTGAGTTCTGAGCTCAGTTGGGCCCTCTTCCAGGTGGCTACCGGCCAGACACCCTCTCCTGGGTGATGTCTGAACGGGCATATCTCACCAGCTGCTGCAGGCCACTGCGTCCACTGCTCTGGTCCACTGGTGCGGTTCCCGGTTGAGGCCTCTGAGGTTGCCAGTAGTCACTGTGTATCTGCAGGTTCGACCTGCTGTTACCACCCTGTGAGTGCAGGCTCTGGGAGAAAGGGCTGCTGGCTGTCTCCTTCCTCTGTGTTAGTCTCTCTCTTTGCTCTCCCCACGGACTTCAGATCCTTCCTGGGTCCTGGGGACCCACTTTCCTTCTTCTCCTCAGTCTGCTGTGCTCCGGCGTCAGGTCACCACATCTTGGAGAAGCCACTCGCCACTCGGCCATCTTCCTGGAAGTCCTCTTTCTTAACTGCAGCAGCCGGAACAAGCCAGACTCGGAGCTGCTCCGGGAAGGCTGTGGCCCCTCCCTCCCGGGGTCGCCCTGCTCCTCCCCACAGGTCCCACGCCGCCCTGTCACCTTCTCTGGTTGGCCCCAGACCGTGTGGCCAGGTGCCTCCCTCACAAGTCGCCCCCGTACCGATGCAGACCCTGCCAGTGAGTGTAGCTGCCACCTGCTCTTCCCCAGGCCCACACTCACAGAGCTGGATAGGACTTGGGGTTTGGGGTCTGGGTGTCAGAATGGGGCCTCACACTGACAGCGGCCTGGCGCCACCTGCTGGGACAGTCCAAGCAGTGCAGAATTGCTGTGATGGGGACCCAGGGCCACCGAGCCAACACCACCTGTGGCCTGGCCGGCCCAGGAGCCACACGCGGGGCTAACTCTGCCCCGGCAGCTTCACCCCATCCCCGGATTGTGACGGCTGGAGGTGGGGCGTGAGGACTGACTTCCACAGTTGAGTTGTTGCTCTTTCTCCCTTCTGGGCTGGGGGTAACAGGCCCTCTGCCACTGAGCCGCACCTTGGGGCTCATGTTCGTTTTTTGAGCTGACTTGTCCTCGGGACCCCGGTGTGACTTCAAGGCCAGTGACAGCCTGATGTCTGTGGCTGTCGCAGAGGGGCCTGTGACGGGATAGTAGGTGGGGCAGGACACAGGGGAGCCTGGGTTCACACCTCTCCCTCGGCCACCTCCGCCTGCCAGCAGAGAGATGAGTTCACTCCCCTCCTCCTGCTCTGGTTGCCATCATGGCTGCTGGAGCCACAGAATGAGCCCTCCGTGACCACACTGTGCTGTTTCCTAGGGCAGTGCCCACCTTGGCCTCCTGGATGCTGCCCCTTGATGCCCAGGACCATGCAGTGGATGAGAAGCTACAGGGCAGCCGTGGGGAAGCTCCTTGGACACTTGCTGGTCAGGGAGTGAAGAAGCCTGGAGGTAAAGAGGGTGCACACATGCTAGGGAGCCCCTGAGACAGGAAGGGGCAGAGAGCCCCATGTGGGAGCCCAGGGACATGCTGCTGTGGTGCCGCTTCCATGCTCCGTGGGCTGGTGGTGCACGCTCTTACCAATGACCACTTCCCTGTGGCCCTTGGAGATGAAATGCCAGCCCACAGGGGTTGCAGTGTGGCCTGCTGTGAGATCCTGGGGTCTCCCATCCCCACAGCACGCCCTCCTGTGTGTCCTAGGCCAGACCCCAGAGGCCACTGCAGACATCACAGGTGGCGTTGTGGAGAGCAGCTGAGAGTGGTGCCCAGACCCAGCCTCAACCTGGCCACTGGCTCCTGTTCTCCTGGCCATGGGCAGGCTCAGCACCTTAGGCCATTGCTCCTGTGCAAGGCAGGGTCGGGACACACGGCCTGGGGGGCTGCGGAACTCACTGTGCCAGTGCCAGAAAAGCCACTGGTGGAGTGGGACCAGCCGCCCAGATGGCCTGCCATGGCCCCCTCCTCAGGATGTCCCTTGTATACTGCCAGTCAACCTGTGTGGCAGAGGGACAGAGTGACCTCTGAGGCTAGGTCATAAAATACCCCGTGGTCGCTGATGCTGCCATTCTTGGGTCTGTCACAGATGTCAAGTACTCCTATGATGGCTGCCATGTTGGGAGGGTGCACAAGGCCCCCGAGGAGGAGTGGAGTCTCCTCCAGCAGCCACAAGGTGAGCCAACTGAGAGTTGGGGTCCCCAGCCCTGTCCAGGTCTTCGCCGGGCCGCGGCCTAGGACAGACACATGCCAGATGCCCAGCATGGCTGCAGCTTGGCTCCTGACCTGTTACGGATGGGATGAATTGTGTCCCCCAAGTTCACGTGTCCAATCTCCAATCCCCAGAACCTCAGAGAGTGGATGTGGAGGCAGAGCCTCTGAATTTTAATGTAAAATGGAGTCACTGGGATGGGCCCAGATCCAGTATGGCTGGATGTTAGGACACCTCGGGCACAGAGGGATAAGCACGTGAGGACACTGGGAGAGGGTGGGAGGCCTGGGCGGAACTACTGCTGCACCCTCCACCTCAGCCTGCACCCTCTGACCTTGGAGGAAGTGAACACACCCCCACCTGTAGCACCTCTGCCAGCTGTGCAAGCAGGTTGATGCCAGTGTGGCTGCCACTGTGGTCGCTACCTTCCGGGGCAATGAGAGGCACGGAGCATATGGTCACGTATGTGGCGGGCAGTCCAGGACCAGTACTGCCCCTGCCCCCTGCAGGGCTCAGCGGGGCACCACCTGGCTCCAGGTCCAGGTCATCACAGTGCAAAGGGGCTGGGTCTGGAGAGGCGCCCTCTGTGCCTTGCCAGCCTGAACACAAGCCAAGGCGGCTCCCAGGAGGAGTCCTCTTGGTGCCAGAGAGGCCAGCAAGCCCCACTGCTCCCTTCCCCTGTCCTCTCCGGCCCTGCTTCCCATCTTCCCTACTCGCTCCCTGTCACTCCCCTAGCTGGTCCTGCCTTTTCCTGTTGCCTCTGAGGCCTCTTCTGCTTCCTGCCTACTTGGAACCTACTTGGTTAGGGGTTAAAGTGCCTGCATTCTTCTGGGGCTGTACAGCGAGCCCCAAGGGCTTTGGTGCCGCCAGCCTCATCCTGGTCTGGCCCGGGGCTGCCGGGCGTTTAGGTTGCCTGGGGTGGACTCAGCCTGCAGGAGAGGTGTGGCTGTCCATTCCAGGCTAGGACAGTGCTCGTAACAGTCACTGGGGTCCATCGGGGCAGCTCCATAGCTCCTTATTCTCCCCCACGAGCAGCAAGTAGCAGCTCGAAGGTTGGGGTCAGTGACTTTGCTGGCCTTCTGGCCAGGGTGCAGGTTGGCAGCAAGCACCTGCCCAGCCTGCTCAAGGCCCCGGGTTCCAACCCCAGCACAACAAAACCAAAAAGACTGAATGCCTAAACAAGGCCAGAGCAAAATAAGCACTCAGGAAATGCCACATCACAGAACAGAGCCATGCCCACTGCCCCCGAGGCAGGCCACAGCGAGGTCACACAACTTGGTGGCAGCCTTGGTCCTTCAGGGGCAGCAGGCACTGGGTGCTGCTGAAACCCGAACCCAGACCGTGAAGGTGCTCAGAGGCAGCAGTCCGAGGCCAGCGCTCACCTGAGTGGCCCCAGCCGCAAGCCTGGGTTGCGTTTCCTTCCGGACCAGTTCCACAATGACCAAACAGTGCGAGTTGACGGGGGATTTGTAGCCTCCACGACTGTCCCCCGGGTGCACGCGATTTCCAATGCTCCAGGGAACCAGAGCGGACGATGTTTTATGGGGCGCTTGGAAGACAAACACACACATTTATATGTCACTTGTTGCAGTATAAATGCTAACTTTCAAAACTTTTAATGAATTGTATACATTCCAGGAGATTTATAGGGTGAATGGACGGCTCAAAATGTTACTTTCAACATACTTGTCACTTTGGCAACAGCACCAAAAAAAACCTGGGAGATACCGCACTCAGAAATAAATCCTCAGCAGACGCATCTTCAGAGAGGGTTATTTTGGTCGTTGATGGTTGATATGCCCCCCAGTGCAGGATTTAAAGTTAAATTATGCAAAATCAAAAACAAACCTTATAATACTTAATCAAACATGCATAAAACTGTCAGGTCCAAATAAATTCTCTCAATTAACTTGCTTCAGATTGTGATTGCATTTGCTAATTTAATCAGCCCAGAGAAATCTGGAGGTACGGCTGATGAATTCTTGGGAACATGCGCCCCACGGGGGCTGGGGCAGGACCCCAAGCCTTTCCTTCTTCTGTTTTGGTTTTTGTTTTTCCTTTTTCGGTGCTGGAGATCAAAACCTGGGCCCAGGCATGCTAGGCAAGCACTGTGGCCATGGGCCGAGCCCCAGGCCATTGGGGAAGCCATTTCGGCCTGGCCGGACAGGCGCCCACCTCCCCTCCATGCTGTCCAGGAGCAGGACCTAACAGAGAAGGCCACCTGGTGTGGCGTCCAGGCCCAGGGCCCCTCCCTCCTGGCCTTTCCAAGGGTCCACCCACTCGCCCCAGGTCCGCCTTCCTACCTGAGCTTCCGAGGGTCTTGGGAGAGACTTCCTGTGACAGACAGGCAGTGGCAGGGCTGGGCACTGAGCCCTGAGCCTGGTCTGGGGGCAGGGGTGCCTCTCAAAGATGGGGCCCAGAGCCACTGCGGTCACCTGGCCACCAGGCTGTGATGCTGAAGCTAGGGCTCGTCCAGCTGCCGTGGAGCCATGTCCCGGGGCCATTGAGGGGCCACCAAGCTCAAGCCCATGGCTGCGACCACGGGAGCAACGTGGCGCAGGTTCTGTCTTTGTAAAGCTCAGCAACTCCAAGTCACCCAAGAAGAAATCTGCTCACTGTGTCCTGGGGTGAGGAGAGAAGAGGCCAAGAGCAGGACAGCGGGAGGCTCCTGCCGAGCTCCTCTTCTCAGAGCTGCGCGGGGCGAGTGGCCCTGCGGCCCGTCTCAGAGTCCCCATCTTGGACCCCACTCAGGCCTCCACGCCGTCCCCAGGCCCCTCTCGCCCCTCCCACATGTTGGCAGAGATCTCTGGAGCTAGAGCAGGCACCGCACCCCCAGCTCCCTGGCTGCCCTGAGCAGACGCTGGGCGAGAGGTGGTGGTGCCCGCCTGGCCCCTGCTGCATTTTATTTGCTTCTCCAGTCCCGTGATTGTGCCCACTTGGGCGCATGTCCCACTGCATCCCGGGCTTGAGCGTCTGTGACCAGCGTGTCCACGTCTGTGGGCGCCCAGTGGACTGGACGATACAGGCCACACCATGTGCAGGCCACAGGTGCCAGGTCAGCTGGCAGGACACAAGAGCAGGTGCCCAAGCTGGGTTATTATGAATAACGCCGTGAGGAACACCCGGTGCACTGACTTCTGGGCCCTGCTGCCCACGGTGCCCAGGCCACCCTGCCCACCAGCCAGCCAGCCTGCTGGCCCGAGGTCCTCCCTGCTGCCACCCACACACCTGCTCTCCCTGGCACAGGTGGAGCTTTCTGCCAGGGAGCAGCCCCTGCCAGCCATCTCCAAAGCACACAGCGACACGGCCTCCTCGAGCAGGGCAGATGCGGTGGCATCCTGTGACACCCACTCAAGCACTGCTGACCACGCTGTGGCTCAGAGGTCTTCGAAAGGGGCACCTGCAGCTGCCTGGGGAGCTGCCCAGCCCAGGCCTTCCTGGGAACCAGGAGGGTGACGCGGGAATGGCACGACATCACATGGAGACCGGGATGGCACAGGCAGCACTTACGCCCACAGCAGAGTGAACCAGAACAGGGTCAAGTGTGGGTGGAGCCCAAGGACGTGGCCAGTAGAAGAAGCCACACACGGGGCAGATCCAGCCAGGTGAGCTGGCACACGCCTGCAATCCCAGCTACTCAGGAGGCTGAGACAGGAGGATCTGAAGTTTGGGGCCCCCGTCTCAACAAACAAACACAAACGCACAGACAAATGCTGTACAGCTCCATTTAGCTGAGGTCCTCAGTCACTGCCCCAGAGGGACAGGCAGTGGGAGGTGAGTGCAGTGTCAGGAGCAGGTGTTGGGTGGGGACCGCGTGTCCACTCAGGAAGGCGAGACTACAGGGGTGGCAAGTGTGACAGCCCCCGCGACCATGCCCTTGGGATGGCTACAGTGGTAAATCTGGGGCCGGGGTACAGTTCAGTGGTGAGCACTTGCCTGGCATGCTGGGTCCGGAGTTCCATCCCGGGCACCTCAAAAAAGGGTAGATTTTTGTTATGTTTACCACAACAAGAAGAAAATGAAGAATCTCAGAGGACAGACAATGAGCCTGGGACAGAGTGGGAGGGTGGTGGTAAACCGAGGCAGGTGGGAGCCACTGGCACCGGGTGCCAGGCCTTCCGACTGTGTCCAGCGTCTCTGGGCAGGCGGGTCTTCAGGCTCACCCCGCCCGGCCACCACCCTGACATGTGTCCCATCAGCTGCCCCTGGAGGTTTCCGAGCAGCCAGGGCCTCAGAGCCCCCTGGGCCACTCAAACAGATGGAGACAGCCCCGCCGAGAACCCCGAGCTGCTCTGGGCCTTCTGTCATGTTGGCCTTGGGCCTGTGCCCGTCTCCTCCCCGCCTGCCCTGGCTCAGTCCCGGTGTTGGAATTAACCCTCGAGGAGGTAAACATCTCCACCAATCACTGTTGCTAAAGAACACTTGGGATTTATTCACATCTGCCCTCAGCCTTGGAGGGGCCAGGTGGGGCTCCTTGGTGGCCCTTGTGAATAACTTCTGTATAAAACAGAGGTGTTCATGGAAACGCAGGCCACGGATCCTGTCTGTGCTCATCCCGAGCACTGAAGGACTGGGTTTGGCTCCGAATGACTTTCCTGCAAGTAATTCAAAGCTTGGCCCTGTGTCCTCGTGTAAAAGCTGCTACCACTGTTTGTTACTATATTTATTTGATTTCTTAAATAAAGATGTCCACCCAAAAATACAGATTTCCACCCTGGAAGATCAACGGCGTCTACAGTGCGAAGTCTCTCTCCCGACTTGGCGGGGATGTGTGGTTTTTTCCTCCCTCCGTCCCCTCTCCCTCTCTCCCTTCTCCAATAGAGCACACACAACACGAAACCGATAAACACACATCTTGCCCGTAGTGGCCATTCCTACCCCTTCCCCAGCCCTGTCCACCACCATCCTTGATGTCCGCAAGGCAGGGAAGCTACCCAGGACCTGGCCCGCTCCATCTTCTGTCCCTCCCCACTGGGTCACAGCTGGGCCCTGTGGGCCCAGCCCCCGCGTGCAGCTGCCCTGCCCTGACCGGGGTAGTCGGGACGAGGGCCCTGTAAGCCCTGATGGAGGCAGTGACACACCTCGCCCCCCTGTCCTCAGTTACCCGAGGGCTGGGTCTGTGCTGGTCCCCTGGGAACTTCTCTGTCCCTCCTGCAACCACTGAGCCGGGGGCTCTTTGGGGCAGGGCCTGGGGCCTGTGCTGGGGAAACCGCACTGCCAGGAATCCCCGAGTGGAGTTCTTGACTGTGGGCCGACCTGATGGTCGCAGGGCTCCTTGCCCAGCGCGGGGGAGAGTTGGGGTGCGGCCTTCCCAGGATTCCGGCCCCCCAGGACCTTCCCGGGACCAGCTCTCCTGCTCCGGGCTGAGCCGGAGCGGCCGGCAGGGGGCGCTCCTGGCCTGGGAAGGCGAGCTGGGAGCGAGCGGCCCGGCCTGCGGGCGTCGGGTCTCTCTCGCCTTGGCCCACGTTTCACCCCGGTGCACCCCGCGCACCCGGGTCACCCCAGCACACTGCTCATGGCTTGCTCCGGGTCACCCGGGCCCTGAGTGTGCCTCAGTTTACTCCCAGCACCACGGGGAGTGGGTCGGGTCCTCTGTGTGCAGCGTGCAGGGCCCGCTTTCGGGGTGACTGGGTGACCCTGGAGTGGGGCA
>NW_022900948.1:48446945-48452069 GCF_012274545.1 Fukomys damarensis
GACCGGCTGTGGGCCGCCTATGTGCGCTGCTGGCCAAGGGCCTGTGGGTTTGAGGGTTTCCCTGCCTCAGCCTGCCTGGTCCCCTTCCCGGCCGGGGGGTTCTCAGGGTTAAGGTTCCTGGAAAGACAGTTTGATGAGTCTGGGGGTTCAGAAGGACGTGATGTCCGACAAAAGGATTTAAGTAATCATAACTCCAAAGTTTACAGCCTTAATAAGGAGAAGGGGCTGTATTTTTAGACCAGTTTTAACTTTGCTCTTGCAGAATCCACACCCGCTCCCCCAGGTCTGAAGTTTCAATGAGGTCCTCTCTCACTGCTGTATGCTGGGTTTTTGTTTTGTTTCCGATACTGGGGATTGAACCCAGAAAGTGCTAAGTGACATACCCAGCCTCCTCCTCCTCCTTCTTTTTTTTTTTTTTTTTTCTGTACCAGGGATCAAACTCAGGACCTTGCACTTTCGAAGTAGGCAGCAGAACCACTGAGCTAAATCCCTAACCCCCAGCCTCTATTTTTTATATTTTTATTTCTCACAGTGCTGGGCATTAAACCTGGACCTTCCCCCTGAGCCCATCCCCTAACCTTTTTGTTTTATTTTAGATGGGCTCTCACTATGTAGTTCCGACTGCCCTGGAACTCACTATGTAGTCCAGGCTGGTTTCAAACTCCCAGCAATCCTCCTGCCTCAGCCTCCTGAGTGCTGGGATAACAGGCATGCACCACCATGCCCAGCTTCCCTAACCTTTTTTTGTGTTTTTATTTTGAGAACTTGGGATCCTCCTGCCTCAGACTCTCTCTCTAGAGTGCTGTAATTACAGGCGTGACCATGCCTGGCTTCTTTTATTTTGAGGCAGGATCTTACTAGGTTTCCCTAGCTGGCTTTGAACATGCCATTCTCCCGCCTCATCCTCCCATGTAAATGAGGTTACAGGTGTGCATCACCACACCTGGGCATTCTGTGGGCTTTGACAAGTGGGCAGTGATGTGTTTCCCCATTTCAACATCATATAGATTAGTTCTGTTGACCTGTTCCGTGCTCACCTGTACATCCCCTGCTTTGCCTCAGTTTCCCTTTTTGAGAGGATCGAGACAGGGTCTCACTGTAGTTCAGGCTGGCCTCCAACTGTGTTGCCCAGGCTGGCCTCAAACTCATGGCGATCTTCCTGCTTCAGCCTCCCCAGTGCTGGGATTACAGGCCTGTGCCACCATGCCTGGCTAGCTTCACTTTTTCAAATTGGATTCTTCTGGGGTCCTAACGAGGCCGGGGATGGGGTTCACACTGTCCCAGTGGGGAGACTTGGGCTCAGAGAGTGGGGGACTCACACTCGCAGGCTGTGCAGCAGGCTGAGGGGGACCACCTTATGGCTTCGCCACACCCCGCATGTGGCCAGGGGCAGCCGCTGTGGCCTCTCGGTGGGTGACGGTGCCCCCAGCCGCATCTCAGCTATGCCAAGCCGTTCTGCATTCTAACCGAAGCTGGGAAAAGCTGAGAGGGAGCCAGGAAGCCCACGGAGGCCTGGCTCTCCGTGGAGCGCCGGGCGCGTCCCTGGGGGATGTGACGGCCCTGCCAGCCTGTCCTGCTGCACCACCCTTGTGAGAGGAGCAGGTGTCCCCACAGGTCACCCACAGTCCTCCTGCAGGACGCAGGGCCAGCCTCCAGGTGGGCTCAGCGCACAGGGTGGGTGTGTGGCAGCGGCAGGGTCCCTGGATGCTGGTTCAGGTTATTTATGAGCTCATCTATTTTCCAGGACAAGCCTTCTTATATGTGGTTGCCATGGTAGCCTTAAACCCAGCATCTTATTAATCCTGCATGTTATAAAATAAATATACATCAGACAATCAAGGTGAAGGTTCCGTTTTTTATTATGCATTTGGCTCTGGCGTCCGGGACACCGGCTCCCTCCTCCTGGAGCACATCCGTCAGGCCTGAGAGGTGGGAGCGGAGGCTCAGTGGGCTGGGCTCACCGACCTGGGCTGGGCTCAGTGGGGGCTGCGGGTGCGGGTGGGGCGGGATGGGGCCAGCTGTCTGCCGGGTGAGGGCGACACCCAGCTGGAGAGGGGCAGGTGCACGGTCCCTCAGGGGCAGGGAGGTCACCCGGCCCCCTGCCTTCTGTGTCCCCCTCGCTCTTCCGAACCTCACACTGCAGGGCAGTGCCGCCCCAGGAAGCCACTTCTGGTTCCCATCTGTGCAGCCTCAAAGTCCCGACCTGACTTCCGTGGCAACCAGGACCCAACCAGGCCCACGCACTGCCCAACTCTGGGCACCCCCCGTGGCTCCTCACTTGCACCTCTGCCACCCGCTCTCCACAGCCTCCCTGGCTGGCACGGGGACTGGGTTCCAAGTCTCCCACCCTGGCACAGCACAGCACCAGCAGCCTCAGCCTCAGCCCGGCCTCTTCTGACCCAACGGTGGAGGGCAGGGTCCCAGGAAGGGCAGCCACCCAGACTCCGGGCAGTGCTGGGAGCTCGTGGTTCCGGGAGGCAGCTGGTGTGTGCGGGACACACCTGCCGGCCGAGAGGCGAGGTCTCCGGGGCCACTTTTCCAGTCCGGACCTGGGCAGCAGGGACACCCGGCGGCCACCACCCAATGCCTTTCACAGCCGGCACCTGAGGCCTGGCCCATCCATCCCGGCAGGCGGCCACCAGCCTGTCTGTGCTCCCAGCCCCCAGGGCCCGATCAGGGCATCGACAGAACTGCGCTTTCGCCATTTAATTAAGCTCGGTTTAATTAAAAGCCTGGAGTTCTTTATTAGACTGGGTAATTGATTTAATTTTCTGTGAGATTCGAGTGCCAAACAGCCCTGTGTCGGGAGCTCCTGAAGCCCACACAAGAGGAGAAGCTGCCCGTGCTCCCTGCGCCCCACATCCTCAGCCATGGCCCCCACCCCAGCCAGAACTCAGCAGGAAAGTGGGGGCAGCTAGAAGCCCCCACAGGCACCCCGAGGGAGATGGTAGACAGGGTTTTCCTGGGGGCTCAGGCAATGGTGACAGGGAAACCAATGTTTGGCTAATTCTCATTTGTTCGTAGACATGGTCTCGATATGTAGCCCAGGCTGACCTTCCACTTGCAGTGACCCTCCTGTCTCAGCCTCCCAAGAGCTGTGATTACAGGTGTGCGCCACCACGCCCAGCAGTAGCTTTTCTCTAAAAGTGTGACCCTGTCCAGCTGCCTTGGGAACAAGTGGCCGTGTGCCTGAGGGCAGGGCCTGCCTGGGGGTGCTTTCCAGGTGCTCCCGCCAGGGTCCCCAGAGTCAGCAACGGGTCACTCGATGGCCTAGGAGGCAATAGGACCACTGGACCCCGCATCTCTGAGAAGGAGCCCTGCAGCAGGACTGTTGCCTCCGTCCAGGCTGCCTGCAGAGTCCCGACACGGGAGGGCTGTGTGGGTGGAGCCTGGTTGAAAGCCGGCAGGCTGCTCTCCTTCCTCTGCAGCAGCTGTGCCTGGAGCCCCAGGGCCAAGGGCCGGGTCCTCTCCAAGGCAGATCTGGAGCTGTGTGAGGAAGCAGAGGCTCGGCTGCCGGAGGGCCTGGTGATTCGCAGGTGCAGAACCCAGTCGTGACAACTGGGCTACCCAAGGCCCCACATGGGACTCACGGGGCCAGGGAGGAGAGATCCACATCCATCCGTGGAAGGATGGACACCGCACCTCGCCCTGGATGACACTGATTCGCACCGGGACGTGGACAGAACTGGGGGACACCTGCTCGGCGACGGGAACCAGGCAGGACGTCCCCGTGCTGCCTGCCCACTGCCGCTGAGGGGGGTCCAGAGGGCAGAGGGTCCGTGACCCAGCCTGGTCCTGGGCAGGGGAGAATCCAGCCTGTTTGCCCAGCCCCCTGGCTGGCAGTCCCCTGCCCCCTGCGTCCCGTCCACATTGCGGTCTCTGACCAGGCACCTGGCAGGCGACCCTCTCTGGACGCTCACACAGGCCCAGGGCCAACTGGCCAGAAATGGACCCTGCGGTCTTCACCCTCACACTCGGGGGATCCAGCACTTTCACGGCACGGGGCCGTCACACTCCGTCCCCGGCCTCAGCTCTGTCTCCACTGCACCTGACAGGGGCCCCAAAAGGGCACCCACAGCCCTGTCTTTCTGGGACAGCTGAAGGCTCCCCCACCTCGCAGCAGGGCCCTCTCTCCTTCTCCACTTCCTCCCCCTACTCCCTTTTTCTGTCTTTGGGTTGAATCCGGGGCATCTTCATACTGAGCTAATCCCCAGCCTTTCTTCGTCTTGTTTTCTTTTAATATTTTACTTTTGAGGCAGAGTAATGTTAAATTTGCCCAGGCTGGCTTGAACTGGCGATCCTCCTGCCTCAGCGTCCCAGGTTGCTGGGATTGCAGGTGTATGCCCCTGAGTCCTACTGGGGATTCTTTTCAAGGTAAGAGAACGCCTCACAGTGAGTGTGGCCGCACACGCCTGTGAATGCACTAAAGGAACATGTGGCGTGCCCTAACTGGGCTGATTGTGAGGGACGTGAATTACATTCCTCTTATTTCCAGGGCTGAGTGTTACACGTGCTGGGCCAGCTCTGGGCCACTGAGCCACACCCAGCCCGTGATTTACATCTTAATCAAACTGTTATACACAAAAATAGCAGCTTGCTGGGTGCCGTAGTGAATGCCTATAATCCTAGCTACTCGGGAAACTGAGGCAGGAGGATTAGAAGTTTGAGGCCAGCCTGGGGAATTTAGTGAGACCTTGAATCAAAAATTTTAAAATTTTGGCCAGGTGTGGTGGCGCACATGGGAGGCTGAGGCAGGAGGATTGCCATGAGTTCAAGGCCAGCCTCGGCTACAAAGTGAGCTCAAGCCAGCCTAAACTACAGAGCAAGACCGTGTCTCAAAAATAAATAGCCGGGCGTCGTTGCACAGGCCTGTAATCCCAGCATTTGGGAGGCTGAGGCAGGAGGATCACTGTGAGTTCGAGACCAGCCTGGGCTACAGTGAGTTCCAGGTCAGGCTCACTACATAAGTGAGACCCTGTCTCAAAAAACAATAAAAATAAATAAATATAAATAATTTTAATTTTTTGGAAAAGATGGGGTTGTAACTCAGTGCTTGCCTAGCATGAACCAGGCCTGAGTTCAATTCTCAGTACCACAAGAAAAGAAAGAAGCTCTGTGGGCCCC
>NW_022900948.1:48452302-48461054 GCF_012274545.1 Fukomys damarensis
CCCCGTCCTTGAGGGCTGAGTGAAGCTCGCCCAGGGCCCGGCCCGGCCCTGCTGGCTGAGACCCCTGGAGTCGCAGTGCTGGCCGTCTTCCTCCCCAGCACAGCCCCTCGTGCCCAGTGTCTCTGTGCGCACCCCAGATCTCATGAGCTCACGGTCAGGGGCACTTGGGAGGTGCCGGGAGGACAGTGCCAGGTGGGCAGCACAGCCGCAGCCAGCAGGGCTCCTCCTGCTCCACGCTGGGCCTCAGCCTCCACAGCAGCCCTGGGCTCACGCGGTGGCGATGTCCCCAGGGACTTCAGGAGCCAAGGACCCGCAGGACACGGGCTCAGCTGGGAACCCCCACG
Organism: Fukomys damarensis; assembly: GCF_012274545.1. NCBI lineage: Eukaryota > Metazoa > Chordata > Mammalia > Rodentia > Bathyergidae > Fukomys > Fukomys damarensis. The sequence continues at coordinate 48,452,647 of NW_022900948.1, forward strand.
GCCCTGCCTCTCGGCTCCGCCATGGCCAGCGCAGACCTCCAGATGCCCACCCGTCCTTGCCCCTAGTGAGCCCCTTGCCCGCCTGCTTTTCATTCTAATGGGCCTGGCTGTGCTGGGCCGGCCCTGTGCTTATCGATTTTCTCTATTTTTACTGGTTTAAATTAATGACTAGAAACCTCAAACAAATAAAATTTCCTTTAAAAACTCTGGGAGATCAATGCGTGGGAGCTGGAATCACTATTCTATGGGCCAGAGGGACAGTCCCTGGGGCCTCTGGCTGTGCTGCTCATGGCCAGAGACCCCAAGGGGCTTGGGGGGTTCTTGGGTGGGGCCGAGCATGCCTGGGCTGCTGAGACCTTTAAAAGGGGCTGGAAAAGTGGAGGGTGCATTGTCAGTCTGCCTGCATGTGTCCCCGGAGGCTCTGAGGTGGAGATGGCCGGCCGGCTGGCAAAGGTCTGGTCCGGAGGCTGCTGCCCAAGCTGGGCTGGCCTGGGGACTGCAGAGAGCAGTAGGTGCAGGACCCCACTCCTGGCAGCCGGGCCCGTGCGTGGACACAGACGCCAAAGCCCTGGATACTCCGAGTGTGGCCCTGGATGACCGCATGGTCACGGCCCTGCATCCCCTGGGGGCCACTTTGGGGCCCAGCTGCCTTTTTGATCCCCAAGTTTCCCCAGGGCTCTTAGCAAGGCTAGGACGCCAGTCTGTCTTGTAAAAGCGGAAACTGAAGCAGAGCCCTGCACACCAAGTCTTGACTGCCCTCTTCCCGGAGGACCTGAACCCATCCAATACCCTCCAGAGCTCACTGGGGCTGAGACCCCATGGACGGCGCAGAGGGTAGGGAGGACAGGGCAGCTGGTGGGGAGGAGCAGTTGGCCTTCCCTTCACGTCCAGGCCTCCCATGCAGGGCCTGCCAGAGCCCCTATGCGCTATGCACTGAGCCAGGCCCTTGGGCCCCCATCTGAGGCTGGGAAGGGCCAGCTGGGCTCCAGAGCTAAACCACAGTAGCCAGGGCCACGGGGAGGGTTCTGCTGATCACAGTCCCTGGCGAGGATTTTATTTTACTTTTTAATTTATTCTTTATTTTAGTACCAGAGATTGAATTTGGGTCCTTGCACTTTCGATGCAGGCACTGAGCTACATCCCCGGCCCCCCTGGGGGGAGTTTTAAAGTGGCCTTGGGGAGCTGGTGGGACCAGCTGCAGGGCTGTCAGGGCTGGACCAGGCCCTGTGGGAATCTTCAGGGCTGCAGAGGCAGTGGGGCCGGAGACAGCCCTCCCAGGACCCCCAGGGCTGTGGGTGGGCCGAGCCCCTGGTTTTTCCCCTCCTTCCCAGCCCATCCTCTGGAAGGCCTGAAGCCCAGACCAAGTGGCACTTTCCCTTTGGGACGGACCCCTTTGTGGGAGCTCTGGCCCCCCTTCTGCACAAGGACAGCGATCGGCGGGAGGCCTGGACTCTGAGTGGCTTCCTGTTTGCCCCGAGCTGGGGATTGGAAACACCCTGAGCTGGGCCCAAGAATTCCTCTGGTAGCCAAGAAAGCCCACCCCAAGCCTCAGGGGTCACACTGCCCACAGTCCCCAGACCCTCGAAAGAGCTGCAGCTCTACAGTCAGGGTGACCTGACGTCCCCCAGGTGGAGTGGCGAAAGCACCCGAGTCACCTTCGCAAAGAGGACCTCATGTGTGTTTGTGCCTGTGTGTGTGCGCGCTGGTGTGCTGCGCAGCTGTGCTCGTGTCTGCACGCCGGAGTGTGATGTGCACACGTGTGCAGCCTGCGGTGTGCAAACCACACGTGCACTGCAGGGTGTGTATGCATGTGTGCGGCCTGGAGAAGAGCCCAGACCTGCAGCGGGGGCTCTGGAACGCCTCCACCCCACACTCCTCCTGCGCCTGCCCGGGTCACTGGTGGCCACCAGGCGGTGACAACCTCTCCACCTACCAGCTGTCCCCGCCCATTGTTGGTGTAGCCATCAATTATGTAACGCACAGATCCCTCTTTTCTGAAAAGGGCAGAGCCCGGGAGCACAGGAGCGGTCGGGTTACCTGCTCTGCAGGTGCCAGTGCAGGCAGGAACAGAGCAACTCCGGTCCTCAGGCCGGCCAGGGCGGGTCCCGAGGCAGAGGCCTCCTGTGTCTTCCCAGCCCACGTGCCTGGAGGACTGGGCAACGCGAAGAGAGATCGTCCTGCCTCATGCTCCCCCTCTGATCAGTGGCCAAGGCTCCCGGGGACCTCTTGGGATCTTGTGGCCATCGAGCTGTGGGCCTGGCCAGCGGCAGGGCTTGGGGTCAGCCTGGCCCCTCCTTGGGGACAGCATGCAGAGCCTCCTGGGGACCCTGTGCCAGGCTGGGGAAGAAAAGTTCAACTGTCCCGGCTCTGGGGGAGCCCAGGCTCAGGATGGGTGTGGAGGCTGCTGGGGTGCTGCAGTGCCAGCTTCAGCCTAAGCCCTGGGCCTCACTGTACAGCGGGGGGTGGAAGAATGGCTGCTCTTGGTGTCCAGGTGCTGCTGGGCCAGAGAGGGCAAGTGGCATCCAGAGCAGGGCCTCGGCCGAGCGCCACCATGGGGCCACTCGCTGCCCGGCCTGTGCCCAGCCCGGTGGCAGGTGCTGCCCTGGCTCCTTTCGCTGATGAAGAAACTGAAGCCCAGGGACATGTCAGGGACCAAGCATGACCGAGCCCACCAGGGCCACCCGAAGCTGTGGGGTCGGGTGGTGGCTGTCAGCGCCAGCAGAGACCACCCACACTGCGCCTGCCTTCGCTGACAGCACAGTGAGGAGGCCCGAAGACAGGACACGTCCTGCGGGTGAGGTTCTGGTGTCAGCACACCCGACCGTTCGTTAGGCCTCTGAGGGGCCTGAATTATGCAGGAGGCCGGGCCACCAGGTGGCAGATGGCGGTGTGCTGTAACTGGAGCCAGGCAGGCGGGTACGGCCCCTCCTCCTGCCTCTCCCAGGGGCCCTGGACACACAGGGAGCTGCTCCCGGCCTGGGATTCCACTGCAAGGGACAAAGAGCTGCATAATCGGGGTCCCAGGAACAGCCCTGTGTTGCTCCTTCACTCTTTGAGTCCCAGATGGCTGCTCTGACCCTCGTCCTCCCCATATCCTCTGTCTATGCTGGTGCCGGGAGGGCAGGGACCCGGCCCAGCTGGGAAGGGTTATGGGACTCCAGGGTGTTGAGGGAAGAGAAGGAGCTCCCAGCTGCCCAGCCCTAGGGCACCTGGCCACTCCTGGCCCTGTGGGGCCAAGCTGTGTGCCCCTCTGCCAGGCAGGGTGTGGTGTGTCCCCGGGGGCTCAGGAGCGGCTGCCCCAGGGCACAGTGGCCTCTGCTGGATGGGGTGGTGAGCGCCCAGGCCTCACCAGATCTCTGGGGGCAGTGGCAGGCCTGGGGCTGCCAAAGAGGGTAGAGACGGGAAGTCCCCTGGGTCCTGGCACCGACACCGCAGTTGGCCTTGCTGGGCTCAAATTTCCTGAAATGACAGCCTGCACCCGTCCCGTGCTCCTCCCTGGGCACGGGTCACAGGATGTGGCTTCAGGCTCCTGCCACCCCCCACCCAGGACCCTCCTGCTCCAGCCTCCCTGCAGTACCTCCTCCCATCCTGGAAGCACCCGGCTGAAACTCAGGACGTCAGGCCCACCCGGCAGCACCTGTGCCCCCTCTGCAGGGCAGGCCCTGCGTGTGTCAATCCAAACAATGATTTATTTCAGAATTAAGTGTATTACACCAGGAACTTGCCAGTTCCGATCCCCGGTGCATGTGGGAGACCTGGCTAATTCAATACATTATGCAGAGGAGCCCTGATTGTTTGGAATGAATCAGTTTAATTACGGTGAGATTCCGGTGTCATAATTAACATTCTGGCCTTAAATCAAGGGCAGGGGAGGAGCTCCCTGACACTCCCCCACCTCGGACCCTCCCCAGGAACAGCTCTGCATCCATGGCCTGCAGAATGGGCTCTGATATCCTGCCTTGCGGTGTGACCTTGGCATGTGCCACCCCCCTGAGAGGGGCCGGGGAGAGCCAGGGTCCAAGGCGTTTGGAGCTTTGCAGGTGGAGCATGGTGGGTCTAGGAGGTGCCAGGGCCTTACTTCATGTCCAGCTGCTCTGGGCAAAGCCCTGGGTCCTGTGCCAGGAAGGAGAGCAGCAACCAAGGAAGGCGGGAGCAGAGGACACTGTCCAGGTGGAGGCCGCCTTGGCACTGCCCTGGACATTGGGGATGAGGTGGGCTCTGGAGCCGGGCTGTGTGTAGGGGGCAGGATAGGGCTGAGACTGAGTCCCAGTCCCTGCTGTGACTGTTGTCCCTCTAGCTCGTGCCCCAGCACCATCTGCTGCCCGCCATGGGCCCGGTCCTGTAACCTGTCGACTGGGGTCCCTGGGGCCGGTCTGGGACTGGAGGCCAGAGTGGGGACAGTGCCCCAGGGCTGGAAAGGCTGGCTGAATCCTTGGGGCCCACATGCCCTCCAGCCGCCCTTGTTGCTGTGTGTCCCCATCTGTGACGTCTGCCCCAGGCAAGGCTTCCACTCCTTGAACCTCTTGGCTTGGCCACGACTCGTGTCCCTGGGTGGGGCTGGCACCGGGGTGGCTCAGGCATGAGGACTCCAGCCTCGGCCCTAGCCCTGGGCTGTTCTTGCGGCTCCTGCAGACCCTCCCACTCCCTGAGCCACCCAAGCCAGCTCCGGGACTGAGCACCTCGGGGTCCCCTCTAGGGGTCACCAGGGTCTGGCCGGGGAGGACAGGAGCAGAGCACTGGAGTCCCTGATGAATGATGAAATAAGCATATAAATGATGAATGCCCTGGACAGCGGGGTTCAGGGGCTCGTGTAGGCCCCACCCTGAAAGAGAGAAGGGGCCACTAGCAAAGCCCCAGCAGGGTCCACCAAGGGGCAGGTGAGCAGGGGCTGGAGTCCAGGGAAGGATAGGGCTGAACCTTCCAAGGCAAGGACCCAGCAGGGGTTCAGACCAGACCAGCGCCTGCTCCCCCTGCGGCCCTGGAAATTCTCAAGGTCAGGGTGTCCCTGCAGGAGGCATCCAAACCCGAGGCTCGGCCACGGGGAGCGTGGGCAGCACAGTAACCACCACCTCCCTTTTCACGTCAGGCTCAGTGGCCACGCCAGGATCAATCCCTCTGGCCGTGTAACGAGGTGTCTCCATTTGCATGCTGAAGAGGATGTGGTCAGGAGGCCATGAGACTGACGCTGCTGTCAGCGCAGAGGGAATTGGGCTCCTAGGCACAGCTCTGTGGTGTGGACACAACGGTGCGGCCGCATCGCAGCGCAGACCACACCATGGCAGCCTCATCACGGCCTGGCAAAGGCACTTCCCACGGTCACCTCCTCCCCAGCCCACGGGCGCTGGGCCCAGCTTGGGTTCTGACCATCCTCGTGGCTGCAGTGTCCCATGGTGGTGGCACGGGATGGCGCGGTGCCCACACTGCCCAGAGAGCCTGGCGTATGAGCTCCCCCACCTCCCCCCGCCTCAGATGCCCCCACCACGAGCTTCCACAGGACTGCCTGGCCCATCCTACCGGGCAAGACCGTACACAGGGCCGCCGCAGGCTCAGGCAGGCAGGGCCACCCTGGCCTCAAAATTGGGGTTTCTCATGCAGGGCTCAAATGCAGGAAGTCCCAAGGGAGGGCCGGGCAGGGGCATGGCGTCCAGGGCCCCAGGGACAGGCTGACAGGCTGGGCCGTGGAATGAAGGGGGCGGGGCAGGGAATGACGGTGTCCCCTGGCCACAGCGGGCTGGCGGAGGAGCAGGAGACACCAAGGAGCCACCATGAACCTTACTCTGCCTCCCCCCACTCTTCATGGAGGGGGACAGTCTGCCTCTGTCTCCTCCTGACTGCTGAAGACCCACTTCTGAGTCTGGCAGCCTGGGGGCTCCAGGACCCAGGGACAGGGCCACTGTGCCCTCTTGGCTATGTCCGAAGCTCAGATCCCCAGGCCTCCAGTCCATGTTGTGTGTCCCCAGCCCCTGTGTGACACCAGCTGTGCTCCAGAGCTAATTGAAGAAGCGGGAGTCAGGGAGCTCCCCAAGGAGCAGGGCCCTCCCCTGTCCCCAGGGCCACGGCCACCGTGTGGCTTGGTCTGGGGGACCCGGGGTGCCCTCTGGGCCCTGCACAGGTGAGTAGTGGCCGGGCCAGGACTGGGCAGTGGCAGCTCAGGCCAGGGCTGTCAGGGTGAGGCGAGGAGGTGCCAGTACTGCCTACATGGCCACTCGGCTCTGGGTGGCACCAGCATCCCACTTCCTGGTGCCCTCCATGCACCAAGGCTCCAGGAGGCAGGGTTGTGTCAGAGCCAAGGGTGCCAAGGCCACCCCCGTCCCTGAGCCTCAGCACCGCAGGGCCCCGGGGAGCCAGGGGCCTCTTCCCACAATGGCAGAGAAGCCAGATTAAAAGCACCAGAGGGACCTCTGCAAGTTGAGGTCAATAAATCTCAGGGCCGCCAGTCCCACCCACCCTGCACGGCAATCTGTCCAGCGGCCTCGCCCGGCCCCGCTGCTCCCCGTTACCTGGGGGTGGGGAGCCACAAATCACAGTGACATAGCAATCACCAGGCCTGGGATTTTACACACACGATGCTTGAAGGATGGGTGGAGAGGTGCCACGGAATAAATCTCCCACAAACTTTCCCGCGCCCACCTCCAGGCCGGGGGCTCCCTCTGTCCCCGCTGGATGCCTTGGATGGAGAGAAAGAGAGAGAGAGGGAGAGAGAGGGAGGGAGGGAGAGGCCCTCTGTCCTGGGAAGGGACGTGCGGCCCAGCCACCGTGTGTCAGCCCCTTGCGGCAGGCCTGGGCCACCTCATTGCCACGGAAGAAAGAAAGCTTTGTAAAATAATTCATCGGAAACCTAAAACACTCAGACACCAAGAAATTGCAAATGGGGAAATATGATGGATTGTGGGCTGAAAGAAGGCGACTTCTACAGGCGAAATTGATCCCCTGGAAAATGTTTTTGTCTGCTATGAAAAATGGGTAATATCTCACCAGGGCTCGAAGCTATAATCCCGAAAATAATTTGCTTTTGATTTCCTCTTAGCCTCTCTGCTCTGCTCGCTCTCCCTGAGCCAGCGTGGGGGTGGGGCCTGCGCACAGGGCGGAGGGGACACCCCGACACCCCGATACCTGCCTGAGAAACTGGAGTCTCCGCGCAGGAGCACGAGGGTGGTGTGGGCCCAAGCTGTCACCCAGGGTTTCCTGCTCAGGGCCTCACCGAAGCCTCAGTCCTCACCAGCCTGCAGACACGGCAGCCCCAGCTGGGACCCCGGGAGACGGGGAGACCCCCTCGGAGCGCCTGAGGGTCACCCCACCCACCGAGGTTCCTAAAGTATCCAGCAGTGCCATGGAAACTGCCCTGGTCCCCCGACAGGTGGCATGGTGGGGTGGACCATGAAGAGCAAGGCTCTCCTTCCAGTTTATCGATCGACTTAACGTTTCCTCAGACCCTTTTGCAGATCTGCCTGGTACCCAGCACTGCGAAGACCCCACTCCACACTCAGGTTTTGATTGGCCACGGGGCGCGTGTTGGGGTCCGGTGGCCTCCCCCATCTTTCTGGGATTCAGACCCCGGCCCTCCCTCCTCTCTGTCAGCTGCCCACGGCTCTGAGGCCCGAGGAGGCTGTGGCCTCGTCTCCCGGGGAGGTTGGTGCTCAGCGTGCCTTCTCTCCGGACTCCAGGGCTGGAGCACGGGAGCAGGATGCCCGAGGGCCACAGTGAGCCTGGAGCTCTGAGCAGGAAGATCGGGGTCATTCCCGACTCCCTGGGGCTCTGTGCCCAGGCCGGGTGGCACAGGGTGAGGGGCTGTAGGTTCCCTGAGCAGCCCACCCCACCCCTGCTCCCCCACACAGGGCCGAGGCCGCAGTGCTGCCATTCAGGAAGCCCATAAAGGTGCCAGTTGCCAGGCACCCTGCGGGGCAGTCTGCCGGGCATCTACACCACCTTAGAAGACCTGGTGAGCAACCCTGTCCAGAGTCAGCAGGGGACCCCAGAGCCAGGCACAGAGGGGCCAGGTTGAGGCAGGGCGGTGCCAGGCCATGCGGTGGCAGAGGCGGGGCCCAGGTGACGCTGCAGCGCCCAGTTGGCCCTTGCCTGGGGTCTCCCAGCCGGGCTCATGCAGACGGCAGGAGCCCGGAGCCACCCAGGCTCGGCCTGAGGACAGGCGGCTGGCGGCAGCCCTGTGATTGTATTAGACACAGCGTGATCGACCCAGCGCCCGCGTGGCCCCAGAGCCTCATTTCAATAAATAGCGGCTGGGAGGAATTAGCAGGGGACTCGTCCACCAGCCCGTCCTCCTCCCCGTGGTGTCCTCTGTGGTGTCAGGGAGGGAAGATTTATGGGGATTCCAGTGCGACTCTAATTTGCTCCTGAGATATGGGTGGTGTGCGGAGGGTGGGCGGGCAGCACTGGCCAGGCTGGCGCCC
>NW_022900948.1:48461454-48463542 GCF_012274545.1 Fukomys damarensis
AAAAAAGTTTTATCAAGCCGGGTGTGGCAGTAATTGATTGTAATCCCAGCACTTTGGAGGCTGAGGCAGGAGGATTGTTTTAAATATATAGCCAGTCTGGGCTATATAGACCTTGTTTTAGGAAAAGAAAGAAAGAAAGAAAGAAAAACAACCTGTACCAAGCAAGGTGCAGTTCTCATACAAGTCACCTGTTTGTTTATTTATTTAAAGGAAATGGCATTTCACTGCTGCCCAGACTGCCTGACCTCCTGGGTGTAAGCGACCCTCCTGCCTCAGCCTCCCCTGTGCTGGGATTACAGGAGTGTTCCTGGCCGATTTGCTTTTTGCTTGAAGGTCTGCTGGTAATTACTTCAGCTTTCACAGGCCTGAAGAATTTTTATGTCACCTTCATAATTGGAAGCTATTTTGCCCCTTGTAAGATGTGACAGCAATGGCTTTTCTTTGGCTTGGTTTCTATTTCAGCAGTGGAAGGCTGTGGCCCAGCTGCCCTGACCCCAGGCTCTGGGGGAAGTTTGCTTTCTTAGTCTCTCTGCTCATCCCCAGCCTCTTTCCTCTGGTTGTTTTTATTTACTTTTATCCATTTTTATTTTTTGCTGTTCTGGGAATTGAATCCAGGGCCTGGTGTGTGCGAGGCAGGTGCTGGACCGTTGAGCCACATCCTTAGCACTCTGTGACTGCTTTAGAATGTTCCTTTTACCACTGGTTTTAAAATATTTAATTTCCTGTGGGAGGCTGAGGCAGGAGGATCACAAGTTAGAGCCCAGCCTGGGCAACCGCGTGACTGCAAAGCTCTGTCTCAAAATAAAAAAAGGAATGGGGATGAGCTCAATGCAGAGGCCTTGGGTTCTGTCTTCAGTCCCAAATAAATAAGTGATTAAGTAAATAAAAGATATTTGATTCAAATGCGGCCTGGTGACCTTTTCTTTTATTCCTTCTTCTTTCTTTCACTCTTTCTTTTTTTCCTCATTGAGTTTATTGGTACATTGTGGGGCTTTCATTCTTTCTTTTTGATTTTTGCTTTTTGAGACAGGCTCTGTCTGTGTAGTCCAGGCTGGCCTTGAACTCACAATATACCACAGCCATTTGAAGCACTCTTCCTGCCTCAGCCTCCTGAGTGCTAGGATCACAGGCTCTTCACACTTCTTGTGCCTAGGGGCTGTTGGGATCACGGGCGGTGGAGGCCTTCGTCCTTGAGTGCTCTCTCTCTCTCCACCCGCCTCTCCTTCAGGAACCCCATCCTGGGGTGGGGTTTGCGGCGCCCCCTGCCCAGCAGTTTCTGTCTGGGCTTCAGCTCCCTTATCTTTTCTTCTGCTCTTGATTCCCCGCAGTGTGGTTTTTGGCTCTGCAGATCTGGCCAGCAGTTCCTCCCTGCCGAGCCCCCCTGGCTGGAGCAGAGCCGGCAGGGCTCTGTCCTCACCGTGCTCTCTGCGTTTCCCGCTCTCCCCGTGCTGGCCATGTCTGCATGCAGACCTTGGTTTCTGTCTCCTGTGGCTGCTGGAGATTTTTTAATTCATGTAAATGCTCTTGAGTTGAACTGCTGCCCCCCATGGCGCCACCTCCTGTCCTCAGTGTGGCTGTGGGGGTGTCGGGGCTGGCCATGAACTGACCCCAAAGGGAGACTGGACGGCCAGGGTCCTGGGCCCCTGAGCTCTGCCACCCGCACGCCCTGCAAGGCGAGCCCAGGTCCAGCTGGACTGTGCCTGTGTGGCCAGCGAGGAGCGGGCACTGCCAGCCCCTGGTGCTCTCAATTCAGAGCCGAGAGGGGCTGGCGGCTCCCACATCCCCAAGACCGCAGCGGGGACAACAGGGCTGGTGTCCAAAGGGGCTACAGGGGTCCCCACCCCAGCGGGTTGTGTGGCCTGAGGGCCAGCGCCGACCCACAAGGACGGAGTTTCATTTCCTGCAGACACACACACACGGACCAGGACATTTCTGGAGCCCTGGAATCCCGGGGTGCAGGGCATCCTGGGGGTCTCTGTGGGGAGTGTCCCCAGCTGCTTCCTGCAGAGACCCCGGGGGACCTCGGGATTCCACCCCACCCCACGAGGCCTGGCCCAGGGTGGCAGGAGGGGCGGGAGTCGTCTTTGG
>NW_022900948.1:48463561-48465160 GCF_012274545.1 Fukomys damarensis
GGTGGGAGGTCAGACTGAGGAGCCTGCAGGCCTCAGACCTGGGGGAGGCCTCGCCCTCCTGTCTGGCCGCTGGGATGATGGATCTGGGTCGGCCCTGATGGGCTGGCGGGGGCTGCACTTGGCCCCAATTGCTCCCTGGGGACCGGGTCAGAGGCGCCCTCGCAAGGCCCAGCAGCTGTGATGGATGAGTAGATTGATTTTCACTTAATCGACGATTTGGTGAACCTGTTTGCAGGGTCCAGGTTGGACTGCAGGCAGTGCAGGGCGCAGTGGGCGCCACCAGGGAGGTGGCAGGGGCTACGGCAAGGGGCACAGCTGTGCCGCAGGGCTCAGGTTGCAGGCGGCTGTGGACCCCCAGAGCCCTTCTTTGGGGTCATAGCAGCTCTGAGGCTGCGCGGCTGAGCCACCCTATTTGAGCTGGCTTCTGTCCCCACCCGCTGCCTACTCCTCCTCACTGGTGGCTGGGTCACAGGGTCCACCAGGTCCCTCCCTCTGCTCCCCACCCAGCAACCGCCTCTCCCATCCTGGCTCAGGCTACCTCTTCCCAGCCTCAGGACCTTTGCACCTGCCATATCTTTCAGTGGAAATGTCCCTCCCCTGACCTGCACACAGGTGGCTCTACTAGGTCACCAAAGCCTCAATTTAAGTGTCCCCACAGGCCAACCGTGGCACAAAGCTGGAGTCCCAGCTACTCGGGAGTTGAGCCCAGGAGTTTGAGGCCAGGCTGGGCAACACAAGACCTGTCTCTTCAAATAAATTAAACCAGATGTGATCATTATGGATGTCTGTAATTCCAGCCCTCTGGGAGGCTGAGGCAGGAGGATCTCAGATTTTAGCCCAGCTTGGGCAATTTAGAAAGACTGTTGCTCAAAAAAAGTTATTCTGGGGGTGAGCTGGGGATGTAGCTCAGTGTGATGCCTCTGGGTTCAAGTCCCAGTACCATCAAAAATAATTTTTTTTAATAAAAAAATGTGCCAGGCATGGTGGGGCACTCCTGTAATCCCAGCACTCGGGAGGCTGAGGCAGGAGGATCGCTGTGAGTTTGAGACCAGCCTGGGCTACATAGTGAGTTCCAGGTCAGTCTCAACTACATAGTGAGACCCTCAAAAATAAATAAATAAATAAAACAAATGCATCCTTTTCTGAGGAAGGCCTTTTCCTCCCCGTCCCCTGCAGGAGGTTATTGGTCACTGCTGGGGTGCATCGGGGGGCTGCTGTCCCTGGCTGGATGGCACAGGCCTGGACACTGCTCTGCTGGAGTCTGGGTTACAGCCCTGCACCTGCCCCACCGGGCCACTGCTGCTCTGGAGGGAGGAGGCGCTGGGTGTCCTGGGCTGTGGGGCACCATGGCCTCCCACCCACCTTTGCCACCAACCTGAACTCATTAGTGGGAAGTGGGGTCTGTAAAGAGACCCCTAATCCCCGCTGGGGCTCCAGACAAAAGCGCAAGCTGAGTAGCAGAGTGGCAAGGGGGGCAGCAGGGCTGGAATTCACCCCCGCGGGCAGACAAAGCCGCTTCCTTGCTGGGGTCTGATTTCCGCTCCATGCAACTCGATGCCACCAGGAGCTGCCGCTCCCTGCCAGCCAGAGCTGGGGCCC
>NW_022900948.1:48465355-48465684 GCF_012274545.1 Fukomys damarensis
GTGAGGGCCTGGACCCTGGGGAGGTTGGCCCTGAGCAGGCTCGGGGTGCCCGGCGGCGGCAGCAGGCCTGGCACGCGGTGCCCCGCTGGGATGACTCTTTTACTTACTTTTTTATGGTGCTGGGAGTTGAACCCTGAGTTCCCACCCTCGTACGCCAGGCAAGAGTTCACTGAACTAAAATCCCAGCCCTGCTCTAGGATTTTAAAGATAGAGTTTGCCTTTTAAAAATAGCTTTATCAGGCTGGGGATTTAGCTGGTGGTGCCACCACCTGTGACGAAAGCGCAAGGACCCAAATTCAATCCCCGGTACCACACACACACACAAAAAA